>NW_024097202.1:0-500841 GCF_016545835.1 Crotalus tigris
TTTCAATATATGGACCACTAGAAATCCCAGGAAAAAATTCTATAATTTAATCTTGGTGGTTTAGGAGTCCCACCTTTACAAAATCAGCACTGAATTGTTAGAAAAAGTTCTCAGGCTGACTAGTTTGCTATTTAAATTCTACTTGAAAATCTACAAAAGTTTCTTATCGATCTGAAGATAAGACTTCTCAGCTCTTGTTCTGAGGAAATGATTGACTTACCAGTTGCTCCCAAGAATGCTATCAGCCAAATGAACTTCCTGTTGCCTTCCTCCATCAATGGGGAAGACCAGAGGAGTTGCTACACATATTTATGTTGTGGGACCAGTATTATCTTTGCTCCAAAGACTCAACCAAAAGGAAAAATACACAATGGAAAATACAAACTTTGTTACTTGGAATTCAACTAATAACAGGTGGAGCAGAAAGAGGGAATTCACATGAGTTTCCCCCTTACCCAATCCAACCATTTAATCCTGCTATTCTTAGATCAATACTGTGGAATCTAAATTTATCATACTAAATGTTAAAGATTCTATTCTTGACTTCCTTGCAGGTAAGTAAATATTATTTCTATGAAGTGGAAAAACTTTGTGGTGATGTAATCATTACCATTTCAAATGTTCCTGGGTCTTGTTGGATGACACTGCATAAACGATGGAGATCAGAATGTGGGTGAAAAAGTGTATTGAACATGGTCATAACATTTCTGCTAAAAACAAAGACTGGAAATGTGTCTATCAATAGAGACCACAAAACTGATACTAACCTAACAGCTGATTTTGGTCACATCTCTGCTTAAATCAGTTTTCATTTTACAACTGAGAAATTCAACTATACCGGAACATTTCTGTTTAATTCAGTGTGGAATCCGTTTCCCTGTCTATTACATCTAATAGAAAAGAGAAAAAGTAAATCTCAGATTTAAGGTTTGTCCTTTTAATTCTCCTGATTACTAGAAATGGTAGAATTTTTCGGTAAGGAAATAATAATCTTTGATTGTTCAAAATCCATTCTGAAAATGAATAGCAAAGGGCAGCTTTGCACAGAAGAGACTGCTGAATGCAGAATGTACTCTGAAAACTGAGATCATTCAAAAAGTAAAGGAAGAATTGAAAAAAAATCCCTGATTTCATTGCTAATAATGTCTGTAATAATCTGCCATTAATATTGTTATTGAGTCAGTTACATAACTGGAATAGAAGTGATTTCCTCTGGCATCACAGGTCCCCACCTTCACTTCCTGTTGGTTAGAGAGGCTGAGAAGCCCTTCTCCCACCAAAGCGGTGTTCTAGACAGCTTCTTCTGAGCCAGGATTCAGCTGTCAAGCTGTGACTTTTCTTGCAGGAGGAGAAATGCAGTGGGAAGTACTCGGTGTGCAGTTATGGGCAGGTAGGGATTCTTTTTCTCAAGTGGATAGATGATTTTAGCTATTCACGACATTAAAAAAACACACACAGAAAAATGATGTTAGGAAGAAAGAGAAAGAAGAGAAGTTTTGTAGCAAAAAAAAAAAAAAAAGCTGAGGGAACAAACTCATCAAGAAGTGAGAATTAGGAGGTTTGTCTAAATAAGTTAGGAAGCCTCTGCTAGAATAGAAGTGATCCAGCTTTTGATGTCTGATTATTGTCCTCTGTCTTAAATATGATTAATATAGAATTATAAATTATACTTGATATATTATGCCTTAATTTATTAGTATAATGATTTCACTACTGTTGGCCTTTCAGCATATTGTCTTTGAGTTTATTTCTGCCTTTATGTTGTTTTCAGCTGTGTTGAGCATTCTCTTTATTATGGGAAGGTGGAAATAAAAAGTGCATTTAATTTGGCAAAGGGAAAACAAAATGCTATTGAAAAGACATAAAGCTCATACAGTAGCTTTCCCACACCCCTGTCCCTCATTATGCAATTTCTAAGCCTTTTTCTGGTGATATGTGAGCAGGATTTTATAGGAAACATTAGTGAGACAAGGAGAGTAAATCTTATTCTGAAAGAGAAAGATACATTTACAGAAAACAGCACTTTTAGGTTTCAAGTGTGACCGTGTGTATTAAGCCTCTCCCCTGGGATGGATCTTGCTCTCCCTTGCAGTCTTCATAGGTCTTTGCCACGGAGTCACTGTGACCCAGAAGGAACGCTTCAAAATCATCCAAGCAGGGACCCAGATGGACATCATTGCTTGTGAACATGATGACAGCAGCTATTTAGTCATCCATTGGTATCGGCAGGAGCTTAATAGTGGACAGACAGAACTAAAACTGATCGGTTATTCCATACAAGGAAACACTCCACAAATGGAAAATGGGAACTTCAACATAGACAGACCAGATGTGACCCATGCTTCTCTCAGGATTCCTCCAGATGAGGCTGCAAAGCCAGCAGTATATTTCTGTGCTGTTTCTCAGGCACAGTGAGAGCTCCAGGTTTCACAGCTGCACATGAACATTGCAGCGCTGCAATGAGCCTCGGTCCATTCCACAAACACATATAAGCCAAACCGCTTCGATTATACAGCATCCGAATCATAGAGCAGTAAAACTTTCTGGATCACTGTAATATTTAAGGGGGGGGGGAGAGAAAATGTGGCAAAACCTGTTTGTGTTTCTCCCTTATAAATGACTAAGCAACCTGATAGAATTTTGACTATTATGAATGAGAATTTACAAACAAATGGTAAAACATTATTTGCAACTAGGATAGAATAGCAAGGAATTTAAAGCACTCTGTTCCTATTTGATACCCTCCATTCTGGTGTTTGACTACAAATTTCACTGCTTCCAGGAAAAAAACTTATTGATCAGAACTAGCTCTTTGCACAATGTCTTCGAAGTAGAATAATTTGAGCCTGTCCAACTATGCCACTAGTGAGAATTTGGGGTTGATTTGTTTAATGATCTATCAGTTTGTTTTCTTGGCATAGAGTGAAGCCAGCATGAGTACAGGACAGGAAAGGCTTAAACATTAAATGCAGATATGCTCCAAAACATTAAAGCTACCTAGAACTGTAATATAATTTAATACTGAAATATAGGCTATTCTTGCTTAACAGTGGTAATCGGGACTGGAATTTCTCTCACTAAGCAACGAGGTTGTAAATATCACATCACATGATCATGCTGCTTTTTGAGGGCAGTTCTGGCAGTCCTTGGTTACCGTAATTAAGCAAGGACCATATAGATTGTTGAGTGACTGCAACTTTTGATTTTCTCTTGGCTTCCCAATTGGGGAGACCTAAAAGAGATCTTGAGATTATCTGAGAGGATGGATAGATCATTTTAGACAAGGCAGCATCTAATATTACCTCTCATTGCATAGATATGGGCCGTACCCAGCACTTTGAAGCAGACTGGCAATCATTATTATGATTAGATGCTATATATTGCACTTTTATAAGCATGCCTTCCAAAACCTTACACAGCTTTCTAATGGAGACAGTTAATACATTAATCTGTGAATCACCAAGTCTCTTGTATTTAATGAAGAAATCTCATGTGGGGTTTATAGGCAAAAAATTCATAGTGTTCACATCAAAAGCCATTCTTCTGGCAATTGAAGTTAAGTGACTCTTTGATGGAATTCTTGTGTCATAACCTGATTCTTTTTCTCCTAATTATCATTTATTTATTTATTTATTTAATTTATTGGCCACCCATCTTACCATAGGGTAACTCTGGGTGGCATGCAGTCATAAAAATATATATCTAGACACGTACAGAAGAAGAAATAGTAAAGGGCCCGATGATAGCATGGGCCCTAAACATAGGTAGAAATATAGGATTAGAGGAATGGGAAAGAGCATGGAACATAAATTACAAATTAACATTGTCAACTTCATACAAGGAAAACCAATACAAAATGTTCTACAGATGGCATTTAGCACTGGTGAAATTGGCTAAAATATACAAAAATATGAATCCGGATTGTTGGAAATGTAAAAACAAAGAAGGAACATTTTATCTTATGTGGTGGCAATGCCCCAAAGCAAAGACCTATTGGGAGCAGATAAGAAGATGGTACAGGAAATAACAAAACAACAAATTGAACTCAACCTGAAATATTTTTATTAGGCATAAATAGAGAAATGACTCCAATATATCACTATACATATTATAACTGCAGCACGCATTGCATATGCACAATGTTGGAAAAGGGAGAACATACCAACAAATGCAATGATTGCATTTGTATGTAAGATATTAGACTGTGCTGAGATGAACAAACTTTCCTTAGAAATAAAAGACAGAGAAGCTACAGAATTTTACGAGGTATGGGACATGTATTATAACTGGCTAGAATTGCGGAATAAAAATGTACGAGAAGTAATGTAAATAAACTTAAGAGATATAGGACATAGTGTTGTTAAGGGAAAAGGAAAAATGTATTGTATATTATGTTTGTTTGTAAAGAAAAAAAGGAAAAATAAAAAATAAAAATAAAAGATTAATAATTAAAATCAACATTAAAACTTAAAGACACATGGGGAGGGCAGGGCCAGAGTAGGGGGAGGTTGGACCAGTTGTTACTTGATCTCCATTGCGTTGTTCCCCCACTAGGGCCCCAGGTCAGCTGGCAGAGCAATGTCTTTAAGCCCTTGTGAAAGGATTGGAGGGTTGGGGCCAACCTTACATGGGGAGGGCAAGATCTTCCAGGAGCAACAGCAGAGAAGGCCTTCCTCCTGGACCCCACCTGCCAGAATACTCACGCTGATGGGACCCACAGTAATGCCTCCTCTGCTGTCACAGGTGGCATGAACCAATCCCAGTGGAGTGAGATGATCCATTAAATAACCTGGATCCATGCCATGAAGGTCTTTAAAGGTGATCACCAACATTTTGAATTGCATCCCAAACCAGACTGGTAACCAAAGCAGCTTGCAATGGTGTTACTGGGGCCATTCTAGGGGCCATCAAAATTGCTTGCACTGCCACACTTTGCACCAGTTATAGCTTCTGAATGCTCTTCAAGGGTAGCCCCATATAGGGTACATTACAATAATCCAACCTTGATATGACCAGGGAATGAACGATTGAACACAGGGAATCCTGACCCAGGAAAGATTGCAACTGATGTACAACACAAAGTTGTGCAAAGCTCTCCTAACCGTGACTGCCACCTGCTCCTCAAGCAGGAGTCATGGGTTCAGGAGAACCCCAAGTTGCAGACCAGATCTTTCTGGGGCAATGCCACCCCATCCAGAGTCAAAGATGACAAGTCCCTGATCCCAGAGCCCCTTGTACCCAAAGCCACTTGGTCTTGCCAGGGTCCAGTCAAAGCCTGTTGACCCCTATCCAGCCCCCCCCCAGGCTCCAGGCACTGTAAGAGGGTGGCCACAGCATCATTTGGATCATCAAGAGTGGAGATATAGAGTTGGGTGTCATCAACATACTGTATATATTGCAACCCATGGTGATGGATGATCTAGCCCAGTGGTTTCATATAGATGTTGAAAAGGAGTGGAGGGAGTACCAAGCCCCGTGGCACACCACAGAATAGTGAGCGAGGGCTGGACTTCTCATTCCCTATCAATACCAGTTGAGACTGGCCCTGCACAAAAGAGCTGAACCGGCACAGAACTGTGCTGCCCAGCCCTAGTCCCCACAGCCAACCCAAAAGAATACCATGGTTGATAGTGTTGAAAGCCACTGAGAGATCAAGGAGAGCAAGCAGTACCTCCACCTCACTCTCACCAGACATCATCAATAAGCACAACCAATTTCCATTCTATAACTAGGCCTGAATCCTGACTGAAAGGGGTCTAGATAATCTGTTTCACCCAGGACCCTCAGCAGCTGCTAGGCCACCACATTTTCCACAACTTTCCCTAAGAACAGGAGGTTGGAAACTGGATGAAAATTGTCCAGTCAGGTGGGATCCAATGATGGTTTTTTAAGGAAGTGAACCTCATTAAAAGCATCTGGAAATGTCCCCTCCTCCAGTGACATATTAATCACTGCCTGGACCCACCTACTAGTCACCATCCTGGAACTTTTCACCATCCAGGAGGAACAAGTATCTAACTGACAGGCGGTTGCACTGACAGCATCAAGGGCCCTGTCCACTTCATTGGGGCCAACAGGATCAAGCCATACCCAGATAATAGGGCAAGATCTCTCCCCGGGCATCTCACATGGACCATCTTCATGCATGGGAACCAACTGGGAATGGATCTGAGTGACTTTGTCCATCAGGTGCTGTCCAAACTCCTGTGTAAAATTGTTTCCAATCTAAATTGCTGCAAAAGAAATCTACTGGTGTGAAATAAAGCGTAGGTGTATAACAAAGTAGGCTTTCTATATGGCTGCTCTCAAACTATGGAATGTGGCTGATCCCAGTAATCTGCCTAAGCCCTTCACTTCCTGGTATTCAGCAGCATACTCAAGATTGTTTTGAAGATGTCTTTAATGCATTGATACTTAAAGGTTGCAGATTTGATTATGTTTTATCAAAGGCCTGGAGACTAAAACATAGGAAAAATGGCTGCAGGATTTGGTTTTGGCTAGTCTAAAGTAAAGATGAAATAGGGGAGACATGACAGCAGTGTTCCAGTATTTGAGGGGCTGCCGCAAAGAAGAGGGGATCACATTATTCTCCAAAGCACCAGATGGCAGGACAAGAAAGAAATTGATCAAAGAGAGAAGCAACCTGGAATTAAGGAGAAACTTCCTGACAGTGAGGACAATTAACCAGTGGAACAGCTTACCCCCAGAAATCATGGGCACTCCGTCACTGGAGATTTTAAAGAAGAGACTGGACAGTCACTTGTCTGAGATGGTATAGGTTCTCCTGCTTGAGCAGGGGGCTGGACTAGAAAGTCCCTTCCAGCTTCTATTCTATTCTATTCTATTCTATTCTATTCTATTCTATTCTATTCTATTCTATTCTATTCTATTCTATTCTATTCCATTCCATATTTTCTATTCTAGTCTATTCTATTCTATTCTATTCTATTCTATTCTATTCTATTCTATTCTATTCTATTCTATTCTATATCTTTTCATATTCTACCTACTCTACTCTACCCTACCCTACCCTACCCTACCCTACCCTACCCTACCCTACCCTACTCTACTCTACTCTACTCTACTCTACTCTACTCTACTCTACTCTATTCTATTCTATTCTATTCTATTCTATTCTATTCTATTCTATTCTACTCTATTCTATTCTATTCTATTCTATGTTGAGGTTAATATACACCTCCTGAACTCAATTAATTAGAGCATTATCATCACCATCATTATCATCATCATCATTACCATCATCATTCATCATTGAACCTTTTGTAACTTTTAGCAGTTCCATTTAAGAAGTGATTCTTACTAATTCTTCATGGCTTCTCTCATTATTTTGCTATCTTTGAATGTGATCATTGAAAAGGATTAAAATTCATCTAGTTTAATGACTAAGACCTTTCCCCTCCACCAGAGAAAGATACCAATCACCAGGCTTGCTATAGCACAGCTTAGTTTTTATTTTTACAAAAGTAATCGCTCTCTTCTCAGTCTGTGAAATGTCAGCTGGAGATGTCAAAAAGGGAGCTTTCCAGACAGGAAGTACAGATCAGTTGGAACGGATGGTTTCTTGAATCCAGGAAACGTAGTTGCAAACTTTAGTGTAGACACCAGGGAAGCCTTCCAGAGCACATCCTATGCCCCAAGAGACAATTCCTTGGAGTTCCCCATTGCAAACAACCGGACCACCAGAGTCACGCTGAAAAAGAAACAATGAACATGTATTCAGCAAGCGGGATAGTGAGTGAGCGAAGATAACTTGCATAATCTATAATTTGTATACTCTGATGGGTGGAGGGACAGAACAGGTTGCACAAAGCAAAAGATCTTCTAAGTGAAATTGGTTTAATACTGCTCGATATTAGGTGTCATAATTGCTATCAGGATGGGATGAAAATGTCAGAAATACTACTTCTTAGCTTTGTAAAAGAGAAGGCAGATTCAGCATGCGGTTCATAACATAATAAGAACTGGAGGTCAAGTGATTGATGTTGTCTGTTTATTCATTAGAAGCAGGGAAAGACCAGAGAGGTTGCAGAAACAACTTGTGAATATAGGGATCTCTCCACAACTACCCACTTTAACCTCAGGCTTAAACACCAGCCAGCTATGAATTTAACTTATACAACAGGAGATTTCTGAGCACCATCTGAAATATATGCTAATAGTGGAAGAAAGATTTACCTGACAAGAGTCTTTTCCGCCTTTCAGGTATCCTGCACAAAACATATTGTTGGTGATTTTCCCTTTATAAGACCCAATGCACTCACTCTGCGAAAGTACAGGGACATCCAGGCACTGTAGGAGATCTGGATAGTATACTGTGGGAAAGATCAGAGAGGCTGTGTTCATTTTCATAAGTAAATATTAGACATGCGCTAGAAATTTTCTACAGAGCAAAAATAGAAAAGAAGAACCTCTTACAAACCTCTATAATAATATAGTTGCCCAAAGGATGCCAATGACCCTTTCCTTCATGGAAAAAATGTTCCAGTTGACCAAAACCTGGACTTAAGGCAAGTTCTCCCTGGAGTACAGGTAGTCCCCAACCTACGACCACAACTGAGGCAAATATTTCTGTTGCTAAGCAAGACAGTTGTTAAGTAAATTTTGCCTTATTTTCTATCTTGCAACACTGCAACCATCATAAAAACATGCAGGTTGCCAAGCATCCAAATTTTGAATACATGAACACAGGGATGCTGCTATGGTTGAAAGTGTTATTTCAGAGTTATAACTTTGAATGACCACTAAATGGACGGTTATAAGGTGAGGACTACCTGTATATTGTTTCACATGACGTTGTGACATTTATAATGGACTTTGGAGGGAAATGAATGCCAGAAATAAATTTGTATTAGCAATTTACCCTCTGTAATTGTTAGCTTTGCTCAATAAACCCAACTGCACATAATCACATCTTGACCCTATCTTGATCAATAAACATAAAAGAGACTCACTGCCACTGCTGAGGGTGTTGCCCCAGCCAGAGACTAAACATACTGCTCCAGTGGATGGACAGCTGCTTGGTAGACGGATTGCTGAAACACGGGAATTGAGAGTGGCTGGTTTGGATAGTTTGATGAGCATGATGTCATTGTCCCAATTTTGGGGGTTGTATTTGGGATGGAGAATGATTTTGACTGCATCAATGTACTGCTCGGAGCCATCATCTTTGGTCAAACTGTGTTCCCCAAGTCTCACTTGGATGCGGCTGAAGCAAAACAAGACACAGAGACTTTGGTCATATCCATTTTCATCCAACCCCCCCTTTAACTTGCAGTAAGCCAAAAGCCAGGCCCACTAATATTGCCACTCACAAGAGCATCCAGTTGAGTGGTTGAATCCTGAAAAAGATGGAAGCAATTGCATGTTGGCTTCCTCTACTAAGTAGGCAATGAACACTTCTAAATATGTGTGTATGTACAAATAGAAGCATGTTTGTGTATCCTTTATTAGATTTACTAATGCAAGTAAATATTTCAGTGCAACGGGGATAAAATAAGAACACATTATTACTTACGAACTAGAGCAGTGAGCAGCTGAAACAATCCATTGGTTGTTTAGGATGGAGCCACCACAGATATGTTGCCTGACATTCAGGGAGACCTGATAGGGAACAGAATGCTTTTGGCAGGTGTAGCCGCCCACAATCTTATCATCATCTTCATTTTCGATGGGGAAGGCAACTGGATAGTGAAAATAGAGAAAATTTCATCGTGGGTGAAAGAGGAACCAAATGTTTTCCAATTTTAGCAGAAGCGATTCACAAAATATTTGTTATACTTAGAAGGGTCCATATGATGGGATCTTCAATCCATTCAGGCAAGCCATGGATGGCCAATCAACTAGTAGGAAATCATATGAGGAGGGAGGGAGGGTGGAAGGGAGGAAGGAGACAAGGATGTAGGATATAATAGAAAAGGAAATCTATCTAAATGTAGATACAATTACATTCACTATATCTCTCTTAACTACTAAATCATCCTAATGTCCACCATATTTGTGCAATAGTTTGCCATTATGCTTTTTTTCTTCTAACTTCTCATTCTGAGATTTCATAAACTCGATTCAACCACAAACGTCTTCCATTTCTACCCGATCATTCCTTCTTCCTATATTTGATTATTCTTTCTCTATGTCCCAACCAAAAGAGAATACTTGTTTTGTATGGATCATTCTCTTTTTATTTTATTATAGGTACTCTTGAATTTTGCCATTCTTCATTCATTTGTGAGGTGCCTCCTAACATAGTTTCAATGCCTCACACACGTACACATTTTCACTTCTTTTAAGAAACATGAACTTCTTGCAAACAGGCCATATATTCATAAAATGCAATAAAGAATAAATAGTAATGAACCAAACTTTTCTCCATTAAGCTGGCTATCATCATGAAGAGGGCAACAAAATCAAGTTGAAAGAAGGATGAGCAATGCCACCTGTCTTCATGGCAACTGAGTCCCTGCCCTTATTTCTTATGCAATTGGCTTCCTTCTCCTGCCAAATAGTTCTTTTGTTACTTTTTCTATTGAATGATTCCCACTGTTCTATAATGGGATACAGTGGGCTGCAGGTTTGTATTACTGTATGTAATGCTTTTGATCCAAAGGCAAAGCCTGCTTTGGAGTATGGGAGTATATGCATAAGGCATATCTCCAACTCCTTAGAAATACTCATCCCCCCCCCCCCCGATTGTACATTTAGATAATCTGCAATCCTAGGAAAAGGTGTATGTGTTTTCAGGAGTTATGGACAGCTGCTGTTCACAAGCCCCCTTGTACATTCTATAGCACCTTTTTGCCTTCACATTCAAAGTACTGCACATCCCTCAGTCAAAGATCCTTTGAATAGCTCTCCTCCTATATGGAACCATTTACCTCCTGCAAGAGCATGGAATTCATACATGTTTCTGAGTTTCAATTTATGGATAATCCTTAAGAGTACTTGAGTGGTTGGGTTTAGTTTTAAAGAGTTTGTCTCTCGCCATTGCCTCAAAGAAGAGCTTGCCTGTTTTCAGCTATTCTTATGTACAATACATTTTTCACTTGGTGTTATTATTGGGAATAAATTATGCTAGCCCAAACACTGTGTAGGCTAATTTAGCAGCTTCCGCTGAAACACCAACTTTTCTTGGCTATTTCATTCACAAAGACACCTGGTTCAAAATTAATGATATTTGTCTAATATAATACTGCAATCCAGTGTTTCTGAACATTGACAGCTTTTCAATATATGGACCACTAGAAATCCCAGGAAAAATTCTATAATTTAATCTTGAGGAGTCCACCTTTACAAATTCAGCCCTGAATTGTTAGAAAACGTTCTCAGGCTAACTAGTTTTCTGTTTAAATTCTACTTGAAAATCTACAAAAGTCTCTTATCCATCTGAAGATAAGACTTCTCAGCTCTTGTTCTGAGGAAATGATTGACTTACCAGTTGCTCCCAAGAATGCTAGCAGCCAAATGAACTTCATGTTGCCCTCCTCTATCAATGGGGAAGACCAGAGGAGTTGCTACACATATTTATGTTGTGGGACTAGTATTATCTTTGCTCCAAAGACTCAACCGAAAGGAAAAATACGCAATGGAAAATACAAACTTTGTTACTTGGAATTCAACTAATAACAGGTGGAGCAGAAAGAGGGAATTCACATGAGTTTCCCCCTTACCGTATCGAACCATTTAATCCTGCTATTCTTAGATCAATCCTATGGAATCTAAATTTATCATTCTAAATGTTAAAGATTCTATTCTTGACTTCCTTGCAGATATACTGGGATCAGATAGCAAAAAGTCAGTAAACCCAAGACAAAAACTCAGCTTGATTTAATTTAAATACAAATTAAGTGAGTTATGTGAATATGGTTACTTTAAATGCATCTGACTTGCAAAAAATAAAAAATCTACCCCCCAAGTATATTCTTATGAATAGATGCTATTAGGCTTCAGGGTATAAAAAGAACTCCAATACTTAAAATTATTCAGTTTGAGAAATTGGAATTCATTTTATTTGCCTTAAGGTTTCCTTTATTTATACATACATATAATGTATAGTCTGCATAGTCCTAGTGACTCTGAGTGGTTTACAAGAATAAAAAAATCACAAACAGCCTGAAGGTGGATTTATAACTTAAAGAAAAAGAAATCCTCCAAAAGACAGGCTCACCCATCATCCCGCCCTGAAGCCCAGTAAAACCATCAGATCTTACCAGTTTTCTGAATATCATCAAGGTAGAAAGCATGAAGACCTCTGGGGGGATTGACATTTTGGAGCTTCCTGAATGCTTTTGTCGGATGGCGCTGCTTAAATGATGGCACCCAAAATGTGGGCGAAACAGTATACTGAAAATGCTCATAGAATTTCAGTTAATACAGAAAGTGGAAAAGTTTCTGCCAGTCACCAAACTGAGATTAACCTAATTGCTGATTATGGTTCTATCTCTAGATACTTTACAGATGAAAGATGCAATGATGTTCAAACATTTGTGTTTAATTCAGTGTGGAATCAGCCCCTCTGTCTATTATATTTAATACAAAAGAGGAAAGGGGAATCTTCTCAAATGTAAAGTTTGTCCTTTTGATTCTCAGGATTGTGAGAAATGGTTAATGCTATCATAGAAGAACATTTCAATAAGAAAACAGCCATTCTTTTTTTTAAAGTATTTTATTAATTTTCTATTATTACAATTCATTAGTGCTTAATATATAACGTTAATTAATTTTCTATTATTACAATTCATTAGTGTTTAATATATAACGTGTTGTCTGGATTGATTGTTTTGCTTAGTAATACAGATTAAATTCTTACTCTCTATCCCGTTTTTCCAGCCATTGATAAAATGAATTCCATCTTTGAAAATATTCTGTGTCTTCTTTTTCTTTGATGATGATGATGATGATAACAACAACAAGAAGAAGATAATGCTCCAATTAGTTGAGTACAGGATATGTGTATTAACCTCAAAATAAAGATAAAACAATAATCACCCAATCTGAATACATTAGGTATATCACATCAAAGATAACTTTACAACAATCTTGAGTATCCTCCTCAATACCAGGAAGTGATAGTTGATAGATTGGAGACAATCCTAAGAACTAGCCCTCAGAGGTATGATTAGTGATATTTAGAAGAAAAAGGATTCTGATTATGACACAATAATTCCAGCAAAGAATCACTTAACTTCAATTATCAGAAGAAGGGATTTTGAGGTGAACACAAGTATTTTTTTCCCTATAAACACCATAAGATATTTTCTTCATTAAATATAAGAGACTTGGTGATTCACAGATTAATATATTAATTGTCTCCATTTATAATTTTTTGGAAGCCAGGCTTATACAAATCCAATATCTAATCCAATCTAATCCAATCTAATCCGATCTAATCCGATCCAATCCAATCCAATCCAATCTAATCTAATCTAATCTAATCTAATCTAATCTAATCTAATCTAATCTTGATTGCCAGTCTGCTTCAAAGAGCTGGCTATGACCCACATCTATGCAATGAGAGGTAATATTAGGGCTGCCTTGTCTAAAATGATCCTATCCATCTTCTAATCTAGGGAAGATCTCTTTAAGGTCTCCCCAAATGGGAACCCAACAAGAAAACAAAAGTTGTGGTCATTCAACAATCTATGTGATCCTTGCTTAATTACGGTAACCACAGACTGCCAGAACTGCCGTCAAAAAGTAGCATGGTCACGTGATATGATATTTACAACCTTATTGCTTACTGAGAGAAATTCCAGTCCCAATTAACACTGTTAAGCAAGAATGGCCTCTATTTCAGTATTAAATTAGATTACATTTCTAGCTGGCTTTAGTGTCTTGAGGTATATCTGCATTTAATATTTAAGGCTTCCCTGTCCTGTACTCAAGCTGGGTTCACTCTACACCAGTTTAATAAACTCCTGTCGACACAGAGATATTTCGGTCAAAATTTACAAGGTGTCCAGTCTGAATTGCAGGCTACAACATCTTTCTATTGGACAATTCCCTGCTTCTTTGCCCTCCCACCTTTCTCTTTTAGGAAAGCAATGACCAATCACTTTCTTTCCTGTTCATTTTTCTTTTCATTTTATCTTTTCCTTTTTATTTCTTTTATGTTTCTATGTGAGTAAATATACAGAAATAGTGTGTGTGTGTGTGTTTGTGTATCTATGTGTACATACACGTACAGATTCAAACATCAAGCATGAACATACACACGTGTGTGTGTGTATAGAACGAAGAAAGATATTGATAATCAAGAAAACAAACTGATAGATCATTATACAAATCAAACCAACATTTTCACTAGAGGCATAATTGGCCAGGCTCAAATTATCCTACTTCGAACACATTGTGTAAAGAGTGGAGTACCAGAGTGGGAAAGACTGCTTTAAACTCCTGCTATTGTATCAATGTTCCAAATAACATTTTTTTTAATGAAAATTTTATAAACTTACCTCCCCCCCCACCCCCATGACCCTCCCCCCTCCTTCCCAGAGCTGAATACAGGGTTAAAAAAAACAAAAAAACATACAAATTAAATGAACATCAATCAACTATACATACATCCAAAAAATTAAAAGTACTTTAACTCCAATACATAAAAACAACAAATCCAACCCTAGCCACATTAAACTATAAATTATTCAAAGGCTAAATAGTACTTTCTAATCCCATATTTATTCTGTACAAAATTTACCCATCTTTTCCACACAGAATTATATCTCTCTTGTGAATGGTCTTTCAGATAAGCCGAAATTTTTGCCATTTCTGATAAATAAGAAACTTTAAGAAACCATTCCTCTAGAGTAGGCAAGGAATCTTTCTTCCAATATTGGTTCCAAATAACATTTTACCATCTGTTGGAAACTTCGCATTCATAACAGTCAAAATTTTATTAGTTTGCATAGTGATTTATAAGAGTGAAACACAATCAGGTTTTCTCTTTTCCCCCCTTTAAATATTACGGTGATCGAGAAAGGTTTTTACTGCTCTATGTTCCTGTGATTTGGATGCTGTATAACTGAAGCAGTTTGGCTTATATGTCTTTGTGGCACGGACAGAGGCTGACTCAGCGCTGTAAAGTTCATGCGCAGCTGTGAAACCTACAGCTCTCACTGTGCCTGAGAAACAGCACAGAAATATACTGCTGGCTTTGCAGCCTCATCTGGAGGAATCCTGAGAGAAGAATGGGTCACATCTGTTGAAGATCCCAATTTCCATTTGAAGTTCCAATTTTCCTCTGTTTCCTTGTATGGAATAGCCGAAGAGTTGTAATTCTGTCTTTCCACTATTAAGCTCCTGCCGATACCATGGTTGACGAAATAGCTGCTGTCATCATGTTCACAAGCGATGATGTCCATCTGGGTCCCTGCTTGGATGATTTTGAAGCATTCCTTCTGGGTCACAGTGACTCCGTGGCAAAGACCTATGAAGACTGCAAGGGAGAGCAAGATCCATCCCAGGGGAGAGGCTTAATACACACAGTCACACTTGAAACCTAAAAGTGCTGTTTTCTGTAAATGTATCTTTCTCTTTCAGAATAAGATTTACTCTCCTTGTCTCACTAATGTTTCCTATAAAATCCTGCTCACATATCACCAGAAAAAGGCTTAGAAATTGCATAATGAGGGACAGGGGTGTGGGAAAGCTACTGTATGAGCTTTATGTCTTTTCAATAGCATTTTGTTTTCCCTTTTCCAAATTAAACGCATCTCCACAACAACAGCAAGAGGACGAGCCAAGCTTTCTATGGTCTTCCCATTCTTTTTCTCCCGGTCTCATTATTTTTAACATACATGTTATTAGGATCCAATCTGGGTTGGTCACACATATGATACATGAAATCATATGAGCGCCTGAAACACAAGAGACACAAGACTGATCTTCTCTTGGCCACATCAGATGAATTAAGGCCGCTCACTGTTCCTCAACCCAGCCACTCTCATGAGCTAATTCTACAGATCTATTAGAGGAGGTTCTGAAGGGCGGCACTCTTGGTACCTGGATAGGGTAGACATTTCCACTTTTTATTTTCACCTTTCCATATTAAAGAGAATGCTCAACACAGCTGAAAACAACATAAAGGCAGAAATAAACTCAAAGACAATATGCTGAAAGGCCAACAGTAGTGAAATCATTATACTAATAAATTAAGGCATAATATATCAAGTATAATTTATAATTCTATATTAATCCTATTTAAGACAGAGGACAATAATCAGACATCAAAAGCTGGATCACTTCTATTCTAGCTGAGGTTTCCCAACTCATTTAGACAAACCTCCTAATTCTCACTTCTTGATGAGTTTGTTTCCTCAGCTTTTTCTTGCTACAAAACTTCGTTCTTTTTCTTCCTGACATCATTCTCTCTGTGTGTGTTTTTAATTTTGGGAATAGCTAAAATCATCTATCCACTTGAGAAAAAGAATCCCTACCTGCCCATAACTGCACATTAAGTACTTCCCACTGCATTTCTCCTCCTGCAAGAAAAGTCACAGCTTGACAGCTGAATCCTGGCTCAGAAGAAGCTGCCTAGAACACCGCTTTGATGGGAGAAGGGCTTCTCAGCCTCTCTAAACAAGCAGGAAGTGAAGGGTGGGGGGACTTCCAATACCAGTTATGGAACTGACTTAGTAGCAATATTAATGGCAGATTATGACAGATATTATTAGCAATAATAGTGGTTTTTTTTCAATTCTTCCTTTTCATTTTTTGTACAATCACATGTGTGTTAATAGTACGGCGTCACAGTTTTCAGACATTGCAGAGTACATTCTGTGTTAGGCTGGCTCTTAGGTGCAAAGCTGCTCTTCGTTATTTATTTTCGGAAGGGATTTTGAACAGTCAAAGATTGTTATTTCCTTACCGAAAAATTCTCCGGTGATAGCATTAGACCATTTCTAGTAATCAGGAGAATTAAAAGGACAAACCTTAAATCTGAGATTTACTTTTTCTCTTTTGTATTAGATGTAATAGACAAGGAAACTGATTCCACACTGAATTAAACACAAATGTTCCAGTATAGTTGATTTTTTTCAGTTGTAAAACTGATTTAATCAGAGATATGACCAAAATCAGCTGTTAGGTTAGTATCAGTTTTGTGGTCTCTACTGATAGACACATTTCCAGTCTCTGTTTTCAGCAGAAATTTTATGACCATATTTGTTATGTCCCGAGCCTTGCAAACGGCTCGGGCGTTTGCAGGCAGTCCCGGGCAGGTGCAAAGCTGCCCGGGACTAGACAGGCTGTCGCCAGCGCCGTGTGCATGCGCGGGTGCTGGCGCGGGAAAAGTATCACATTTACCCGGGAAGCGTCTATATAAGAAGCTGGAAGGTTTTGGGAGCTGCTGAAGCCATCTACTTGTAAGCTGAACGCAGAATAAAAGAAACTGAGAACTTCAACTGCTTCTCGTGTCTGCTTCCCGCCAAGGACTCAACACTGGCGACGAAGGTGGGATGCCTTACACCGCCTGGAAAGGAAGAAGTGTAAGCTTACCCAAGTGAGTCCTGAGCGGCGGACCGGCGTCGACTCGGCAGCTACCCGCCAATCCAGTGCGCATTCGGGGGTAGGCTGGCTGATAGACCCATCTTCTGAAGATGGCGAAAATCGGAAGGCTTTCTGAATTCGACGTCTCACATCCAGAGCGGTGGGAGTCATACGTAGCCAGGGTGGAGAACTACTTCAAGGCAAACCAAGTGAGGGAAGAGAGCTTGAAGGCTGCCACCCTGCTTTGTGTTTGCGGTCAAGACGCCTTCGACATCGCAGAAAACCTTGCAGCACCTGTTCCAGTAGAGTCTGTCAGCTACGCAGATCTGAAGAAGCTACTGAAGGAGCACTTCCACCCCAAGATGTCCATCATCGCATGGTGCCACACCTTCGAGCAGAGGGATCAACGGCCCGGTGAGTCGGCCAAAGAATTCATCGCCGCATTACGGAAGGCCGCCAAGCACTGCGAGTTCAAAGACCTCGAAGAACGAGTGAGGGACCGATTCGTGTGCGGGTTAAGGCATCGAGATCTACAACAGAGACTTTTCGCTAAAGAAGAATTGTCCTACCAAGATGCCTTAAGGGAAGTCACCACAGAAGAAGCAGCAGGCGGCGCTGGCAAGAACATGCGGCCGATCAGAAACAGTCCAGAGGTTACATCCGTGCACCAGGAAGACGCCCAAAGAAACTCCGAGGAGGATCCGGACGAGGAAGTCGACCGTCTCCACCCCACGACGGAAGAAAAACAGAAGGGAAGCTCTTCAGCTCCGCTCAAGTGCATCGGCTGTGGAGGTCGCCACAGGAGAACCGACTGCAAGTTCCGCTCCGCTACCTGCCGGGCATGCGGCAAACAAGGACACATTGCAGCTGTGTGTCTGGGCCGACGAAAGGTACAACCTCAGGAAGAACTGCGCCTGAAAGGTACCAGATTCCCCAGCCAGAATAGGGTAGGTTTTTTGCGCTTCGCGAAGAAGCATCCTTAGGACAGGCACACACAAGCCCATTAAGAAAAAGCTGTCACTCAAGGTGAAGCTACAAGGGGTTCCATTATCTATGGAACTAGACACAGGGTCTGCCTTTTCAATTATCTCCTTGCATACATTTAGGAAGATTTGTTCCGGTAGTGGAACTCAGGCCAAGTTAAGGCCTTCTGACATTGTGTTAACAGATTTTCAAAATTCAAGAGTGTGTGTTAAGGGGGAGGCCACCCTTAACGTGCAATACAAGAGTTTTGAAGGTCCACTAGACTTATTAGTAGTAGGGGGTGAACGAACGAGTCTCATAGGACTCGATTGGTTTGAGGCCCTGGGGATACACGTCACAGGACTCAACAGTTTACAAACATCGACCTACAGGAAATCTGCAAAGAATTTGCAGATGTTTTCAGCCCCCAGCTGGGCACATTCAAAGGACCCCCTGTGTCCTTAAAGCTAGACCCCACTGTCACTCCCATTAGAATTAAAGCAAGAAGGGTCCCTTTTGCTTTAAAGAGTAAAATTGACACTGAGTTAGACAAACTGATTCAACAGGGAATCCTAGAACGATTCCAGTCCTTGGGAGACCCCCATTGTCACGCCTCTAAAGGCAAATGGGGACATTCGCATTTGTGCTGACTACAAATGCACTCTGAATAAGGCATTGCAGCAACATGCCTATCCTGTTCCTGTGGTCAGTCATATTCTGGCCTCCCTCAAGGGGGGGGCGCGTTTTTGCAAAGCTTGACCTAGCTCAAGCGTATCAACAGCTGCCTGTTGATGATGATGCTGCTATAGCTCAGACTATTGTGACCCACAGGGGAGCCTTTAAGGTAAAAAGGCTGCAGTTTGGAGTGAATGTCGCTCCTGGAATTTTCCAAAGCGTAATGGAAAACACACTACGGGGTATACCAGGGGTTTGCCCCTACTTTGATGATGTCTTAATTGCAGGAGACTCCACACACATTCTAGCTGAAAGGCTAAGGGCTGTTCTGTTAAGATTCAGGAAATCAGGCCTCAAGCTCAAAAAAGACAAATGCAAGATTGGGGTGCCTTCTACTGAATTTCTGGGGTTCAAAATTGATACTGCTGGGATTCACCCTGCTGAATCCAAACTAACAGCTATTTTAGAAGCACCTAGGCCAAAGTCCAAGGCCGAACTTCAGGCCTTCCTGGGCCTCCTGAATTTCTACAATTCTTTTCTTTCACATAAAGCTAGTGTAGCTGAGCCTCTTCACAGGCTACTAGACAAACAAGCAGTGTGGCAGTGGTCACAAACACATGAGGCTTGCTTTAACAAAGTCAAGGCTTTGCTCACTTCTAAAGTGTACTTGCACATTTCAACGAATCTCTTCCTGTGTGCATCGCATGTGATGCGTCCCCTTACGGGGTAGGAGCTGTCCTGAGCCACCTCAGGTCTGATGGAACTCAGATTACTGTTGCATATTACTCCAGAACATTGTCTTCCGCTGAGCGCAACTACGCTCAGATAGACAGGGAGGCTCTGGCTGTTGTTGCTGGAATTAAAAAATTCCACGATTTTCTATATGGCAGGCATTTCACGGTCTTTACTGACCCTAAGCCTCTGCTGGGACTGTTTACCACACGTAAGCAGACTCCCCAAATCATTTTCCCTAGAATGCTTAGGTGGTCTATTTTTCTGTCTGCATATGATTTTTCTTTACTCCACAAGCCTGGGAAAGAAATGGGCCATGCTGATGGCCTCAGTAGATTGCCTCTGCCAGTAGTAGAAGCTGACCCTGCGCCAGCTGTCAACATTCTATCAATCCAAGCCTTGCCCGAGCTCCCTCTTAGTGCCAGGGATGTTACCGCTGAAACGGGTACAGATCACACACTTTCACGTGTCCGTTCCTGGGTTTTGTCTGGTTGGCCTGAGCACTGCCCTAGTCCTGAGTTTCAGAGTTTCTGGTCCAAAAGGAACGAGCTGTCCCTTTCTCAGGGTTGTCTGCTTGGGGAAACAGAGTTGTCATTCCCACCTCAATGAGGACTAGGGTCTTAGAATCCCTCCACGAGGGTCATCCTGGCATTGTTCGTATGAAGGCTCTTGCACGCAGCCACTTGTGGTGGCCTGTTTTAGATAAGGATATTGAGGCTAAGGTGCATGCATGCCACCTGTGCAAACGATCTCGCCCAGAGATGCCCCAAGCTCCCGTGCATAAATGGGAGGAAACGCAGTCCCCATGGTCTAGGGTGCACATTGACTACGCTGGGCCCTTTCAGGGCCAGTTCTTCTTGGTCCTTGTTGACAGCCATTCAAAATGGCTTGAGGTTGGACCTGTCTCTTCCACCACCACTGCAAAGACTATTCAGGTACTGAGGGGGATTTTTGCTGCACACGGGCTTCCAGATGTCATCGTGTCTGACAACGGCCCTCAATTCACTTCCTCCGAATTCCAAGCTTTCTTACAGGCTAACATGATTCGTCATGCCACGTCTGCACCCTTCCACCCATCCACCAACGGTAGGGCTGAACGTATGGTGCGCATCACAAAGGACGCCTTGAAAAGACTCACCTACGGGGACTGGCATCACAGGTTGGCTGACTTTCTCCTTTCTTATCGCACCACACCGTCCACTTCTACAGGGAGAAGCCCAGCTGAACTTCGCTGGGGGCGTCAACTTACTACTAAACTTGACCGGTTGCATCCGGACAGACTGCCTTCATCTACCTCACATCCTAGGGCACCGAGACAACTACTTGTGGGTGCCCCGGTTTGGGCTCGCAATTACGGGCCTGGTCATACCTGGGTCCCCGCTTCTATTTCCAGGGTCACAGGTCCTCTCTCCTACGAGGTAGCCCTGGACAATGGTCGTGTCCTGCGTCGGCACATCGACCAACTCCGCTCTAGGCGGGACTTTTCAGATGAGACTCCTGGGTCTTTTCCAGGGGGGGAGGGGGACCCTTTGGGGCAAAGGGAAGGGCACGAGCTGCTGCCCACCTCCACTGATGGAGCCACAAACGGCCCATCCCAGGGTTCCGCGAGAGCTCCGAACAAGAATTCCATGAGCCTACCTAACTACCAGGCATCCACGCCTACTCCAGCCAGGGAGTCACCCCAGGGGCATACTCACTTTCCACACACACCACACAGCACTCCAGTCACGGAGGATACCCGGGGGCATCCCAACAAATCATTCCCCGCAAGAGAGCTGGCACACAATCCCCAAGGTTGGCCTGACCTTACCCCAAATTCTACAGGGGGTCAAACATACAGGGAGGTGGTCGAGGAACCAAGTCCCGACTACAACACCTCTAGCCCAAATCAGGGAGTAACTGAGTTTTGGGAAGGTACAGAAACCCACACAAGCCCGGACACAGAACGGGTTCAGGGAATGGACAGCCTCCTGACAGGTCTTGGACGGACCTAGGAGGTTCAACAGAGACGCCCAGCAGTGGCTATCACTTCAAGGGGCCCGAGGGTCTACAGCTAGGCAGGTCAACCAGGTCACAAAGTGACAGAAGCCCTGGCCTGATGAGCCCGGTGGGCGAGCAAGCAGGCCAGGCAGCGGGGCACAGTCCTTGGAAGGCACCAAGGCAAAATAAGGAGAACAGGCTCACATCTCCCTCCAGTCAGGGAACTCATGCTAGTAACCCAGAGCTGAGAAGGTCACAGAGAGCAAAGAAGTCTCCTAATTACTTAGAGGATTACATAACATTGATGGCTAAACAAAAGCCAGGTAACGATAGGAGCACTGAGAAGCAGAACACTGCATAAAATAATGATTATATGTTGGTAGTAGTTTTAGCCCGGGGGAAAGGGGTGTTATGTCCCGAGCCTTGCAAACGGCTCGGGCGTTTGCAGGCAGTCCCGGGCAGGTACAAAGCTGCCCGGGACCAGACAGGCTGTCGCCAGCGCCGTGCGCATGTGCGGGTGCTGGCGCGGGAAAAGTATCACATTTACCCGGGAAGCGTCTATATAAGAAGCTGGGAGGTTTTGGGAGCTGCTGAAGCCATCTACTTGTAAGCTGAACGCAGAATAAAAGAAACTGAGAACTTCAACTGCTTCTCGTGTCTGCTTCCCGCCAAGGACTCAACAATATTCAATACACTTTTTCACCCACATTCAGATCTCCATCGTTTATGCAGTGTCATCCAACAAGACCCAGGAACCTTTGAAATGATAACGATAACATTGCCATAAAGTTGTTCCACTTCGTAGAAATAATATTTATTTACCTGCAAGGAAGTCAAGAATAGAATCTATAACATTTAGAATGATAAATTTAGATTCCATAGGATTGATCTAAGAATAGCAGAATTAAATGGTTCGATACGGTAAGGGGGAAACTCATGTGAATTCCCTCTTTCTGCTCCACCTGTTATTAGTTGAGTTCCAAGTAGCAAAGTTTGTATTTTCCATTGCATATTTTTCCTTTCGGTTGAGTCTTTGGAGCAAAGATAATACTGGTCCCACAACATAAATAGGTGTAGCAACTCCTCTGGTCTTCCCCATTGATAGAGGAAGGCAATAGGAAGTTCATTTGGCTGCTAGCATTCTTGGGAGCAACTGGTAAGTCAATCATTTCCTCAGAACAAGAACTGAGAAGTCTTATCTTCAGATTGATAAGAGACCTTGTAGATTTTCAAATAGAATTTAAACAGCAAACTAGCCTGAGAAATTTTTCCTTACAATTCAGGACTGAATTTGTAAAGATGGGACTCCTAACCCACCAAGATTAAATTATAGATTTTTTTCCCAGGGATTTCTAGTGGTCCATATATTGAAAAGCTGTCAAAGTTCAGAAACACTGGATTACAGTATTATATTAGACAAATATCATTAATTTTGTCTTTGTGAATGAAATAGCCAAGGAAAGTTGGTGTTTCAGCAGAAGCTGCTAAATTAGTCTACACAGTGTGTGGGCTAGCATAATTTATTTCCAATAATAACACCAAGTGAAAAATATATTGTACACAAGAATAGCTGAGTACAGGCAAGCTCTTCTTTGAGGCAATGGCGAGAGACAAACCATAGGCTCTTTAAAACTAAACCCAACCACTCAAGTATTCTTAAAGATTATCCATAACTTGAAACTCAGAAATGTGTATCAATTCCATGCTCTTGCAGGAGATAAATGATTCCATACAGGAGGAGAGGATTCAAAGGATCTTTGACTGAGGGATGTGCAGTACTTTGAATGTGAAGGCAAAAAGGTGCTATAGAATGTACAAGGGGGCTTGTGAACAGCAGCTGTCCATAACTCCTGAAAACACATACACCTTTTCCTAGGATTGCAGATTATCTAATTGTACAATGGGGGGGGGGGATGAGTATTTCTAAGGAGATAGAGATATGCTGTATCTATACACTCCCATACTCCAAAGCAGGCTTTGCCTTTGGATCAAAAGCACTACATAATACAAACCTGCAGCCCACTGTATCCCATTATAGAACAGTGGGAATCATTCAATAGAAAAAGTAACAGAAGAACATTTTGGCAAGAGAAGGAAACCAATTGCATAAGAAATAAGGGTAGTGACTCAGTTGCCATGAAGACAGGTGCCATTGCTCTCCCTTCTTTCAACCTGATTTTGTTGCCCTCTTCATGATGATAACCATCTTAATGGAGAAAAATTTGGTTCATTACTACTTATTCTTTATTGCATTTTATGAATATATGGCCTGTTTGCAAGAAGTTCATGTTTCTTAAAAGAAGTGAAAATGTGTAAGTGTGTGAGGCATTGAAACTGTATGTTAGGAGGCACCTCACAGATGAATGAAGAATGGCAAAATTCAAGGGTACCTTTTATTTATAATAAAATAAAAAGAGAGTGATCTGTACAAAACAAGTATTCTCTTTTGGTTGGGACATAGAGAAAGAATAAATGAGGATAAATCTGCAAATCAAATATAGGAAGAAGGAGTGATCAGGTAGAAATGGAAGACATTCGTGGTTGGATAGAATTTATGAAATCTCAAAATAAGAAGTTAGAAGAAAAAAAGCATAATGGCAAACTGTTGCACAAATATGGTGGACATTGGGATGGTTTAGTAGTTAAGAGAGGTATAGTGAATGTAATTGTATCTACATTTAGATAGATTTCCTTTTCTATTATTTCCTACATCCTTGTCTCTTTCCTCCCTTCCATCCTCCCTCCCTCCTCATATGATTTCCTACTAGTTGATTGGCCATCCATGGCTTGCCTGAATGGGTTGAAGATCCCATCATATGGACCCTTCTAAGTATAACAAATATTTTGTGAATCCCTTCTGCTAAAATTGGAAAACATTTGATTCCTCTTTCACCCACGATGAAACTTTCTCTATTTTCACTATTCAGTTGCCTTCCCCATCGAAGATGAAGATGACGATAAGATTGTGGGCGGCTACACCTGCCAAAAGCATTCTGTTCCCTATCAGGTCTCCCTGAATGTCGGGCAACATATGTGTGGTGGCTCCATCCTAAACAACCAATGGATTGTTTCAGCTGCTCACTGCTCTAGGTCGTAAGTAATAATGTGTTCTTATTACATCACCGTTGCACTGAAATATTTACTTGCATTAGTAAATCTAATAAAGGATACACAAACATGCTTCTATTTGTACATACACAAATATTTGTAGAAGTGTTCATTGCCTACTCAGTAGCGGAAACCAACATGCAATTGCTTCCATCTTTTTCAGGATTCAACCACTCTGGACAAACTGGATGCTCTTGTGAGCATCAATATTAGTAGGCCTGGCTTACTGCAAGTTAAAGGGGGGGGGGGTTGGATGAAAATGGATATGACCAAAGTCTTTGTGTCTTGTTTTGCTTCAGCCGCATCCAAGTGAGACTTGGGGAACACAGTTTGACCAAAGATGATGGCTCCAAGCAGTACATTGATGCAGTCAAAATCATTCTCCATCCCAAATACAACCCCTGAACTTTGGACAATAACATCATGCTCATCAAACTATCCAAACCAGCCACTCTCATTTCCCGTGTTTCAGCAATCCGTCTACCAAGCAGCTGTCCATCCACTGGAGTAGAATGTTTAGTCTCTGGGTGGGGCAACACCCTCAGCAGTGGCAGTGAGTCTCTTTCATGTTCATTGATCAAGGTTGACTCAGCCTTCCATCCTTCCGAGGTAGGTAAACTGAGGACCCAGATTGTTGGGGGCAATGTAAATATATACATACATTGCTTACTGGTGTACACCGCTTAGAGAGTGCTTGCACTTAAAGCGGTATATAAGTCTCATAAATAAATAAATAAATAAATAAGATAGGGTCAAGATGTGATTATGTGCAGTTGGGTTTATTGAGCAAAGCTAACAATTACAGAGGGTAAATTGCTAATACAAATTTATTTCTGGCATTCATTTCTCTCCAAAGTCCATTATAAATGTCACAACGTCATGTGAAACAATATACAGGTAGTCCTCACCTTATAACCGTCCATTTAGTGGTCATTCAAAGTTATAACACTGAAATAACACTTTCAACCATAGCAGCATCCCTGTGTTCATGTATTCAAAATTTGGATGCTTGGCAACCTGCATGTTTTTATGATAGTTGCAGTGTTGCAAGATAGAAAATAAGGCAAAATTTACTTAACAACTGTCTTGCTTAGCAACAGAAACTTTTGCCTCAGTTGTGGTCATAGGTTGAGGACTACCTGTACTCCAGGCAGAACTTGCCTTAAGTCCAGGTTTTGGTCAACTGGAACATTTTTTCCACTGAAGGAAAGGGTCATTGGCATCCTTTGGGCAACTATATTATTATAGAGGTTTGTAAGAGGTTCTTCTTTTCTATTATTGCTCTGTAGAAAATATCTAGTGCATGTCTAATATTTACTTATGAAAATGAACACAGCCTTTCTGATCTTTCCCACAGTACACTATCCAGACCTCGTACAATGCCTGGATGTCCCTGTACTTTCCCAGAGTGAGGGCATTGGGTCTTATAAAGGGAAAATCACCAACAATATGTTTTGTGCAGGATACCTGGAAGGCGGAAAAGACTCTTGTCAGGTAAATCTTTCTTCCACTATTAGCATATATTTCAGATGGTGCTCAAAAATCTCCTGTTGTATAAGTTAAATTCATAGCTGGCTGGTGTTTAAGCCTGAGGATATAATAGAGAAGTGGGTAGTTGGGGAGAGATCCCTATATTCCCAAGTTGTTTCTACAACCTCTCTGGTCTTTCCCTGCTTCTAATGAATAAACAAAAAACAACAATCACTTGACCTCCAGTTCTTATTATGTTATGAACCACACGCTGAGTCTGGCTTCTCTTTTAGAAAGCTAACACCTAATATAGAGTGGTATTAAAGTAATTTCACTTGGAAGATCTTTTACTTTCTGAAATATGTTCATTTCCTCCACCCACCAGAGCATGCAAATTATAGATAATGCAAGTTATCTTTGCTCACTTACTATCCTGCTTGCTGAATACATGTTCATCATTTCTTTTTCAGTCTGACTCTGGTGGTTCGGTTGTCTGCAATGGGGAACTCCAAGGAATTGTCTCTTGGGGCAGAGGATGTGCTCTGAAAGGCTTCCCTGGTGTCTACACTAAAGTTTGCAACTACATTTCTTGGATTCAAAAAACCATCAGTTCCAACTGATCTGCACTTCCTGTCTGGAAAGCTCCCTTTTTGACATCTCCAGCTGACATTTTATAGGCTGAGAAAAGAATGACTACATCTGCAAAAATAAAAATTAAGTTGTAGCGTGGCAAGCCTGGTGATTGGTGTCTTTCTCTGGTGGAGGGGAAAGGTCTTGGTCATTAAACAATATGAATTTTTATCCTTTTGAATGATCATACTCAAAGATGGGAAAATGATAAGAGAATCTATGAACAATTAGAAAGAGTCAGATGGAAGTCTGCTAGGATATACAAAACATATAAGCTAGACTGCAATACTGAAAAAAAAAGTCACAGAAAAAGGTAGCAACAGCCATTTCTCTACTGTTGTAAAACAAAGGATCTAAAAAGGTTTTAGAAATCATCAGGAAAGCAGCTTGAGTCCCAGAAGACTTCTGGTTGATGAGATGTCAACTAGTATGATCTCATTTCCCAATCCCAACCATGAGGAGAATCACTGTGTTGCTAGGCAATATTTAAAGTTGAAGGAATAGACACAGGCCTGAATGCAGAGGAGAAAGCTGTGTGAGTATTTATGTAGGAATTAAGTGATTGGGAAAACAGAATAACAACAACAACAACAACAACAACACAACAACAACAACAACAACAACAATAATAATAATAATAATAATAATAATAATAATAATAATAATAATAATACCCCCAGTGAGGCACTACCTTGACGTGGTTGTGGGGCTTGTGTACTCTGAGGAATATGAGAGCTATGCCAGAGGTTCAACCATACTGGACAGGTCTCATCAGAGGAGTCAGACAAAGAGTGTCTCTCCCATTAAATATATGGTGAGACATAAATTTCAGAATGCCATACTGGCTTGGATGTCGCCCGGGTTAACAAGATCCACGGTAGATGTTGGAGTTCCTGGATATCTGGTGAAAAATGGGTTACAGGCCTCAGGACTGTTGGCTGATCAACCAGGACCAGCAGCTACAGAACTACTGGAAGAAAAGGTTTTTACCCGATAGTGATTGAAAAGAAAGAAATAATGATCTGTTACTACAGATCAAGTCCAACAAGAAGAAGATACCTAAAACGAATGCACCAGTTCTGGAAAGAACAACATCCAGAATCAGAAATAACAGAACAGAGACTAGCAGATTAATGCCGATTTATAATACGAAATAAAGTATTCACAGAAACAGGATTGGACGAACTGCAAACATTTATTCAGGGCAAATAAATCAAAGCCTTGCCAGAAGTAATTCAGAATGTAGAGGCAAACCAGGGGGAGTTGGTAGTCTGTAATGTTTGATTCATATAAATTTTCTTTATACGAAGTTGCCATTGTCAATTTATAGTTTCTTTTCCAAAGATTTTGCCATTTCTCTAATTCTATATTGTATCCAAAATTTTTTGCCCATATTATCATAGTTTCTTTCACTTGTTCATCTTCCATTTTCAAATTCAATAAAAAGTTATACAATTTCTTAATCAGTTTTTCAAGGGCAATGTCATATAAAGAAAATTTATATAAAATGTTTTATAGATGGCACTGACCACCTTCCAGAAAAGCAAAAATGTTTAAAAATATGTCTAGTAAATGTTGGAAATGTAATCAAAATCCTGGTACATATTATCACCTGTGGTGGGCATGTATTAAAGCCAAAAAAAAAAAAAAATGGAGAAAAATACATACCTGGTTAGAAAAAATGTTAGGGAAACACGTAGACTTTAAACCTGAGCTTTTTTTATTAGGTATAATTCCAGAAAAATTTGATAAACAAAGTGTATATTTAACATTACATGTGTTAATAGCAGTGAGGATTGTATTTGCTCAGCACTGGAAAAATGAAGAAACACCATTGGACGGAGAGATAAGAAAATACTGGACTGTGCTGAAATGGACAGACTTACATTGAGGATTAAAGAAAAAGAAGGTACAGAATATTTTCAAACATGGGACTTATTTTATCAATGGCTGGAAAAATGGGATAGAGAGTAAGAACTTAACTTGTATTACTAAGCAAAATAAATCAACCCAGACAACATGTTGTTCATTAAGCACTAATGAAACGTAATAATAGAAAATTAATAAAATATTATTATAAAAAAAGTAGACAAACAGAACTATAGTTCATCGGCTACTCCATACAAGAAAACACTCTATGGATGGAAATCAAACACTACACCATAGACAGATTACATGTGACCCATGCTTCTCTCAGGATTCCTCCAGATGAGACTGCAAAGCCAGCAGTATATCTCTGTGCTGTTTCTCAGATACAGTGAGAGCTCCAGAGTTCACAGCTGCCCATGAACTTTACAGTGCTGCAGTCAGCCTCCATCCGTGACACAAAGACATATAAGTTGAACCATTTCAGTTATATGGGATCTGAATCACAGGAACATAGGGCACTACAAACTGCCAAATCTGCCAAAAATAAATTTGTGTTTCTCTCTTATAAATCACCATGCAACCTGATAGAATTTTGACTCTTACAAATGAGAATTTACAAACAGATGGTAGAATGTTATTTGGAACATATATATAATAGCAATGAGATCATAATCATAATCACAATCACAATCATAACAACAACAACAACAGAGTTGGAAGGGACCTTGGAAGTCTTCTAGTCCAACCCCCTGCTCAGGCAGGAAACCCTATAGTATACTATTTCAGACAAAAGGCTGTCCTGTCTCTTCTTATAAACTTTCAGTGTTGGAGCATTCAGAACTTCTGGGGGTAGATTGTTCTACTGATTAATTGTTCTAACTGTCAGGAAAGTTCTCCTTAGTTCTAGGTTGCTTCTCTCTTTGATTAGTTTCCATCCATTGCGTCTTGTCTTCCATTTGGTGCTTTGGAGAATACAAAAATGTAGTAGATTGTGGTCTACTTTATCAAATGTCTTACTGAAGTCCAAGTACATTATATCCATAATATCCCTCTGATCCACTACTTATGTCACCTGGTCCAAGAATGCAATAAGATTTGTCTGGCATGATCTGTTTTTGACAAACCCATGTTGGGCTTTTGCTAATGACTTTGTTTGCCTGTAGGTGTTCACTGATTTGTTGCTTGTTAATCTTTTCAAGAATCTTCCCAAGTATTGAGGTCAGGCTGATAGGCCTGTAGTTTCCTGGATCCATTTTTTTCCTTTTTTGAAGATGGGAACTTCATCAGCTCTTTTCCAGTCCTCTGTAATTCCCCAGTGCGCCAGGATCTTTGAAAGATATAGTTCAGTGGTTTTCAGATCACATCTGCCAGTTCCTTCAGAACCTTGGGGTGTAATCCATCTGGTCCTGGTGATTTGAACTCGTCTAGAGTGGACAGGTGCTCACTTACCATTTTCTTGCCTATTTTAACTTGTGTTTTTAATCTGTTTTTATGGCACTGTTTTTGATAGGTGGGACTGTTTTTTCCCTTTTTGTGTAAAAACGGATGCAAAAAACAAGTTAAGTAGTTCTGCTTTCTCCCTATTGTTTATCACCTCCTTGCCACTTTCTCCCACTAATGGACCAATCATTTCCTTAACCTTTTTCTTGTTTTTTTACATGTTGAAAGAAGCTTTTTTTTGTTATTTTTGATTTTTGTCACAAGCCTTAGCTCATTTTGAGCCTTAGCTTTCCTCACTTCATCTTTGCAGGCTCGGGCTGTTTGCTGATATTCTGCCTTAGTTATGTGCCCCTCTTTCCACTTTTTATACTTGTCCTTTTTATCTTTCAATTTATCAGAGAGTTCTTTATGCAGTCATGCTGGTTTCTTCTGAGAACTGTTATTTTTCTTCTTTATTGGCATTGTGCTAGACTGGGCTTTTATAATCTCACTTTTCAAAATTTCCCAAGCTTCTTGAGTTGTTTTCCTTTGAGGATTCTCATCCATGGAATCCTTCCCAAGCTCTCTCTAAGTTTATTGAAATTAGCTCTCTTAAAGTCCAAGAGTCCAAGTAATCCATAAAGTCCCCTTTATGGATTACTGCCTTGTCGTGGTGAAGGGGCTTGCGTAACTCAATGAAGCTATAAGCTATGCCGTGCAGGGCCACCCAAGACGGACAGGTCATAGCAGAGAGTTCTGACAAAATGTGATCCACTGGAGAAGAAAATGGCAAACCACTCCAGTATCTTTGCCATGAAAACCCCATGGACAGTACTAAAAGGCAAAAAGATATGACGCTGGAAGATGAGCCCCTCAGGTCGGAAGGTGTCCAATATGCTACTGGGGAAGAGCAGAGGGCTAATACTAGTAGCACCAGAAAGAATGAAGCGACTGGGTCAAAGCCGAAAGGACGCTCAGCTGTGGATATATCTGGTGGTGAAAGAAAAGTCTGATGCTGTAAAGATTTTTTCTCCATAGGAACCTGGGATGTAAGATCCATGAATCAAGGCAAGCTAGACGTAGTCAGAAAAGAGATGACAAGACTGAACATCGACATCTTAGGAATCAGCAAACTAAAATGGACAGGAATGGGTGAATTTAACTCAGATGACCATCAGGTATACTGCTGTGGGCAAGAATCCCTCAGAAGAAATGGAGTAGCCTTCATAGTCAATAAAAGAATAGGAAAAGCAATACTGGGATACAATCCCCAAAATGACAGAATGGTCTCAATTCGAATCCAAGGCAAACCATTCAATATCACAATAGTCCAAATCTATGCCCCAACCACTGGTGCTGAAGAGGATGAAATTGACCGGTTCTATGAAGCCCTACAGCACCTTATAGAATTAACACCAAAAAATGATGTCCTTATCATCATAGGGGATTGGAATGCTAAGGTAGGAAGCCAGAAGATAACCAGAATAACAGGCAAGTTTGGCCTTGGAGTACAAAATGAAGCAGGGCACAAGCTAATAGAATTTTGTCAAGAGAATACGATGGTCATAACAAACACTCTTTTCCAATAACCCAAGAGACGGCTCTACACATGGACATCACCAGACGGTCAACATAGAAATCAGATTGACTATGTGCTCTGCAGCCAAAGATGGAGAAGCTCTATACAGTCAGTAAAAACAAGACAAGGAGCTGACTGTGGCTCAGATCATGAGCTTCTTGTTGCAAAATTTAGGCTTAAATTGAAAAAAGTAGGGAAAAGCACTAGGCCACTCAGGTATGAACTAAATCATATCCCTGATGAATATACAGTAGAGGTGACAAATAGATTTAAGGAATTAGATCTGATAGACAGAGTGCCTGAAGAACTCTGGATGGAAGTTCGCAACATTGTACAAGAGGTAGCAACTAAAACCATCCCAAAGAAAAAGAAATGCAAGAAAGCAAAATGGCTGTCTGAGGAAGCTTTGCAAATGGCTGAGGAAAGAAGGGAAGCGAAAGGCAAAGGAGAAAGAGAAAGATACACCCAATTGAATGCAGAATTCCAGAGAGTAGCTAGAAGAGATAAGAATGCCTTCTTAAATGAACAGTGCAAAGAAATAGAAGAAAACAACAGAATAGGGAGGACCAGAGATCTCTTCAAGAAAATTGGAGATATGAAGGGAACGTTTCATGCAAAGATGGGCATGATAAAGGACCAAAATGGCAGGGATCTAACAGAGGCAGAAGAGATTAAGAAGAGATGGCAAAACTACACAGAAGAACTATACAAGAAGGAGCTTAACATCCCAGATAACCACAATGAGATGGTCACTGACCTCGAACCAGACATCCTAGAATGTGAAGTGAAATGGGCCTTTGAAAATCTGAGCAACAACAAAGCTAGTGAAGGTGACAGTATTCCAGCTGAGTTATTCAAAATCTTAAAAGACGATGCAGTAAAAGTGCTACACTCAATTTGCCAGCAAATTTGGAAAACTCAACAGTGGCCACAGGATTGGAAAAGGTCAGTTTACATTCCAATTCCAAAGAAAGGCAATGCCAAAGAATGTTCAAACTATCGCACCATTGCACTCATTTCACATGCTAGTAAAGTTATGCTTAAAATCCTACAAGCTAGACTCCATCAGTATGTGGATCGAGAACTACCAGAAGTACAGGCAGGATTTCGAAGAGGCAGAGGAACTAGAGATCAAATTGCCAACATACGCTGGATCATGGAGAAAGCTAGGGAGTTCCAGAAAAACATCTACTTCTGCTTCATTGACTATGCAAAAGCCTTTGATTGTGTGGATCACAACACATTGTGGCAAGTTCTTAAAGAGATGGGAGTACCAGACCATCTCATTTGTCTCTTGAGAAACCTATATGCGGGTCAAGAAGCAACAGTGGGAACTGGACACGGAACCAATGATTGGTTCAAAATTGGAAAAGGAGTTCGGCAAGGCTGTATACTGTCGCCCTGCCTATTTAACTTATATGCAGAGCACATCATGAGAAAGGCAGGGCTAGATGAATCAAAAGTTGGAATTAAGATTGCCGGGAGAAATATCAAAACCTAAGATATGCAGATGATACCACTCTAATGGCAGAAAGTGAAGAGGAACTAAAGAGCCTCTTGATGCGGGTAAAGAAGGAGAGTGCAAAAGTAGGCTTGAAACTCAACATTAAGAAAACCAAAATCATGGCATCCGGCCCTCTCAATTCCTGGCAAATAGATGGGGAAAAAATGGAGGTAGTGACAGATTTTATTTTTCTGGGCTCCAAGATCACCTCAGATGGGGACTGCAGCCAAGAAATTAAAAGACGCTTGCTCCTGGGGAGGAAAGCTATGGCAAATCTAGACAGCATACTAAAAAGCAGAGACATCACCCTGCCAACAAAAGTGTGTATAGTCCAGGCCATGGTTTTCTCAGTTGCAATGTATGGCTGTGAAAGTTGGACCATAAGAAAGGCTGAGCACCAAAGAATTGTGGCCTTTGAACTATGGTGCTGGAGAAGACTCCTGCGAGTCCCTTGGACCGCAAGGCGTTCCAACCGGTCAATCCTAGAGGAGATCAACCCTGACTGCTCTTTAGAAGGCCAGATCCTGAAGTTGAAACTCAAATACTTTGGCCACCTGATGAGAAGGAAGAACTCACTGGAGAAGGGCCTAATGCTGGGAAAGATTGAAGGCAATAGAAGAACGGGACGACAGAGAATGAGATGGCTGGATGGAGTCACTGAAACAGTAGGTGTGAACTTAAATGGACTCCAGAAGATGGTAGAGGACAGGAAGACCTGGAGGAACATTGTCCATGGGGTCGCGATGGGTCGGACACGACTTCGCAATTAACAGCAAAGTCCAAGACTCTAGCTTGACTATGTTCTATTGCTTGTGTTTGCATACGGTTGAATTCTAATATTGCATGATCACTCCCCTGCCCAAGGTTCCTGTGGCTTAAACACCTTCTATCATTTCATCTCTGTTAGTGAGAATTAAGTCCAATATGGCTTTCCCCCTAGTTCCCTTCCCTACTTTTGGGGAAACAAAGTTGTCTGCTTGGTTTGTCAGGAATCTGCACTTGGTGCAGAGTTTGTTTCCCAGTTAATGTCAGGGAAATTAAAGTCCCCCATTATTATTGTGATATGCTTCCTACATACCTTAGTTAACTGACTAGCAAAAAGTTCATCTATTTCCTCTATTTCATTGGGTGGCCTATATAGTATATACTTATGGCAATGTCATTTTCCTCCCTTTTATATTGATCCAAATGCATTCAAGACAGTTTTCATCATTGTTGTGCTCTATTTCTGTAGAGATGTAGTTACTTCTTATATAGAGAGCAACTCCATCTCCTCTTTTATTTGGTCTGTTTCTTTTAAATAATTTAAATCCCTCTAGCTGTATGTTCCATTTATGGATTTCATCTCACCAAGTTTTCATAATGGTAACAATATCATATCTGCCCTCATTTACCTGAATTTGTAATTCACCCTGTTTATTGCTCATACTCTGTGTGTTGGTATATAAACATTTGAGTCTTTTATGAATTCTTCTTCTTCTTCTTGTGCCATATCCGTTATCGGATGTTGGCGATCCTGTTTTTATCAGCAGCCGCATGAAAAAGTGCTGCTGAGTTTTGTCCAAACCAGTCCCTTAGATTTTGAAGCCATGCTGTTCTTCTTCTGCTTGGAACTTGTTTGCCTTCACTCTTTCCCTGGAGGATTAAATGGAGTATGCCATATTTTTCTGACTGACCCTACATAACTTGTGTGGTGCCTGAGTTCCCCTTTTTCCTTACCAAGAGTTTAAAGCACTCTTCTCCACACCCTCCAGATGTGTTTCATTGCTTCCAGTCAAGAAGGTGATTGACCATGTAGGCTGAAAGGCTGCCCAAAAAAAGTTACAATTCTGGGGTCCAACAATATGACATTGTTTAATGGAAGCATCCCAAAATCTGCCCCCTCATAGATGTGTAGGATGAGCAAAGATGGTGGAACATATGAACACTATGTGTATTAAACCTAATTACATTAGTTGGATTGATTATGTGACATCAAGTTGTTTTCAACTCCCACCGATAGCTTGTTTAGAATTCCAGAGAAAAATTGTCATTGCAAAATCAAAGGAGCAGCCCAGGATGAATCAATTGTCTTCTCCAATCCTCTCCTTGCTCAGTAGTGTATTATGCAGATATCTGTGAACCATGCAGATTATTTTCTTCTCCAGTGATTTGCATGCACAAATGCCAAGGTGACATGACACCATATCTTGTACATGACTCAATTGTTTTTTAAGATGCACACCTTCATCCTGAACAGGACCCTAACTTTGTGAACACAAATACTGTTTGGTTGCTTCATCTCCAGAATGGGACCCTGTCCCAAGACACTAAAACCTCTTAGAACTGTAATCTAATTCTGAAATACAAGCAGTTCTTAGTTCACAATGGTAACAGGGACTTGAATTTCTGTCTCTAAGCAATCCAGTTATAAAGTGCAACATCACGTGACAATACCATTTGCATTCTTTTGTGATTTTTTTTCAGAATCGCATTCTAGCAGACACCTCTTGTAATTCCTACCAGACTTCCATCTCAGTATTGATTCATCCTACGTCTTCCTAGCTTCTATCATCATTTCACTAATTTTGAGTGTGATCATTGAAAAGAATTAAAACTCATTTAGTTTAATGATCAAGACCTTTCCCCTCCACCAAAGAAAGATACCAATCACCAAGCTTGTCATTGCACAGCTTAGTTTTTATTTTTGCAGATATAATCTGTCTCTTCTCCGTCTGTGAAGTATTAGCTATGGTTGTGAAAAGAGAGCTTTCCAGACAGGAAGTGCAGATCAGTTGGAACTGATGGTTCTCTGAATCCAGGAAACATAGTTGCAAACTTTAGTGTAGACACCAGGCTTGCCTTTCAGAGCACATCCTATGCCCCAAGAGACAATTCCTTGGAGTGCCCCATTGCAGACAACTGGGCCACCAGAGTCTCCCTGGAAAAGAAACAATGAACATATATTCAATAAGCAGGATACTGAATGAGGAAAGATAATTTGCATTATTTCAGACTCTGGTGGGTGGAGGCAAGGAAGAGATAGCAGAAGTAAAAAAGTATTCCAATGGAATTGTGTCAAGCTATGACGATTCTTGTCCTCAGGACTACCATATTGCTTCTAGCTTGCCTACAGTTGCAAGGGGGAAGGGGGAAGGTTTGTTTCTATCAGCATGAGAGCCAAGGTAGCTGGAGAGATGTTTTGTCAAAGAGAGACTTTCTTCTCATAACAAATGCTTGAAGATTAATTGGACAATGTATCTGAGCTGTCAGAGAAGCGAGGGAAAGTTTTTACTCTTTTAATTATCTTTTTTCTGCCATATTGCCAGAGCTGGCTTCCTATCTACCGTGCCAGTTTGCTATGCCTAATAAAGTTTAACATTAGGAGATCACAATGTCTCCAGTGTGTTTACTTCATGGGGCTTTTCAGCTGGAACTTTGACAAATTGATTTAATACTCTTCTATATTAGATGTCATAATTGTTTTCAGGATGGGATGGAGTAGTACTATGTCTATCTGGTAACAGCTTCCTAAAAGAAAAGGCAGATCCAACTTATGGTTCGAAATCTAATAAGAACCAGAGATGATGTGATTGATATTGTTTGTTTATTCATTAGAAGCAGGGAAAGACCAGAAAGGTCGCAGAAACAACTTGTGAATATAGGGATCTCTCCCCAACTCCCAGTGCTCTATTATTTTCTTAGGCTTAAACACCAGCCAGCTATGAATTTAATTTATACAGTGGGACCTGCTGTGAACGCCATCTAAAATATACAATACAAAATGCAGGAAAAGAAAAAAGATTTACCTGACAAGAGTCTTTTCCACCTTCCAGGTATCCTGCACAAAACATATTGTTGGTGATTTTCCCTGGATAAGCCCTACTGCATTGACTCTGAGAAAGTATAGGGGCAGTCAGACACTGTAGGAGGTCTGGATAGCTTGCTGTGGGAAAGATCAAAGAAGCAATATTCATTTCTGGAAGTAGATATTAGACATGCCCTAGAATGTTTGAACAGCATAATTACAGAACTGAAGCTTCTCCATAAAACCTCTGTAAAACTATTGCCCTAAGGATGCCAATCATCCTTTGCTTCGTTGCAAAAATCTTCCAGTTGACCAAATCCTGGACTTAAGGCAAGTTCTGAGTATCTTATTGGGATGCATTGTTTTACATGAGATGATCCAATTTATAATGGAATTTGTCAGGAAATGAAAGCCAAGAATCAATATCTATTAACCTCTCTCCTTAATTTTGTTCAATACATTCAACTGAACATGATCAAAGAACATGAAGAAGACTTACAGCCACTGCTGAGAGTGTTGCCCCATCCAGAGATTAAACATTTTGCTCCACTGGCTGCACAGCTGTTTGGTAGACTGACTGCTGAAACACGGGAATTGAGACTGGCTGGTTTGGATAGTTTGATGAGCATGATGTCATTGTCCATGGTTTGGGAGTTGTAGCTGGGATGACGAATGACTTTCACTGAATCAATATACTGCTCAGAACCATCATTTTTGGTCAAACTGTGTTCCCCAAGTCTCACTTGGATTCGGCTGAATCAAAACAAGAAACAGAGATTTTGGTCATGCCTTTTTTCATCCAACCTCTTTTAATATGCCATAAGTAAAAGCCCGGCCCACTAATATTGCCACTCACAAGAGCATCCTGCTGCCCATAATGGCTAAATCCAGGAAAAGATGGACACAATTGCAGGTTGGCTTCCAGTACTGGGTAAGCAGTAAACACTTCTATACATTTGTGCACACCCATACCTACATATAGAAGCATGTGTATATATTCTTTATTAAATTTATTAATACAAGTAAATATTTCAGCACAATGGTGATGACCAAGTTAAAATTAGAACAAATGATTACTTACGATTTATAGCAGTGAGCAGCTGAAACAATCCATTGGTTCTTTATGATGGAGCCACCACAGAAATGGTATCCGGAATTCAGGGAGGCCTGATAGGGGACAGAATGCTTTTGGCAGGTGTAGCCGCCCACAATCTTATCATCATCTTCATCATCGATGGGAAAGGCAACTGGATAATGAAAATATTTAAATATTTAGATTTCATAGTGGGCGAAACAGGAAACAAATATCCCCCAATTTTTAGAAGAAGAAATTAATGAAAATTGTGGTATACTCTGAAGAGTCCATATGATGGGATCTTCATCCCATTCGAGCGAGCCACAGATGGCCAGTTAGCCAGTAGGAAGTCATATGAGGAGGGAGGGCAGAAGGGAGGAAGGAAAGAGGGATGTAGGAAATAACAGAAAAGGAAATTATCTAAAAGTAATTTACATTCACTCTATCTTTCTTAACTATGAAACCATTCTGACCTCTGCCACAGGGGCCAGAAATGCCACTATTCGTGGCAGTTGAGTTCCTGCCTTTATGTTTTGGCCCATAGGTTTCTACCTCCTGTTAAAAATGTCTTTTCTTCCCCCCCCTTTTTTGAGCAATTTTCACTCTTCTATGAAGAGATATTGATGAACTACTATAGAATGCAAGTTTGGGATATGTTTTGGTATGTGGGGAAATTCGCATGTAGCAGATCTCCATGTCCTCAGTGATTCTGCAGTTTTTCCCAGAATTGTACACTTAGGTGATCTGCAATCCTAGGAAAAGATGTATCTGGCTTTGGGAGTTATAGACAGATGCTATCCATGTACATTCTGAAGCAGCTTTTTGCCTTCAGGTTCATTGTTTACTTTCTCATGCTCCTGCACATAATTTTCCTCAAACATTGAGTAAGACAAAGTTAAATGAACCCTGAACCAAGTTCCCTTTGAATAGTTTCTATTATTGGACCATTTGTATCATGCAAGTGTATGGAATAGATAATGATTCTGTTTCAAGGAATGAGTAGAATATTTGAGGGACTGGGGATCCTTTGTCTAAGATTTGTTGCCTTAAAAAGTTGCTCTAAGCTTTTCCTGTCTACAACTTTTTCTTCACTTACTATATCTGGGAATAAGTTACCTCAGGCCAGACACTAGGTAGTATAATTTGGTGGCTTCAGCTGAAACACCAAGAAAGCATAAAGAAGGTTCCTTAGTTACATCATTGATAAAGATACCTGGTTTAAAATTAATAATCTGTGACTAATATTTAGTCTAGTATTTCACATCTTTGGCAGCTTTTAAGATGTACGGACTTCAACCTCCACAATTCCCCAGCTAGCATGCTGGATTGGAAATTCTGGGAGTTGAAGTCCATACATGTTATAGTTTCCAAAGTTTAGAAACACTTCTATAGATTAATTTTGGTGGCTTGGGAGTCCCACCTTTACAAATTCAGCCCTAAACTAATAAAAAGCCCTTAGGCTCACTAGCCTGCTAGCTTAAATTCTACTTGAAAATATACAGTTGTCTCTTTCCATTTCCAAGGTGAGACTTCTCAGGATCTTCTCTGGAAGGTATTATGGACTTACCAGCTGCTCCCAAGAGTGCTAACAGCCAAATGAACTTCATGTTGCCTTCTATCATCAGATAGGCAGACCAGAGGAGCTGTTGCACATATTTATATTGTGGGACCAATATTATCTTTACTCCAAGGACTTAATCAAAAGGAAAAATACACAATGGAAAATTTGTTACTTGGATCTCAACAATAACAGGTGGCAAGGAAAGATGGAGTTCACACAAGTTTCCTCTTTACCAACAATTTAATACTGCCATTCTTAGACAAATACTGTTGAAATACATTTATCATGTATTATTTATGTATTATAATAAAGGTTCTATCCTTAGCTGCCTTGCAGTAAGTAAATGTCTTTTCAATGAAAGTGGAAAAAATTTGTGGAGATGTTATTGCTATCTGCCATAAGATATACATGTTATGTTTATTTTATGCACAAAAGCATCCCATCTTTTTTTTTAAAAAAAAATATCCAGACATGCATTTTTTTAATGGTGAGGGCTGTCCTTGGACTTTAAATGGTATACTGAGTTCAAATAGCAACAAGTTAATGAGGCCAAGACAAGAACTCAACTTGATTTAATTTAAATAAAAATGAAGTGGGTTCAGTGAATATGATTACTTTAAGCTCCAGCTGACTTGCAAAAATGAAAAAATCTACTCTCCAAGAACATTCTATGAATAGATGCTATTAGGCTTCAGTGTATTAAAAAAAACCCTCAATACTTAAAAATAGTCTCTTTGAGAAATCGGAATTCAATGTATTTGGCTTAAGGTTTTATTTATATATGCAGACTTATATATAGTTTATAAGCCACATGGTCCTAATGACTCTGAATGGTTTATAATTAAAAGTAAGAAAAGAATAAGAAATCACAAATAACCTGAAGATGAATTTATAACTTTTAAAAAATCCTCCAAATGATGGGTTGAGCCATCATCCTGCCTAAAGCCCAGGAGAACCATTTGATCTTTGGTAGGTTTCCGAATGTAATTGGGGTAGAAGGCATGAAGATCTCTGGGACATTATCATTTCAAAGCTTCCTGGGTTGTATTGGATGACACTGCACAATCAATGGGGACCAGAATGTGGGTGAAACAGTATATTGAAAATGTTCATATAATTTCAGTTAATAACAGAAACTGAAGTGCCAAGAAACTAAGATTAACCAAATTGCTGATTTTGGTCATATTTCTGGTTAAATGAGTGTAGATAATTTACAGTGATGGTATAATGCTAACATAGAAGAATTTTTCATTCAGAAAACAATTTTTTGAACCTTCAAAATCCATTCTGAAAAGAAATAAGGGAGAGCAATTTTGCACTAAAAAGTCTGTCAAAACAGAATATAGTATATCTTACAACAGTGGTGGTGAACCTATGGCACGCATGCCAGAGGCGGCACTTAGAGCCCTCTCTGTGGGCATGCGTGTCATCACCCCAGCCCCACCTCCCCCCTTGGCCCCTCCTCACCAGCATCCCCCCTGGAGGAGCGTTGCCCCCGAGCGTGGCCCACATGGAGCAGTGCAGCCAAGGACATGGCAGCTGGACAGCGGGGACAAGACTCCGCCCTCGTGCCCCATTGCAAGCAGATGATGCTGTGGGGTGCGGGCAGAAGGCGTGACTGCCATGGCGCTGCTGGGCTGCCTGGGTGATCTGCGGTGGGCCATGGAGGTGGTGGGTGGCTGGGTGGGGTGGGGTGGGGCGGAGGCTGGGGCAGAATGGTGGTGGGCAGGGGCAGGGCCAGTTTTTGAGCACTCGGTCTCTAAAGGTTTCGCCATCACTGCCCTACAAGGTCTAAAATTGAATGCAGTAGTACTGTTAACATATGAAACTAAACTAAAACAGAACCAAGCTTGTGAGAAAAGGTCTTCTCCAAAGTGGCCTGCCTGTTGGGATATTTTTTTCCACTTGGGAGAGTCAGGCTCTAGAGATGTCCTGATCTACCTTTATCTCCAACAATCTTGGTGCTGCTTCTTCTCTTCTGGTATCACATCCATTCCCCAGCAGCAGAAACAAAAATGGCCAGAGAGGCAGGGCCTGGAAAGGACAGAATATGCCCACAGTTGCAAAAACTAGCCCTTAGGACCTGGACAGATGCCGACCCTCTCAAGTCTCCACCACAGTTATCACTGAAGTAGCACATTTGATGATAAGCATGGCTACACTTAAATATTTGCCACAGAAGATGGTCAGCCAATCAGTGTGTGTACTTTCTGGTCAAAAGTTCAGCAAAGAAAACTGTCAGCCAAGCGGTACTCATTTGCAATCATTTAAAAATGGCTAGCAGTAAATTACCTCATTCCACTAGGTGCAAAAACTTCACAGAAGTTGCTAATGTTCTGCCTCTCATCTGATCCATGCATTTCATTTTCCCTTCTCATATGCTCCGTGCAAAAAAACCCATAGACAAGTTGAAAGGAAATTCTGCTAGAAGTTAATAACTAATACACAATATTATGCATATACTATGCATGCCATAAACGCCCTTAAAATATCTGCAGTCCATGGTTATACATTTCTGTTACTCTCCAGCTTCCTGTAACCTGTAAAGCTGGCATATCAGCAATTTTGCATTTGAGCATCTTTCTAGTTATGATGCTAGAACAGAAGCTAGGAGCAGGGGGCAGCATAAGGCAAGAATTTCTTTCAAGGATGCCCAAACATTCCTCAAAGTACAAGTCTATGATAGGTTGCTGTTTTTAAAGTGGCATTTGTTGTTTTAAAATAGCATTTCTTTTCCCTCCCAAGAATAAAATAGCATGGCACAAAGACCAGTCGTGACTTCTGCAGATTCCCAGTAATATTGTCATGGGATCAGTTGAGGTGGTGTGAATCAGATCACTTTGCTATATGGAAACTTCTTCGGAAATTATCACTGCAATCTTTTGTTATCTAGTAGGCCAGTGTCTCCCAAACTTGACAATTTTAAGGCATGAGGACTTCAACTCCCAGAATTCCACAGCCAGCAACGCTGGCTGTGGAATTCTGGGAGTTGAAGTCCACATGCCTTAAAATTGTCAAGTTTGGGAAACACTGTAGTAGGCTATTCCAAGGCTACACCTTATCTCAGAACTCTATTTCTGCACATAGAGAGAAAGCTGATAGCAGACAGGGAGATTCTCCTTTCAATACATCCTACCACCCTTTATGTTTAAGATGCTCTGTTTATACATTAGACTGAGAAAGCTAGCAAGCTGATGTTAGTGCTTGGAGAGACGAGATTCACAGAATCCAATACTTTCCCTCCTCGGATATCCTTTCTTCTCCAAACGGGCCTCTATATCGCTCAGAATCTCTCATTGATGCAATAAGGCAGTGTTTCCCAAACTTGACAATTTTAAGGCATGTGGACTTCAACTCCCAGAATTCCACAGCCAGCATTGCTGGCTGTGGAATTCTGGGAGTTGAAGTCCTCATGCCTTAAAATTGTCAAAGTTTGGGAAACACTGCAATAAGGAAGGAGGAAATATTTAAACAACCAAAATAGGGAAGTTATTTTCTCTCTCCTCCCCATCCCATTTCTCATTTTGAAACCCACTGCAGGAGCACATGACATTTTGGGGATCCTCAGAAACTCTGGAATTGGATTTTTCGGCACGAACATATCCATTAACCAATATTCATGTCGTCAAATAAAACCACATGAACAATGGTTGATTTAAGCAGAAGGAAATTGGGTATCTTCAGAGAAATTTTAAGGTTTGATATCACTTAATATATGTTATGTATTAATATTTTCTGAGATTAATCACTTAATCTTGATTTACAGTATGTTGCTTTATGATGTCATAAAGGAATGCCTTATTAGAGTTAAAGAATGCAATTCATCATGGAAGCACTTTCCCTTCCTTTTTGGAATGCACCAATGCTAAAACCAGCCAACCATGGAATCAAGTCCTTCAACAAAGGCAAAAAATCTGGTTGGTCTGCAGACAAATAAATTAGCAAAATAACACGGCTTATCTTGGGAGGATACACAATAGAGACAGCAACGTCTGCTTAGAAACATCTGCAAAATGAGATCAAGATCTCCCTGGTTCCTTTGTATATTTTTTGAATCAGCATTTCAAGGATACTCTCAGTTCTTCCTGTGAAAACATTCTTTACATGAGCTGCAGAATTTGGCTCTGGGTTAGAAAGAGTAAGTTGTTCTTATATTATATTGGGGTTTAATGGTGTTTTCAAGGGAAATCCATGGATGAGAGGTGTGGATCAATAATCTTTCTCTCACTTGCTCCATAGATTCAATTGTTTTGCACTGACTGGTTTGGTTAGGCTGATAATCCAGCAGGGAATATGGGTAGGAATGATATAGGGAGGACATATCCAACAGGGAGTCAGCAAAATGAAAATGGTATTTACGAGAGTAAACTGACAGCATATTTTATAAATATTATATTATTTATTTATTACTTTTCTATGCTACTCATCTCACATGCAAAGCAATTTTTTGCCTATTCATCTTCACAGAGATCACGTTTTCTTTGTTTATGTACAGATCTGTTTCTCAATCTCAGCAACTTTATTTATTTATAAAATTTATAGGTCACCCGTCTTACCTCAATATATCTTTAAGATGCATGGACTTCAACTCCCAGATATCCCATCCAACCTGTGAATCCTGTGTAGGACAGAGTTCCCCCAATAATGGACAAGCAAGAGAAATGGGAGCCAACTCAAAGAAATACCCCAACTTTCACAAATGTCCCAGCATTCTGTTCTTATTAAATATTTTTCTGCAGTTTAAAGAAGTCCCATCACGATATAGGACTCGGCCTACCAAATATGCACAAATGTATACACTTTTATTAGATTAGATTAGATTAAGTTATCTATTTAAACATTTCCTGAAAACCAACAGGTATGTCTTAATAAAACTCAATCACTCAAGGGACGCACACAGACACACACTTTCAAATCACTGTTGATTCCTTGGGACTGCCTGAACTAGTCCCTGCAGTTTTCTTGGCAAGTTTGCAGTAGTAGTTTGCCATTACTTCCTTCCTAAGCGAGACAGACTAGCCCAAGATCACCCAGATAGTTTTGTGCCCAAGGCAGGACTAGAACTCACAGACACCCGGTTTCTAGCCTGGTGCTACTATACCAAAGTGGCACTCAGTAGACAATTATCAAGACATACTGATTCAGAATAGGCAATCCACAGATCTGCCAAAGTCCACTTTGTCTATTTTTGAAACCCTTTATTCTCTGCAAAAAGAGTTCTGTGTGTGAGATTTTGTGTTTGGGTGGACAAATATGCACACATGTATGCTTCTTTTGTGATGATTGTAAGAATTTCTCTAAATTTTATAAAGAGAAACAGACCTAATCTTTTAAACTCTATGAGATTGAAGATAGAAGGGGAAAATAATTAATTTAATTATTACTCGAGCTCATAATTGGAAAGTGGCTGAATAGCTGGAAGCTCACTTGTCTGCAAGCACAAAGGGCATTTGAAATATACTTAAGAAAAGCATTGAGCCTAAGCTTTTCAATTACAACTCCAAAACCCAGCAAATAAAAATTAAAAAGTTAAATACCAGTGAATTACTGGAACAATCAGAGCAGAAAACTCTGGCCTTTTGCCTTATGATAAATGATTTAACCACATTTGACTGACAATGTTCTTTTTAACTTGATGAATTAATTCACCCATTTGATTGTACAGTTTGAATAAGACAATTTCTTTGTCTTTGCAGGACCCCAGCATTGTTTCTTCATTGGCTAGACAGGCTCAGAAGCCACTCCTCCTGCTAATGAAGTGCTCAAAGGAGCTTCCTGTGTTTCAAGATTCAAGGGCAGAGTCATCCCGTGACATCCTCTTGCAATGGAAGTTATCTGGTGGGAGACCCTTGGCTTGAAGCTGTTGGCAGGTAAGAGTGCCTTTCTTAGGATAGTTAGCTGTACTCTGGGATATCCATAGCTCTAAAATAGATGAAAAGGCATTAGGAGCATACAACACTAATGTTATGACAGATTTTTTAAGTTAACGAGAGGAATATCTCAAGTAAGATACATCCAGCAGAGTGAAAGAAATAATCAGTGACTCAGGCAGACTTCCCCACAAATCTCCCTTAACATTTGTAAGCCTTTCTCTGGTGGTATATGAGAAAATGCTTAATATAAAAAAATTGTGAGAAAGAAGAGGCTGTTTCTCCCAAAGGGACAATACATTTGAAGCAAATCAGCCCCTTTGGATTTGAGGGATGACCATGTGCGTTGAGCAAGCCTCCTAAGGTGGATCTTGTTTTCTCCTCCAGTCTATGCAGGTCTTTGCCATGCTATTATAGTGACCCAGAAGGAACGCTTCAAAATCATCCCAGAGGGGATCCAGACAAATATCACCTGCAATTATGATGATAGCAGCTACATCATACTCTTTTGGTATCGGCAGGACAGCAACGCTGGAGAGAAGCAGTTCCAGCTTATTGGATACTCCATTGCTGAAAGTGATATGAGAAGGGAAATCTTGACATATGAGATCACTAGAAGAGCAGTGACTCATTCTTCCCTTATCATCCCTCCGGAAGAGGCTGCAAAGCCCGCAGTATACTTCTGTGCAGTTAGTGAGGCACAGTGAGAACTCCAGGTCACCCAGCTACACACAAACTACCTAGCGCTGTTTTGTTGCCGGTCTGTGTCACATAGATTGCAGCCATGTGCACAGATCCATCCACACAGGATTGAAGCGAAACACTGTTTGCCTCTGAATTGTGATTTTATTCATTGATTTCTCTGCTCGTATTTTCAATTATTACACATTTCCCTTTTTGAGAAGTTAACCATTTATTTATTTCTTAATTTGCAAAATGTCAATGCTGTCCCAGTCATAGCACATTAAGTGGATAGAAGAAGGCCCACAAATACATCTAATACTATTTATGATCAAATGAGGGCCATTGGTAGTCTTCCACAATTCCAAACTGGAATGAGAGCTTTCCAAGCCAGAGCTTTAGAAGTGAGTTGCAATCTTGCAAAAGATATAGCAATAGCAATAGCGTTTAGACCGTTTAGACCGCATCATAGTGCTTCACAGCACTCTCTGGGCAGTTTACAATGCGGAAGTGCTATATTTGCATATTGGCCCCAACAATTTGTGTCCTCATTTTACTGATTTTGGAAGGATGGAAGGCTGAACTTTGAGCTATTCTGTGAATTGACCAGAAACACAAACAAACAAGCAAACAGATTTCTAATTGTTATGCCATACCTAACGAAAGCAGGGACTTTGTATTATCTGTCATTCAAAAGATTTAATAATAAACATTTGGATTTCTTTCTGTGCCTAGAGAGACCACTATGGCAGTGTTCAGAAAAGCTTGATTAAGGTTGGGACCACTGTCAGCGTTTAGGTGGCATAGCTTGGACCTCCTTCAAGCCACTCATTCTTTTGCTTTAAAATCCCGTCTTAAGCAAGCAAAGAATATGTGTATGTAGTGGCAATATATTTTTTTCTGATCAGTCCCAAGAATACATGGTGCTTTTGCCAAGGAAAAGGTCAGTATGTTCCTGGGGCATTTAGAGATGCCTCTGCTCACTGTTCCCTATCTGCCTCAAGTAACTGTTGAAGAACTTTCTGTTTGAAGGAAATAAGGGTGGGGATTGCTTATTCTTGCTTCACAGTCCTTGGCAATTTCCATTTACAAATCATGAGATTCTTAGTTCAAACCATTGCTTTCCCAATAAACATTAGTTGGATTCATTATAAGCTTTTTTAATGTGTTTGAGTCAGTTTTGATTCCTGGTTAGTCTCTACAGTTTTCTTGGCAAGGGTTTTTGGAAGTGGTTTAACATTGCTGCCTTCCTAGGGCTGAGAGAAAATGACGGGCCTAAAGTCACCCAGCTGGCTTTGTACTTAAGATGGGACTAGAACTCATAGTATCCTGGATTCTAGCCTGAGGCCTTAACTACTATACTAAACTGGTTTCCCCCCTTTCCTAAACTGAGTTATATTTTTTACAGCTCACTGTTGTGTGAACCCAGCCAATGCACTGAGTTTATGGTTTAGTTGTTGTATATAATCAACTATTGGGATTAATTCAAGAAACAAAGGTTTAAACTAATCACATATATCAGTTTATCTAAATAAACGTATTTCCCATGATAATTAAACTCTAGTAACAATTGGAATAGTGGCAGCTGATTTTGAACAAGGCTGGTGGCCCAGAGGACAGAGTCATACTGTAATACCGTAGTTGGAATCAGGGGTTGCAGTAGGCAGAGGCAACCAGCTCTAGGTAGTGTGTCATCTTTCTCTTGTATTCAATACATTTAAGCAAAATACATTAGCACTCCATATTATCTAAGACCTTTTCCCCGCTAGTGGCTGATAGCATTTTCTAGAGTCATCGTGTGAAAATAAGAGTAAGAATGAAGCTCCAGTAACAACTATGTAGTTACATCTGTTTAAGTCACTGGAAAAATCGTCAGTATGACTGAAGAATAGTGTCAAAACATTCCGAAAATAAAATATGAACCAAAAACACAAATATATTTATTAGGGTTGGAATGGTGAAACATGACAGTATGCATTCACAGCAGAAATTCAGGCAAGAATGGATTCCTTCTCATAGCAAGGCAAGCTAAGACCGTTGGCTTAAAGAGAGATGGCCTCAGGGGGGAGATCTAATCAAACTTTCAGATTATTTAGAAAAGGAAAGCCTGCTCCTGCTATCTCAGTAAGATTTTCTTCAACGTTGTCAGAAGTACGACATGACTGCTCAGCTAACAAGATGGGTAGCTGCTTTTCTTTGGGTCGCAAGTATTAATTCCAAGTGGAGGGATTTGAGCTAAGGACTAAATAACAGAGTGGAAAAATGAATTTCCTAGGGTAGCAACTTTTTGCACAGGACATGACAGCATTAGCTTTTCAGATTCAGTAGGAAACAAAATGGTCTCTTAGTTACCTCCTTGATGTTTTGATCTAACACTTGGACCTGATGGAGTAACCAGAACATTGCATTCATTTTCCTTAGATTGGGGCATAGAGATTTCCACCATTAAGCACAAAATACATTAGTTTAATTTTAAAAGATGGTGGTCCAATCCATTCTTAGTTTCATCTTTGTTGTTTGCTTTATATGGGAGAAAGTCATGTTCAGGTGTATGTATGCTTAAACATGCATCCCTAGTTTATACCCAATCCTATCAAAACAAATGGAAAAAATTATATTCCTGAATTAACTAACTTTTAGTAAATCCAAATGTTAGAGCTAACTGCTTTATTTCCTCCCTGTACAAAAATAGATGCCAAAGATCTACATAACTGAAACTAAAAATTTGGATCAGCTGGATTGTATAGCCTGCTGATTCCATAAAAGACTGCAGATTCTCATCTGAAAAATTATGCTAGAGCTTATTTTTTTTAACGTACATTTTCTTCTAGGATGCTCAGATGCCAACATTATCCAACCACAGAGCATGATGCTGGAAGAAGGTCAAGATGCTAGACTGGAATGCAGACAAGACTATGGACATCTTAATATGCTTTGGTTTTGGCAGCGTAAACAGCATCAGGATCTTCAGCTCCTCTATAATTTCTATAATGGTAACATCGTGCAGAAAAACTCATCTTTGCACCGTCGAAATGCTGACCAGCCTATTCTGGATCTCTGTGTTTTGAGTATATCAGTTGTGAAGCCAGAGGATTCAGCAGTTTATTTCTGTGCAAGCAGTGAAACCACAGCACATCAAAATGCCATCTCTTCCTTCAAAAATCTTCTCCATTTGTTTTTAAACTGTGAATCTCGTGTAGTTACAAAGATACCTTGGTCTTCTCAACCAGGCTCAGCTATGTACTGATATCAACTAAACTTATAAATTGAACTCAAGCAGTTTGAAGGCTGGATGGATGATACTAAGGGACTGGAGATCCAATAATGGGCAGGTGGTCATTACTTACATAGCCAAATTGAATTTTGTTATGATGTCACTGAGGAAAAGCAAACTGAGTTCGGAGATGTATCATGAGAGCAATTGGGAATAAGATTGCTCCCAAGATTGCTAAGAAATGTCCTTCTTCCCTGAGATAGTTAAGGGGAATAAAAGACAAGGTAGTTGTACGTTAAGTAGGGTACCATGTCTCTGGAGGCAGAAATCCAGGCAATCTAGATGGCTGCAAAGAGAAAGGGAAGCTACTGTAACTCTCTGCTGCCATCTCGTAGACATATTGTAAATAAGGATGGAGTTCTATACCTCTAAGGCAGTGTTTCCCAAACTTGACAATTTTAAGGCATGTGGACTTCAACTCCCAGAATTCCACAGCCAGCATTGCTGGCTGTGGAATTCTGGGAGTTGAAGTCCACATGCCTTAAAATTGTCAAGTTTGGGAAACACTGCTCTAAGGGAAGATCATTTCCGTTATATGTTCATGCAGTATTATAGTTAAAGAAAGTTGCCATTGTTTCTAAACAACTAGTCCCCTGATTGGACTGAAGCAGACTATAATAACTCCTCCTACTGCAGACACCACAGTAAGAGAATACAGAAGAAAGGAAATAAAACCAGGATAAGAATGGTTAAGAGTCTAATTTTGGAGTAAGCCATTTATCACCAGCTTATAAGAAATTATGCCACTTCTGATCAAATAAATTCACTTTTGCCATATTACTTTCCCAATAATTTCTGGAGACCTTCTAGTAGCTGCCTCACACTCCTTCATATTCAGCTTCTTGTTAGAGACCACACCCAAGTCCTTTTCATATGTCTCCTTGAAGATGTCTCCTACGTTTCTTCTTCTTCTTCAGTGTAATACCTTGTATTTCTTTCTGTTAAAGGACCTCTTGTTTCTCTCAATCCATCTATTCAGATTAGACTGCAATTTCATTCTGTTAGCCTAGTGTTGGCAGACCTCCCAGTTTTGTGACATCTACAAATCAAATCAAAGCAGGCCATCAGTCCCATATCCAGGCCATTAAGAAAAATGTTGAATAATCCTGGCCTCAAGTCTGATCCCCTATTCCCCAACATAATGTAGAGACATTAGTGCTGCTTATCTGAGTGGAATTAAGTCAGCTGATTGTGAATCCACATTATTATAGTGCCTTCCAAATCACATTTTTTTAACAGTGTGATCATCTGGAAGATTATGGAAGTGGAAACTTCTCAGTACAATCAGAGACCCAATGTGACAGCTGTAAAGAATTACCTAGCCTCACTTAAGTTCAGGTGAAGGGCGAAGGATCTCTCTGGGATCCATTTCAATCACAGATCCAGATGGAGATGGGTACTCGGTTTATGTTGTTTCAGCTAAAAGGAGGCAAGGAAGGAAAGTGGAAGTTAAGAATGAAGTAGATGCCTAACCCCACCTTGACCCAGTTGTTTTGCCCTGCACTCCATCACTGACTGCAGAATCTTCCCTGCAGATCACAGACTCTTTTGGAAGTGATTCATGCATCTTAACCTGTCAGCTGCTAAAACTCCACTTAAGCCCTGCCTGAGGGACAGACTGGAGTTTGGTCTCCAGTAATATTGCTTTCATATTGTCATAACTATAGGCACCCACTTAAAAGCTTGGGAGAAAAAAAATACCTGGATCAGATTAGTGTTAATTGTAGGGGTGATGATTTATTATGAAGTGTTGTTTTCTTTGTATATATTTGCATTTTTTGCACCAGCTTTATATATTAGACCTAAAGGTGCTTTTTCACGATATTTCATTTAAGATAGTCAATAGATTTAATCAATATAAAGTTTTCTTCTTGTTCTTCATATTGTCATACAGTGTAGGCATCCACTTAAATGCATGGAACGCACGGAAAAAAGCAAATAAACACAACCCTTAAGGATCCAAGATAAAATTTGTGGCTGTCTTTCTCTTGGAAATTGGTTAAGTCTTTATATTTTTATAGGTTGCAATCCTAGGAGAAATATTATTAAATTAAGAGGGGCTCACATATGAGCAGACACAGTCATATTATACTACTAAATGGTCTACAATGAAATATATTTTACAGGCTGTTCTGAACGAACATTTCTGCCCCTGCCAGTCTTCTCAAATACCAAAATCAGCCAATTGTGGAGTCTGGTGGTACGGCAAGGACACGTTGCCAGGTTGCTGGAGTGCAAGCAAAAAGAAAAAGAAAAAAAAGAGCATAATATGCCCGGCAGCAGCAGCAGCATGAAGGGCAGACTTTGCAGCTCCTCCATTATTTTTCATATGAAAAATTAAGCCTATTGAAGAGCCACAGAATGAGTTCTGCAATTTGAACTCCTTCCTTCCACCACCACCCTTCAAGTAAGACATGTATTTTGTGCAAGCAATGAAAGTATAGTCCCCTAGAGCAGTGTTTCTCAGCCTTGACAATTTTAAGGCATGTGGACTTCAACTCCCAGAATTCCACAGCCAGCATGCCTTAAAATTGTCAAGGTTGAGAAACACTGCCCTAGAGGGAACTTCATCGTTTGACAAAAATATGCCATGACCTTTTTGTCTCAGGCCTGGGTAGCAATTGAGAATAATAAGCATTTCAAAATCATGTGATTCGATTATGATCCCATGGAAAGGCAAGTCAGTATTGTAAAAATGCTATTACATCTCCAGAAAGCACAATAAAAGAAGTCTCTTTCATAATATCAGTGGGATCTCCAACACTCAGAGGAGATTATTGGGAATCCAAGAAACGAATGGTATCTGGGTGCAGAGGTTGCATCCGTTTTCATGACTTTCCCACTCAGTAAAAATCCATCTTTGGTTCAACCAGCTTTATTATGGAAGCCATAGAGATCACTTCAAACCACTACCACCCTGTAGAAAGTGGTCCTTTGTATTGTTTCTGGCCAAGACATCTCCTGTACAGTGCTGTGGAATCCTCTGCAGAGATGTGGTGAAGATTTAGAAGAGTTGCAAAAATCATGTCAAGGACAGGAAAGTCTGCTCACCACAATTACAAATATGTACTTTCTGCTCTTGAAAATAGCATAGGGCTATCACTCTTAAATTTATGCCAAGATCCTGGGAAGAGAAAAGCTGACACAACTACGGAATTTGGCAAGATAACAGCTGCAGGCAGGTATTTAGAAAAGAAGTCTCATTAGCCAATTCCTCTCATAGATCACACAATAACCACTGGCAGAAATACCACAAAGTTTCTCCTGATCTTCTTTTGTCTTCATGCAGCTCATGGGTCTTCTAATGTTGCTTACTCTTGTTCTCTTTCTCAGTTCTTTATTGTTTTTTTTACAGGATTTATTAGGGAGAACAAACCAAATGTTTTGAATTCTGTGGATAATTGCAAATGTCAGCTTTGGTGGCCACCATATGATTTCAAGTAACTGGTGATGTTTTCTCAGATCATTATTCACTTCTCACATCGTGACCAGAAGTGTTTCTGAGATCTGAGGTTCTTTAATAAGAGACATCCAGAGCTCGAACTAAGAATGTTAGTGTTGCCAAATATCTATTTTACCCTGAACTGTAGTCTCAGGGATTTGTCTCTGGATTTGTAGTATTCCTATTTATTCGAAAAACAGAAATTCTAGCTGAACAAGGAAAATAGTTTTCATCTTATCGTCCTTCTGATAGTTTACAGAAATAATTCAGAGCTAACTTCCCCATTCCACCATCTCACTGGCTTCTTTTAGCTATGCTGCTGGGAATTCTGGCTGTTGCTTAACATACTGTATTTGAAGAAGAGCAGTTTAGCAAGAGTAATTTTAATACAACCATTGATTGCTTTTTCGCTCTTTGCACATTTTCATTCTGAGTCTTAGTCTGCTTTTCAGAATTCTGATCAATTTATATTGAGTATCCTTATTACTATGTTTTAAAGGAAGAAATGCTTTAATCTTTTTGTAAAAATCCTTCCCTCTATCAAAAGGTTGAAACTAAATAGGAAAGACATGAATTCAAACTGTGCTCAATCCCGAACTTGCATGGTTGGGCAAGACACAACCTCAGCCCAACCTCTTTTTAATAGGTTTGTAGTTTGAGGTCAACCATAAGAAGAATTTACACACTGAACTGAACAATAATCTGCTTCTCCAATTGGAGTCAACATAACCAATATTCTCTTCCCAAGAAAAACTACTGGTCTTTTGCCATTTTTATCAGATGTGGGTTGCTCAGACCCAAAGATCCTGCTTTTCAGTTATGGTGAGGGTGACCTGGAACAGACTTTTCCTAGATCAACTCTCTTTGGTAGCCTTCTATTGACTAGTTAAATGGAATTTCTAGAGAATATTTTTCCATTAAATGGATGATGACAAGTGTATTTATTGTTTAATTGTTTAGGTTGCTTTCCCCCTCTTATTTTATGTTTTTATTCATTAACAAGGATATTTTAATTATCATTGTGCTTGATTTTTTTTGTCATTGTTACTTACTTTTGGGAGACTTTGGAAATTATAGTGGTGTGAAACCAAACCAAACCATTTCAACCAGTCAATAAATGCTTGAAACTAATCAAGGAGAGAAGCAACTTAGAACTAAGGAGAAATTTCCTGACAGTTAGAACAATTAACTTTCTCTAGAAGCAGTGAATGCTCCAACACTGGAAGTTTTAAAGAAGAGACTGGACAGCCATTTGTCCGAAATGATATAGGGCTTCCTGCCTGAGCAGGAGGTTGGACTAGATGGCCTCCAAGGTCACTTCCAACTTTATTATTATTATTATTATTATCATTATTATATGACTCTTTTTTTAAAAAAAGAAGTTGATCATTTTCTTGTTTTGAATTATGGGTTATGGCAAGTTAGTAACACTTGTATTTAGATTTTCAATTCTAGTAGATAGACTTGTTTTTTCAAGAGTGTCATGGTACTTATGAAAATACTAACATTAGACTGTCTGGTTTTGTGAATCCAAATTTATTTAATTCACAATATATAGAATACAGTAAAACAGGAACAAAATAAAAATGTATTTTGGAGTATGTTGCTGTTATCACTTTATTCAGCTTTTGAATTAATAGACCATAATAATACATTTACTAGTATGAAATACATTCTTTCATTTCTGAAAATGTGTTTTGAACTTTTAAAATGTATCAATAGAGTAAGTTGTCTATGCAAGCATTTAAAACATTTTCTATCACTTACCTAATTTTCTTGAGATATATACCTTCTTTTAAATCAGTAACTTAGGAGTATTGAGTTGAAAGACAAACATATAAATTTAAAGTGAACAGCAGCAATAAAAATTCTTATCACAAAGTATATTATGAGTATTAAATATTGATTAGGCATATGTTTGCATTTCAGAATGAGTTAAAGATGGAATCATATATGGTCCATTCAGATTTTTGTTCATTTGTTTTCAAATTAAAAGAGGGTCTATGAGTAGGTAATTAATTTATTATGCTATCATTTTCTTACATTGTCATGTGGAAGCTTATTGTCATGTTGGGAGTAATCTGACATTGTTCTTACAATTACCAACCACAGGCTTGGCGTGAATTGGTGTGTGCAGACACTAAGACTGCCAGATTGATTCTTGACTTCCCCAAGCTAGCACTCTTCAGATGTGCTTGACTACAATTTCCATCATCCTCTGTCTACATAATCAAATAAGTAATCAACTGCCATGTTTCATATGGATTAATCATAATCTGAAAGAGTATTATTGTACAGTATTGCATTGTAGATACACTTGGGTGTCAAGCTGTTAGAATTTTGTCAGGTACTACAACAGAATATTATTCATAATAGTATGATAAGACATTCTGTTACATGACTAAAAAGATGTGTTACAAAGTAATAATGCAGGTAAGTACATTATTAACTATACGAGTTGTGTTGTGCATATGTTCATAAGTACAGGAGAAAAAAGTTACAGCTCCAGATACCGGTTCCTTAGCATGAGTTAGAGGACCTTCAGATTTTATGCATGCCAGAGTTGCTTGCTCCACCAAGAATTGCTGGGAAAGAAACATCTGGAATCGACAGAGGTAGGAGATATCACCTTTTAGGTTATAGATAAGCTAATGTGAAAATTCAGGACCCATATCTGGAAAAGTCCATATCAGGGACAGATCAAGAGGGAGAATCTTAATTACTTTATTGTCAACAAAAGGCCTTGGAGCTGCTTCAAGGAAAGGGGTAAAAACAGGACATTTTGTTCACAATTAATGGCCTATAGCTCTTCATGGGATAGGTGGACATGTTCTCATGTGATACTTTTGCAGAATAACAGAATAACAGAGATGGAAGGGGGCTTGGAAGTCTTCTAGTCCAGTGTTTCTCAACCTTGACAATTTTAAGGCATGTGGACTTCAACTCCCAGAATTCCACAGCCAGCATTTCTCAAGGTTGAGAAACACTGTTCTAGTCCAACCCCCTGCTCAAGCAGGAAACCCTATAACATTTCAGACAAATTCTTCTTAAAAACCTCCAGTATTGGAACACCCACAAGAAACCAAACAACAAGAAATGTGAACAAGAAACCACAACAAATGGAGATTGCCCTAAATGAATGAATGTGTTTTGGGATTGGTGGCTTTACCACATAAATGAGCTAGAAAGAGGGATGAGCAGTCCAGCAGCTCTTGTGTTAAGTAGTGTATTTTCAAAAGATTTCAAAAGAATCTTTCCAACTGGAAGAATAGATTTTAAAATAATTGGGTCAGTGCAGTAAAAGCAAACACAAAGTGTAGCATAGTGGAACAGCAATAACAAAACCCAAAGTTCACAATCACACTAATGATAATTATCTCCATCAAATTTTAATCTGTGGCAAAGATTAAAAAAAGTTGAATTCATTGCTGGTAATTATTAAAAATGAGATTAAAATAAAATTGTCAGCACTGTAATGTCTATACACACTGTAAATCTATATTGTCACATAAATGATATACACTGTCTATCTGCTATGCTTCACTTCAAAAAGGATATTTTACAGTTGAAAAAGACAAAAAATACATAGAGAATAGCTCCTTTATGAAAAAAGATACATCTTTGTGAGATTTTTTTTTCAATTTGGAAATAAGGTGGGTTATAGGTGGCATGAATATTGAAAAATAAGATATGGCATCAATACTGAAAATAAAAACAGATTCTTCTCACAGAAAAGTATAACTCTGTGTCATCACCTCCAGCTAAATCCAAGGAAATGCATGCTCAAAATATATGAAAAGTATTTTTGTATTTACACAGCACATTAAGCTATTGGGTTGGATAGCACCAAATGAAATGATGGTCTTCCAGCTTATCTAGATTTCAAAAGAGATTGAAGTTATGTAGGCTAGTGGCTGTATTAGCTCTCCCTACATATTCTCCCTACATATTCTATCGGACAACATTATACTGCCATTCAAGCAAGTTGAAAAAGAAACTCTCTTCAAATCTCCTGGATCAACACCAAGAAATTTAATATCAATGGGAGGAACATGCAGGGAGGTCTTGGAAGGGACCAGCATGATAGCAGATTCCTGTACTTGAGCGTTCAGGAATTTTAGGCAAACACATGGATTTAATTTCATCCCAGTTTACATTTTTCTGCAAATCTGTGCAAAGCTCTGATTGAGTACTTTACTTTAATGAAGGCTCATCATACAAAACACCCCTCAGTGCTAATTTGGGAAACAATGACCACACACATTGTACTTTTTAAAACAAAGCAACTATATTGTTTTGTTTGGCATCACTTTGAAGTCTCATTCAACATTTCCAGGGATCTCAACCAACTCTTTCATCAGCTACTGGAAATATTAGAGGAAGTTTACAATGCTTGGGCAATTCATATGCAGAAGCCTCTTCCGGCCATAAATATTGTAAATCCAAACAAGAACATTTTAGTAAAAGAAGATTCGTCTAAGTCCAAGATATCTATCGATCTAGATAAGACACTGTGCTGTGCCATCAGTCATCTGTGAGTCCAGAATGGTGGTCTATAGTGAAAAATGTTCTTACATGAGGTTTTAGATGACAGGAATGTTCACATGAGTCAAAACTCTGATGGCACGCGGTTTAAGGTCTCATGGAAGTTTCTGTGTGTATAGCTGAAGACAATTCTGGTTGCACACTGAATTTTGCAGCTTGGACCAAGAGCACAGCACAGTTTGGGGAGAGGTTAAATTTCATGACTTTCCACATTTGTCCACATTTAACACAAGTAATAAATACATCAAGACCTGTAACCATGGAAATAACATATTTGAATAAAGAGGGTTTTTTGTCTGATCCACAGTCTTTGCTCCAGTAACTAATAGGAGTTAAAATACCAAACATTGACACTTATTGTGATAAACACTCTTGCTTTCACTACTCTGCAATGCATCACTCAAACCTCAAACTACTGTTCTGTAAGTTGTGCAGCTGGCCATGCCACCTTCTGTCTCAATGACTCCATCACATCTTTGGGGAAGATCAGAAAACTTTATGGGGTATGGTATGGTATGGTATGTCATTATCAAACCTATGGAAATCCAGAAAGATACCTCTTCTTTAGGTGGTGTTATGGTGCTGGTACTGATGGAGAAGATACTGTGATGTTGCTAATTGAACAGTACTTTCACATCATGCAATCAAATCTTTTGAGTGAGACTTTTAGTGAGATGATCTCCCCAAAACCAAGATGAACTAGGCAAATTGGGATAACTGCCAGTATGCTCTCTGGATCAGGACCACAGTAGACCAAACTATTAAAAGATCTCTATCCTGCTGTATTTGATGTAGAGTAGAGAAAAAAAGCTATGGTTCTTGTTTATTTCTCCAGAGTAGCATAATGTGACATAAGTATGGGAAAATTTTCTGTGACCTGTTAAATTTCGCCCCAGCTAAGAAAAGAGCTGAGCTTTGGCAGCCATGTCTTCGCCATGTTTCGTTGAAAGGCCTTTGATGTGGACAGGAGTGGCTCAAGCTTTGCAAAACCCCAAAATCTTAGAACATTCAGAAACATCCAAGTAGGTAGGCAGATAGGCTCAATGGAAGACCCAGCACACAGGTCAAATGGTCCGTGAGTATCTGCCTAATGCTTTCCTTTAGATTTAAGACACCTGGAACAATGCTATCACATATAGCACATCATGAAAATGTCTAATACATGATTAATTGGTAATTATGCTTATGCAAGACTTGGGAAGTAGGGAGCTGTTGGGGCCTTGAGCCAAAAAGATAAGATCCCAAGAAGGGTATAAATGGGTAAATATTCCTTCAGGACATCCCACTCTAATTTACAAAATTACCAACAGACAGAATGAAAGTCCTGTGGATCTTTGCCTTCCTCGGAACAGCATGTGAGTTTTAAAACAGATACTTGATTCTTCTAGTCTGTGAAGTTGGAGGGTACGGTGGGCACAGCCGTTTTTTTCTCTCCATCTTCCTCACCGGAGAGCACTAAATGAGTGGGTCCTTTAGGGCTCAAATATTAATTTACTCTTTAAAGGACATCTAGCTTTAAAGTATCCTCCCTTTTCCCATTAGATCTTTTGAATAGAAGGTTTACTGAATTTCCAGGCAGTTCTGGTTATCTTCTACTTTATTAAGTGAAGGCTGATGGATATCCTTTGGATTCAACCACCTTAATCAGTTGAATGCCTAAGTCAGACCACCATTTTCTCCATGGGTAGTTCATTTATTTGTATATTTCTACTATTCTCTCAGAAGCATTTAGAGCCCTGCAATTTTCTAAGATGTACTAAGCCCTAATGAATACATGTTTTGCTGTGAGAAGAGTAAAGAAACCTCTCTCAACACAAGGAAGCCTTTGTGAGACTCTTTTGGACAGAATTTAAGTGAAATTCCTTGTATGGCTGACTTGAAAGAGAATCCTAGATTTCCTTTGTACTTGACTTAAAGCTAAATCTATTAACAGTAGAAACACATACACACACATGCCCAAAACCTTTCTTCTCTCTTCTGAAGATTTACCTGAGTGTAAAACTGGTTTTACCATTTGATTTTGGTATTGTTTTTGGTAACAATTCTCATTGTTCCTTCTTTGCTGTTTCCCTCAAAATACATAGAATACAAACATATTCGAAGCTGGCTTGATGCCTAGAACTATTCTCTCTGATATCCAGCTTTCTATATGTACTTATATGTTTATATATGAGTACTAATTATTTATGTGTGTATAATTTTATGTATGAAACATATAGATTGCTCCAATCTCCCACAACTTGCAGAGATGTTACGCATACCTGCATACATCATATGAATCTGAGAAAACCAAAACCGCAGCTCATAATCACCTTTTGGGGAACTTATATACATTTATTAGGAATGTTGAAATAATTCAACCATTCAGTAGTCCATTATTAAGTAATCTCAGTTGAGGTTAACATGCTTCAAATTACAGAGGAGTAGTGGTCTTCTCTATAAATAGCACCCATTGCTTCATGGTGTCAATAGGAACATATACGCCAGTTGGCTTTCTACATAGTAGTGTTGTATTTGTTCATTTTGATGTTCCTGTTCTTATTAGTTGCTGCTCCCTTTGAGGATGATGATGACAAGATTGTTGGAGGATACACCTGCCAGAAAAATACTATCCCTTATCAGGTTTCACTGAATTCTGGCTATCATTTCTGTGGCGGTTCCCTCATCAATGAACAATGGGTTGTTTCAGCTGCCCATTGTTATAAATCGTGAGTAAAGAGTATTTTTATGATGATCTTAAAGCAATTTCTGATAAAGCCGATCTCTACACATGGAAGTTAAAAATGCACCAATAATAAATCAATGTCATATTCATTCAGTAAAATCGTGCGTGCTTGTGATTCCATCTTTGTTTATTCCTAGTCTGGTGTTTTATTATTAAAAATCAATCCCAAAGCCAAAAAAATGTCTATGATATCAAGGTAATCTTACAGGACTATAACTGTCCACTCAATTATATAGATTATGATAGTGGCACGGAAATATCTTAAATAAATCAATTACACTAACTTACATAGAGTGCAAATCTAATGATAATGATCTGTAAGGGTTCCTTACATCACTTGCTAAGCTAACTCATTACCTGAAAGTCATAGGTTTCTTCAGAATTAGCTTGTCGTGGAATTGATTCAAGGGGCATATTTTTTTTGTACCCGGATCCAGCGTGTGAGAGTAGAAACCTATTCCGGATCTCAAAGGTCAGGCAACTGATCCAAAGATGAAATGCAACAAGCAGAAAATGTTATTTTGATTAGAAGGCAAAATGTCTGTTTCTAATAATTACTGTATAACAGTTGAGGCTGAGCCAGACGTTTTATTCTATCTGCCAAAAGTCAGGAATAGTCTTATGCTATTTTGTTTTGCACCTTAAGAGGGCTTTGAAGCTTCAGTATGCATTATTTATGCTTAGAGCATAAAACCTGAACCTAACCCTGAAAATGAAAGTTTCCTACCTTGTTTCTCCTGCATTTTGTCTTATGAGAAAACACTACTTTATGCTTAAGGGCAAAGTTTAACTTCCAACTCCACCACTAAGGATATGGGAATTAATAAGATTGTCTATGAAGATTCTCAGTCATCCAGGTCACGGTTGTCCCAAAATGCTTTTTCAAGAGGCAACTGGACTTTTTGTTTTTCTTTGAAGACCTTTCGCTTCTCTTCCAAGAAGCTTCTTCAGGTCTGACTGGCTGGTGGGGGAATGGAAGGATTTATATTCCTTGCAGACAGTTGGTCATTTGCATTCTTTTAGAGAGTCATTGAGGCCACTTGGAGGTTTATCTGTGTCCTCAGGGTCCCCTGAGTGGTGCAAATGGGTGTGGAGTCTTCTTGGAACTGCTGGAAGGACTGTGATCCTTCCATTCACCACCCTCCAGTCAGATCTGAAGAAACTTCTTGGATGAGAAGCGAAACGTCTTCAACAAAAACAAGAAAAAGTACCTTCAGGACAATTAATAAAATTGTTATTTTATTGTTGCGAACTGCCCAAAGTTGTTGAGAGCTAGTACATCTTAGATTCTTAGGAAGAATGTTATGCTATGACATTAAAGAATTGTCTGCCATGACTTCACATTGTTGTGAATAGATAATAAGTATTTACTTATTCTTTCCAACTTCTGTATCTTTACAATGGTAGGAGGCCTTGTATGCATATTTCACTAATTTATGCAACAGTTATATATAATGTCTAAACAGCTTTAAAAAGATCACCTTACTTTTTTGACCTTTGCATTTTCTTATATTGGGCTTTTTAAAATGTAAATTCCTTCACAGGTACATTTTTTAAAACATTCTTTTAACATTTTGTTTGTATGCAAAATTCAAGGATAATTTTTGGGGGATGCTTTGGGGGAAAGCATAGAATTTGATGAAGCAAACATCAAACTTTCTTAGTTAATACCAGAATTTGTATTGTTGTGGAGATGAGTGAAAATAGATTCTCTAAATTCATATTCAACCCTAATCAGGCTAGAATTGTTTTAACCTCTGACTTTGATATTATTTATGATTGTTTATGATTTATGATATTAATCATGAATATATGCAAAGTTCCCATGTTAGACTGGACTCTCTACTAAAACTATGATGGTTGATCTGATTGCTTGTTCTTTAACATAAGGTATTCAAAGCTTTTTTCTTACCTTGAGATCAGACATTGCTTTGTACAACCAATATAATGCTGCAATATTAACTTTCAGCCGCATGGATGTGAGACTTGGAGAGTACAATATTGAAGAAAATGAAGAGAGCGAGCAGGTTAAAAAACCTGCAAAAATAATTGTTCATCAAGACTACAACTCTTGGCTTCTGGATAATGATATCATGCTCATCAAGCTGGAATCACCTGTCACTATTGATGCAAGTGTCTCACCTATCCCTTTGAGTAATGGATGCCCAGCAGTTGGTACTAACTGCTTGATCTCAGGATGGGGCAATACTCTCAGCAATGGTGGTGAGTATTAGCGAGAATTGGCTAACTTATTCTGAGTCCCAGGTACATGACTGAAGAACTGTAATCGTTACTACCAGCTTGTCAGTTCTACAATGTAGACCAGACTAAGAAACCATTGCCATGTCAGTCAAGACTGATTTTTCAAATGGCTCCCACCATTTGTATTTCAAAGATATGGCTATTTCCCCAGGACTTTGGTGGGGATGATTGATGCTCCCTTTTCTTCCTTTTCCTTGTTCTTATCCAGATTTGTTTTCTCTGTCATTTTTGTTTTGTGTTTCTTGTATTGTTTCTTGTTCTTAATTTGTAAACTACCTGGGAGTCAGGCTTTTTAGTAACAAGAACAACACCTCCCTATCCCAGGTCCTTTGGAAGGACTCAACCGGTGGATAAAAATGCCAAATCCATCCTAAGCATCAGGCTGACTGTATGACAAACCATAATAATAATAATACAATCTTGCAAACCTGAATGTGCTTCCCCTTCCCTCATTTTATCTGCATGTGAGCTATGAAGGGGATTATATGAGACATTTTTTTCAAATTATTTTCTTGACCTCTGCTCAAGTCCCTCTTATCTGGCTATTGCCTTGGTAGAGCTTTGCCTCTTATCCTTCAAGGCCATTTCCTAAGCCCTCTTCATCACCAAATGCAAGCAACACTTCCTAAATCTAGAAGTGTGTTTCTTAATTGCTGTTGAATTGCTAACTGTTCTAAGTATTCACAGGGATAGAGACATTCAGGGGAAACTTGAATCTATCATGAAATTCCAGGTTTAAACTCTAGCATTAAGAAGAAAATGATTCTTGGACTGAACCTTGAACAAATGTAAGCCTACAAATGCTGGTTTGGATGGTTTTAGAGCACTGAAGATGAATGTGCATCAAATTCCCCCTTTTTTTCTTGAGGCACTTTTCTTATCTGAGTTAGTTACCTCACCTCAGATATCATATGCCATAAAATTATCTAGCCAGCTAGTTGCTTTTACTTGTTTTGAATTACAGGGTTGCTACTGATCATTTAAACAGAGTCTTGGGGCATCTTTTAAGACTAACAAATGTTAATATGAAGCATATATTTTTACGAGCTGCTGCTCATTTCCTTATTTTTCCCCTTTCTCTTTTTTTCCTAGTAAACTACCCTGCTCTTCTGCAGTGCCTGAATGCCCCAATCCTAAGTGATGAGGAATGCAATGCTGCTTACCCAGGACAAATCACCCCAAATATGGTCTGTGTTGGATACCTAGAGGGTGGCAAAGACTCTTGCCAGGTGAGGACACTTGCTTTCTGATCCTCTGAAATGATATGCATTCAGGATTAATGAATCCTTTTAGCATTTCAACAAAAAATAGGTTAGCAAAGCAGAAATAAAACTAGGCAGAAAACAGGAAAGAAAAAAAGGATATTAAAATAAAAAATAGGATGAAAAATGCTTTAAACATTAAAGCATTCAAAATGTTTTAAACAGTAAGTGAAATACTGACCACAAGGAGTAAAACTGCTCAGATTTTCTACTATGTTAATGAAAAGCCTGTTCATATGTAAACCACTTTTGAAACCGCTTTTCAGATCAGGGTGTAGAGCAAGACCTTTCCTTTGGTGTAAGATAATATTTTTAATTGCGGACCACACACAACAAAAGCTGAGTTGTTCAAATATCAACAGATGTTGGGTTACGGCTAAAGTATATAAATTTAAAAATACATGTACATTTTTAACATTCATTTCTCCTCTAATCAACATTGCGGTGCAATTGTGCATTGTGGTGAATCCATGTGATGCAATTGTTGAACACTCTAAACACGAATCAAAGCCCTGCCTGGTAAATGCCCAAACAAATCTTTTGCAGAAATTTGAGCATCTTAAGAATATAGAGTACAAAGATAACTTTCTTTAAAACTCTAACCCATTCCAGCTCTTTGTTCCACACTTCTTGCCAGTTTTCCATTTCTGTTTTACTGTCATTTTTCAATTGTAGAGGAAAAGTTAACTGAAGACTATGGAATCTCTAAAATCTTTTGCAATAATATGAACAATTTTGGAATCTGGAACACTGCTAATATGTTTGGGCCATAACATATAAAGATATTTTAATTGAATATATTATGATTCTGCATTTTTAGTCAGTCCAAATTTGTTTTGCAACCCATTAAATTTAAATTAATAATAATTTAATCCAAAATATTGATACCATTATTTACTCGGGAACCCTGAAAGAAAGTTTTACTAGGAATTTTCAGGCTGGAATTGGATTGATTTGTTTATTTGTTTGGAGGGCTATTTGTGGGGCACTGTAGACATTGTACGCTGAAGTGATAGGAAGGGGAATCTGGCTGTTTTTCTTATATTTTGATTTAAGCTGAAGAAAAATATGGAAGATTATAAAGATCACTCTTGCTTTGAAGAAAGCCTCTATAAACTCCCATTTTTTTATGAAGCTTGGAGGAATCTAGCTGGGACCAAAAAAGTGCTTTGGGTAATTGTTCAACAAGTTCTGAAGTTACTTTTTAGTGTAGACTTAAAAGAATTGAGTTACAAATTTTCATTTTATTTATAGCCAACTGGAATATCAAACCTTTCTTCTTTTCAACTCCTTTTGTCTTTTAGGGAGATTCTGGTGGCCCTGTGGTTTGTAATGGAAGGCTCGAGGGCATTGTCTCCTGGGGTATAGGTTGTGCTCTGCCTGGCTATCCAGGAGTCTACACCAAAGTTTGCAGATACATCAACTGGATCCATAATACCATTGCTGCTAACTGAAACAGATGCTATCCTCTTGTTCCAACCTCTTCATGTGATTCATCTTAATGGAGAATGAAACGAAATAAATAGAGCCTGATTAACACACTCTCTGTTTAATGTTTTTATTTTAATAATGGTCATATAGATCGAGCAGCGTATTAAGCAGCAGACAGATGAAGAGAAAGAGGCCTATCCAGTGGTGGGATTCAAATATGTGAACAACCGTTTCTCTGTGTGGATACCACTTCTGGAAGTCCATTCTGAGCCTGGGCAACAAAAAATTAGCTACCGGTTCTGCCGAATTGGTGTGAACCAGCTGAATCCCACCACTGGGTCTACCTTTCTGCCAATTTAACAATAACCAATTGGAGAGACACAATGGGATATATGAGCATTGATCTGAACAAAAGAATTGTCTTCTTTTCCTTTCTTTTCTATTTACTATATTTTTTCCTTTGGATGCATTTCTTATTAGATATATACAATCTTTTAACAAAAAACTATTCAAAAAAATAAAATCAGAAACCGGGAAAAACTCACTTTTCAGAGTTGGAACATACTACTGTCATCAAGATGTTTTTGTCATTTCAGCTGTTCTGTCTGCAAAGATTTCTCCAATAGTTATGTTACAAGGCAATATACTATAAAGGAGTTTAAGTAAACATAGTGATAGAAGAAAAGGAAAGGTCTTAAAAATTTAATATTGAAAAAGAAATTTAAAATTGAATTTGCTGCAGTGGAAACTTACTGCCTGGACAAACAAGTTTATCAAAAACTATAATGGCTGGGAAACAGGAAAGGATAGCATAAAGGCAGGATGGAAGATAAATATGTAGGCAAAAATTAGCTGGGTCTTAGAGTGGGAAAGGAAGAAGACAAGCTATAAAAACATCTGTAAGAGGAAATGTCTAGCCTGGAAAACTTAACTAAACTGAAAAACAGGAAAGAACCTATTGTTCTAAGGGACCCAGAACTCAAAACCAATAATTGAATATGTCTATTATTTTATATTATTAATGTACATGTGATGTATGATTTAGTATGTAGCAGAAAACAGGTAGGAGGTGGTCGTAAAGAGTGTAACCTCATAGTACAGTGATGACGAACCTTTTAGAGTCCGAGTGCCCAAACTGCAACCCAAAACCCACTTATGCATCGTTGGGTGCTGTGTGTGTGTGTGTGTGTGTGTGTGTGTGTGTGTGTGTGTGTGGCCCATTGGCTGGGTGTGGCCCATTGGGGGGGGTGGCCCATTGGGTGGGTGTGGCAGTGGTGGTAATGGCAGACTGGATAGGACTAAAAAGTTCAATCAATCAATTTCAACTTTCCAAGATTTTTTTTTTCCGCAAGTTGAAATTGACTGATTTGATTGACCTTTTTTTTTTTTTTTTGCACACTGCGGTGGAGGCCTAAGGTGAAAAGGTTTTATAAAACCCAGCTGAAGGCCTAGGACTGGGGTGACAGTGCGCATGCCCACAGAGAGGGCTCTGCGTGCCATCTCTGGCACCCATGCCATAGGTTCGCCACCACTGTCATAGTACCTCAGCTAATGGGGAAAGAGGAGGGATGTGGCAGCTGGGACAAGGCTGTATAAAGAAAGGAATATTTTGGGTTGAAACTTTGGAGAGAACCAAGCTTTGATAGCTTCTCTCCCCGCTTATTGCAATAAACGACACAAAAGGCCTTCACTGTGTCTTGGCTGGTTATTGGTCAGGTGAGCTTGCCTCTGATCTTGAAGGAAAGTGGCCAGGAGCACATAACAATAGGAAATGAGACATCTCAGAAAATCAGGTCAACAAATTCTCTCTAATTTACTACATTTCTGAACCCATAGGGATAGTTTTATTTATTTTCTATTTGAGGGATTCTATAATCAGTTTCTAATGGTGTTATTTTAGGGGCTTTCTTCTAATTGCTAATTTTATGGCAGTGTTCTTTGCTGGTTCCTGCATAGTCCATTTTCAATTATAATTAACTCTAAGAATGCCCTTTTATAGTTAACTTTTCTAAAACCTGTCAATTAGTTTATTAATTATATAAATCTAAAGAGATACCCATCTTACAACTGTGATTGTGGGCAGCATATGGAGAATAAAACAAATGAAATTGAATGAAAAAAATAATAATGAACACAACTCTAATCATGACAAAAGATGATTGGCTGACTTGAACTTCAGACCTAGTGCCTGAGGGAACAACCCAGTGTTTAAGGACTTCCATAATGTTAGCAAATTTGGGATCCCATGAATCTCAAAGACAGCTGCTACAACAGAAAGAGCACACTTTCAGGGTCCCATAAATGGCATTGTTTAATAGATGTGACCCAAAGTATGCCATCCCATTGGATCAAGGAGACAGGCAGAAGTAAGTGGAGAGAGAGAGATGGTTCTGCAATTAACTTGGATCCATGCTAAAATTCTGCATGTGGTATATATGGAATGCCCAAGATTCTTGTTTCTCTCTTTTTTTTCTTTCCAAAGTCCTTGGCAATGCTAGTGGCCTTCCCAACATGAGCACACAAGGAGACCAAATCACACAAAATTTCATTTTGAAAAGCAAAGAATATCTGTAACAAAATGCACAGGGCAGGAGCATTGGACCATGGATGATATAGACAGACTGAAAGAGAAATTCGTGACCTGGTTCAGTTTTTCTCCAAAGACAAACTATCATATCCAGAAATAGTGATTATAGTTCTAGATACCTGGTTGTATAAGAAAGACTTCAAATAGAGTCTATCCCAAAAGACAACTTTATTTATCTTACTTATTTATCCAATTTAAAAACCACCTTCACAGAGAGGCTTTGGGCACTGTACAATAAAATATTAAAAACATAAAAACAGTATATAAAACATCAAAGAAGCAAGTGATGTTAAAAATTAATTAAAGGATGGGGGAGAATTTTCAGGGCACTAATCAGTCCCATGTCTGTGGGCTCCTTTCTGCATCCCAAACAAGGCCAGAGAATTTTCACATCTTTCTTGAAGGGCATGAGATTGGGGTCTATCTCTGGGGGGGGGGGAGAATGTACCAGAGGCAGTGGTGGGATTCAGCCAGTTTGCACCAGTTTGGCAGAACCGGTAGCTAATTTTTGGTTGGCCAGGCCCAGAATGGACTTCTGGAAACCGGATCCACACAGAGAACCGGTTGTTCACATATTTGAATCCCATTGTTGCCCACAGGGCAATGGCAGAGAAGGCTCTCTTCCTGGATTCTCCAGTCAAAATTCCTTGATTGATAATCTCTGCAACATACCTTCCCTGCTTAACCAGGTGGGGTGAATGATGTAATAGGACAAAGATAACCTAGACAAAAATGCATGGCTCTAAATCATTAAATTAGCATGCACAGCTGATGGAAAGAACAAACAAACCTTTTTGTGATAGCAGTGAACCTAAGACTGTAATTTAGGACAATTAAATTAATCAATGCAGTGAACATAAGACTATAACTTAGGACAATTAAATTAATCGATGCAAAAAATATATTGAAGGAATGCACCCTGCTGAAAAGATCAAACATTCCTCTAATTAAATTTAACCAGCAGAATCGAAAACAAATCTGCTCTCCATGCTGGACAGACATCAGGAGGGATTCCAAAGTTTATCAAAATCCATATATGTATTTGTTGCAATAGAGCATCTCATTTATCTCCAGTGTTAATATGACAAGACAGTGTCATAATAAATGTAAAAGCAGGAAGTTTCAATGTACACTATAATGAAGGTATATCTCCTACTGGAACTAGATCACTGAGATTCAAGATGGATTCTATAACTAATATTGCAATATATAAAAACTGTTGATTCATAGTCCTGATCCACTGGGTGCAGGAATATTGGCTAGCTTCAAAAATTAATTGTGCAAGGGCAAACATAATATTCTAGGTTTGCTGCAGAGATATTATTTACATATTGTTTCTTGTCTCTTCAGCTAAAAAGAATTGAATGCAGCTGAGGAGCTCTGGGAAATGGAACCTGTGTTATTACCATTTGTTATCAACAGTTTCTCCAGGCTTATAACCTCATAATAGAATATTTTACATTTTCATATTTATTCTAGCTCCATCTTTAGCAAAAACCATGGATTTGAGATTTGCAAAATAGACTTATTTTGTGTGTCCACAGGAAGATTCTAGGAAGCCCATGTTTCCAAGTGTATATATCCTAAATATTTTGGTATTTATTTATTTATGAGACTTATATACCGCTTTAAGTGCAAGCACTCTCTAAGCGGTGTACACCAGTAAGCAATGTATATATATATTTACATTGCCCCCAACAATCTGGGTCCTCATTTTACCTACCTCGGAAGGATGGAAGGCTGAGTCAACCTTGAGCCGGTGAGATTTGAACCGCTGACCTGCTGAACACAGTCAGCTAAAGTGGCCTGCAGTACTGCACTCTAACTGCTGCGCCACCTCGGCTCTGTTATGAGAGTATGAACTGAATGTTATCCATACTTGATTTGCTATAGCAGGGGTGTCAAACCTGCAAGTCATGTGATGTGTCGCTATGTATCGCAACTTTTTTTCCATTGCCAGCAATGGGGTGGGCGCTGTTTTAGCATGACGCATCCGGCCCACAGGCTGGCAGTTTGACACCCCTGTGCTATAGTCTGCAACTAGAATGAATGGATCAATATAGAAATAATTTCAGTCAATTGGAATAACTATTAGCTACCTAATTTTTTTGAGACATTTCCCTTTTTTCCAATATAAATCAGCACTATTGAATTTAATGACAAATATATAGTTTGCTGCTGTTCAGAGGAGCAATAGAAGGCTTTTTACATAGTATATTCTGTCTCGTATTCATTCATTAGGCATATGCATGCACTTCAGAATGAGTTAAAAATGGAATCAAATGAGAGTCTTTCAGATCAATGTTCAATTGTTTCAAAATAAAGAGATTGAAATGAATAGTTTTTCATCTGCATCATAAATTGCATTCTGCCCATCTTTTATTTATATAGGCAATCGGCAGCTTATTATGACACTGACAGCAGCATCATATTAATTCAAGATTATTTATTTTCATGATTGACAACCATTTTTGAAATATGGCACAATTGGTGTATCAAATCATAAATAGTTAAGTTGAGTCAATCTTCCAAAAGTTAGTTCTGTTTAGATGTGTTGAACCATACCATCATTTTCAATCTATGTGATCTCTGGAGAAGTAATCCACTGACATTGATTTATATGAATTAATCATGATGTGTAAGACCATTAATACTATGAGAAACTGCTAGAGATATCAAAATATTATAAATTTGTCAGGCACTGAACAGAGTTCAGAATATCCAGCGTATATACCAGTGATGGCGAACCTTTTAGAGACCAAGTGCCCAAAGTGGAACCCAAAACCCACTTATGCATTGTTGGGTGCCGGGTGGGTGTGGCCCATTGGGTGGGTGTGGCCCATTGGGTGGGTGTGGCCCATTGGGTGAGTGTGGCCCATTGGGTGGGTGTGGCTGAGGTGGTAATGGCAGACTGGGTGGGACTAAAAAGTTCAATCAATCAATTCCAACTGTGTAAGATTTTTTTTTCCCCATGAGTAGTTGAAATTGACTGATTGATTGAACCTTTTTTTTTTGCACACGGCGGTGGAGGCCTAAAGCGAAAAGGTTTTATAAAACCCAGCTGAAGGCCTAGGACTGGGGCGACAGCGCGCATGCCCACAGAGGGGGCTCTGAGTGCTGCCTGTGGCACCCATGCCATAGGTTCGCCACCACTGGTATATGCTCTAAAAAGCTATTGTGTCTAGAACCTTTAAGTGGGCAAAACATAGGGCAAAACTTTGCCAAGAAAGGTACTGCAAATGGGCTAATCTACAGATTTCCAGGACCATTATTCCCGAAGGAATGAAATTTGGGGAAGTTAGAGGTGCTTCAATTGTTTCAGTGCTGCAGGGCTGATGCTGTGGTCACGTGATACTAATTTTCAGTATTCCATGAAAATTTCTCAGCCGCTTGCACAATCCCTCATCCATCCCTCACACAGTAGCACTCACAGCAGCACCCAGTTACCTGCCTGCTGGGAAGGGAAGGGAAGGGAAGGGAAGGGAAGAAAAAAGGAAGAAAGGAGCAGGTAGGAAGGGGGGGAGGGAAGACAGAAAGAAGAGAGAAGGAAGGAAGGAAGGAAGGAAGGAAGGAAGGAAGGAAGGAAGGAAGGAAGGAAGGAGCAGAGGGAAGGAAGAGGGAGGCAGGGAGGCAGGGAGGGAGGCAGGCAGGTAGGCAGGAAGGAAGGAAGATTTCTGATGCTCCTTGTCAGATTCTCACAAGGAAACTCAAACTTTATATGATTAAAATATGGGTTGGAAAATTTAGGTAATTACACTATGATCCATATTATAGGTTGCATATGTATAAGTGCATACTTATGAATTTGATTTATATAGCTGCACATGTTAAGTACAAGTCAATAATCTAGAGTTTTACAATAGTTCTGTAATATATGTATTGATGCATGCACATGTATAGGAGGGGGAAAAAGTTGCAGTTCCAGATACAGGTTCATTGGATTGTGTTAAAGAAGCTTGGGAAGTTATGCACTCCAACAATAAATAACCCTTTATTAAAGTTAAAACTTATATATTTTTAGAAGCAGTTAATACTTTTTCTTGTTTTGAATTTTGGGTTATGGCAAGCTTGCAACACTTGAAAATCCTGCTTTGTCAACCCAAATTTACTTAATTCCCAGTAGATTTAATGCATTGAAACCCAGACAAAACAAATTAGACTATACTACAAATACAAGGACAAATACAAAAAATGGAAAGAGGGGCACATAACTAAGGCCAATTATCAGCAGACAGGCAGAACATGCAAAGATAAAGTCAGGAAAGCAAAGGCTCAGAACGAATAAAGACTTGCAACAGAAATCAAGGATAATTAAAAAAAAATCTTCCAACATATTAACAAGGAAAAAGTCAAGGAAACTGTAGGTCCATTAAAGAGAGAAGATGGCAAGGAAATAATAGGTAACAGAGAGAAAGCAGAGCTGCTTAACTCATTCTTTGCATCAGTCTTCACACAAAAAGAAACTATAGCCCAACATATCAAAAAAAAAAACCCCACTGCAAATGACAAACTAGAAACAAAAATTAAAAAATAAGCAAGAAAATGGTAAGAGAACACCTATCCAACCTTGACGAATATAAATCACTGAGACCCCACAGATTACATCTCAGAGTTCTGAAAGAACTGGCAGATGTTATCTCAGAACCATTGCACCATATCTTTCAAAAATCCTTGAGCACCGGGGAATTATCTGAGGATTGGAAAAGGGCTGATGTAGTTCCCATCTTCAAGAAAGGAAAAAAAATGGACCCAGGAAACTACAGACCAATCAGTTTAACATCAACACCTGGGAAGATCCTAGAAAAGATAATCAAAAAACAGATCTGCGAACAACTAGAAGCAAACAAAGTTATAACTAGTAGCCAGCATGGGTTTGTTAAAAACAGATCATGTTTTTAACAAACCCATCAATCTTATTTCATTCTTTGATAAATTGACTAAACTAGTAGACCAGCAAAATGCTGTGGACATAGTATACTTAGATTTCAGTAAGGCATTTGATAAAGTAGACCACAACCTATTTCTTGGTAAGTTAGAAAAAGGTGGAATAGATAACATCACCACCAGATGGATCTATAGCTGGCTGACAAACTATACTCAATGAGTATTCACTGGAGATTTTTAAGAAAAGGCTAGACAGTCATTTGAGATGGTATAGATTCTCCTGTTTGAGCAGGAGGCTGGACTAGAAGACCTTCAAGGTCCCTTCCAGTTCTATTCTATTCTATTCTATTCTATTCTATTCTATTCTATTCTATTCTATTCTATTCTATTCTATTGCAATATGATACAATTATCAATTTAGTTCAGCTTTTGAACTAATGGATCATAATAATATGCTAACTAGTATGAAATACATTATTTTATTTCTGAAAATGTTTGTTGTTATCTTTGAACTTTGTATCAAAAGACTAACTTGTCTACCCAAGCCTTTAAAACTTACCTAATTTTTTTTGCGGATACATACCTTGTTTGAAATCAATAATTTTGAATTACTGAGATGAAAGACAAACATATAGTTTTATAATGAGCAGCGGCAATAAAAATTCTTATCACAGAGTATATTATGACTATTAAACAATGATTAAGCATGTGTTAATATTTCGGAATGAATGAAAGATGGAATCATATGTGGCCTATTCAAATTTTTGTTCCTTTATTTTCAAATTAAAAGAGTGACTATGAATAGGGATCTAATTTTTCATGCTGTCTATCATTTTCTTACATTGTCAGTGTATCAGCAATAGCAATGCATTAGTTTACCAATTTTTTTCCACATTTACCAACCACAGGCTTGAAAAATGGCTCTATTGGTAAGTGTAGATACTAAGCCTTCTAGGCTGATTCTGGTTAACTTCCCCAAGCTAGTGCTCTTCAGATGTGTTGGATTACAACTTCCATAATTCTCAGTCTACCTGATACTTGGAGAAATAATGTACAAAGGCAATTAGGAAATAAAACTCCGTTTGGTTATCAATGACAGACACTCGCAGATACAGAACCTGTATTATACACATTAGAAAACTACAAAATTCCATTACTTTTCAACATAATCCCCATTCAAGTTGAGGCAATTGTCATAATGTCTTACAAGGTTTGAAATTCCTTCTGCAAAAAAAGTATCCCACCCGGGAATGAAGCCACCCTGTATCAGCATCATGAAGTACATTGTCATCATTGAAGCAGTGCGATGCAAGCCACTCTTTAATTTAAAAAAACTGGTTCATTTTCAGTTGATCTAGCGGATGAGTCAACTGCAACACAACCTTCTCCTTTCACTCCTCACTGCTTACTGAACTACTGTGCACAGTGCCATAGGATGGGCGTTGCTATCCCTGACTATTTCTCGCACATGCTAAAATGGAGGTTTATTTCCAAATTGCCCTCATACTTCATAGATTAATCAAGATCTGAAAGACTATTACTGTTGCAGACCTGCCTGGTTATCAAACTGCTGCAAGTCTATTAGGCACAAGAGTCCCCAAGCCCCCAGTCCATGACCCAGTGCCGGGCTGCAGCCTGTTCTGAACTGGGCCACAGAAATGACGAGTGAGTATGTGCTTGTGCACACGAAGCCATATTTGTGAAAGTTGTGCACGCACACATGAAACCATACCCTCTTCCCCCTCCACCCCTGCTGCCTCTGCTGGGCCACCAAGCCAGAAAGGTTAGGAATGCTGCTCTACCAGAACATCCTTTATTTATTCTTCTATTTTTATTTTATTTAAAAAAGTTAAAATACAAAACTCCCAAAAATTAAAAAAATAAAGAAAAAACATAAAACAAACAACCCCCCCAACATATGTACACATATTGTCTTACCTAATTGAATAGTGAAATACATTACTACAATATTGGTTTTCCACCTCTGGCAAAACAGACCCCCCACATTTTTAAACTACTAAATCTATTTTCAAATTATTGACCTGTCATCTATGTACTATATTAATGACAAAATAGCTAACAAGAAGAGCAATAATAATAAACAATGACAAGATTAAATTTCAAAACCCTCTGTTAACAAACTGTTATTATAATCAATTTGTAGAAAATTCACCACAGCATCTTATCTATCCCAAATCACCCCAAGACTTAATAGTAATTTGTCCTGGATCAAATATCCACATTTGTTTCTTAAAACCATCTCTTATCAATTGTTGTCTAATTAAATATAATAAATTCAATCTCTACAATTAATCTTCCCAACAAAATCCAGATGAAAGTGGTTTCCAATTAAGTGTAATAAATCAATTCCCCAAGCTTCTTCAGTTCTCCTAGGAAAAACCAATTTATCACTTCTCCATTCAGTCAGGCTTCTGCTATTGTAAAAGAATGCAGGCTTGAACTTCGGAGAGGTGTATGCACTCAGCTCAGTTAGTTCTACCTCTGTACAGTCCCCATCTCTTTCCAAAGCAGATTTCCAATCACATTCCTTTTGTGAATCTAATTTATAGAGAGCTACATGCATCTAAATATTTTCCACAGCCATTATTATTTCATCAATTTTTTAAAAAATGCTTTCAACTACAAATTGCATGTTACCAAAAGGTCTTTTACCAGATATCAACCATCCTTGGTTGTCTGTAATCTAACACATTGTTGTTCTGTGTAATGTAGCCAGGAAAGAAAGAATGCTGAAGCAAAAAGGAGCAGGAAGATATTTTCTGGATATTTTGATTCAAGATTAAAAGAAAAAAAATAGACTCCAAATATTTTGCAAATTTAAAACATGCAAAAACCTTGTGGTGAGAGTCCAATATTAATGTAAATCTAATGAAAGCACTTTCACCATCCAAGAGCATGCCATGTTTCCTTACTGGGAAAGTGAAAGTTATTCAAAACAATAACATAAATAAAAAGGAAAAAGAAAAGGTACAGCTAGAGTCCAGCAGGGAGTTAAAATAAATCAACATTCAACCAACTGGTCAACTTTTAAAGATAAAAAGCAGAGTAAACCAAAAAATTCAAAAAGTGAAGTTAAAACCGAGGCATGCTTATGAAAATGAACTGTTGAGAGAAAGATGGATGACTAGTGACTTTCTGACCACTCCCAAAGGGAACTGGAATCTTCAAGACTCCCCTTCTCAGGTGGATCTACCAATGTCCAAAAGGTATCTTGGGTCATTCCTAAGTACTCCCAATCAAATCCAGGGAGCAGCACTGCCACAGAACCAGTTTTGGCAACAAAATCAACAGATCATGGACAAGAGACAAAAAAAAAAAACAAACCCCTTACTGTTCTGTAGCTATCTTAGAGGGGAGTCCCCAAAACATCCTTCAAAATAATATGAGGAGATATTCTGTTACATGATTGAAAAGATGGGTTGCAAAGCATGTATATCCCATATAGTTTGTATTAGCAATATTCTATAAATGTACAAGAGTCCTGCCATGCATATGTTCATTCACATACATGTACAGGAGAAAAAAGTTTCTTAGCATATGTTAGGAGAAAAAAGTTTCCTAGCTTGTGTTAGAGGACCTTGAGAGCTTATGTGTTCCAAAGTTGCTGGCTATGCCAACAATCTCTGGGAAAGAAACTTCTGGAACTGACAGGCAGGAGACATCATCTTTTACGTTATATATAAGGCAATGTGAAAATTCAGGACCCATATCTGGAAATATTCTGTCACATCAAGGACAGATCAAGAGGGGTGACAATTACTTTATTGGCAGCAAAAGGCCTTGAAGCTGCTTCAGGGGAAAGAAGTAAAAACAAGACATTTCGTTCACACATAATGGAAAAAAAATTTTTCTATTGCTTCTGAATTAAGTTCCATGCTGTGTAGCGTCTCACTGAAGTTACTTTGATTTTTAGGAATTCTGTTTTTTTTAAATTTTTTTTTTCCAATTAATTTAACATCTCAAGTCATGACAGCCAACAATGTTTAAAGATTTTTTAAACTATATCTGAAGTAAGAATAGCAATACCAATAGCACTTAGACTTATATACCACCCTATAGTGTTTTACAACACTCTCTGGACAGTTTATAATGTCAGCATATTGCCCCCAACAATTTGGGCCCTATTATACCAATCTCAGAAGGATGGAAGGCTGAATCAACCTTGAACCTCATCAGGATTGAACTCTAGGCTATGAGCAGAGTTTGCCTGCAGTACTGCATTCTAACAACTGCACATAAGGGCTCTTAGAAATGTTGACTTTATTGAATGGTTGAACAACAGGGATCTCAGGGATGTTCTGAAGGATGATAAAAAAAATTCCAAATAAGTTCCAACAGTCCTTTCACTCTGCTTTCCTTATGGAGATTGTAGCACAAATGTTTATGCTTGGATGATTTCTTTTTCAGAGTAATTCAAAGAACTGAGTAAACGTAATAGGCAAAAGGTGAAATTATTGCATCAAGTTCTTGGCCTATTTTCTTTCCCAGCTTTTTTATGGTGGGGATTTTTGTGTTAACCATGGTCTTTGAGTGAATCAACAAAGAAACTCTTTAACTGTTGGAGAAGAATATCTTGGTGTCCAGAATGGAAATTACTCTCACTGAATTCTGTAGGCATCTTATTAACAAATTAAATCATCAAATCAATACAATACCTACTTACATTTCTTTAAGAAGTTCAAATTTAAATTGTTATCCCTCTCACAAAAATATATTTTTCTTTAAATCATCATTTGAAATCAAGAGCTCCATAAAATCAGTAACAGTAGCAGAGTTGGAAGGGATCTTGGAGGTCATCTAGTCCTGCTCTCACCTATACTATTTCTGATAGATGGCTGTCCAGTTTCTTCTTAAAAGCCTCCAGTGTTGGGGCATCCATAATTTCTGGAGGCAGGTTGTTCCACTGGTTAATTGTTCCCACTGTTAGGAACTTTCTCCTTAGTTCTAGATTGCTTCTCTCCTTGGTTTACTTTTATGCATAAATATAGGATTAAAACTGGATACAAAAATCAGCTTTCTGTTTTTGATAGATTAGAGGAAGTTTATTTAAGAATAAAAAAAATATAGAAAGAAGAGGAAGGGACAATTAGGATTAGACTCACTCTCCTTTTAGTTTTTTTTTTTTTTTATAGTTTCCACCAATCATTCAATGGATATTCTTGGATTTTTCTAAAAATATGAATAAGCTGCAAGATCACTAAGTTTATTATAAATTACACATTCTGAAAAAATAATACAACTAATTTATTTTTATAAAACATAAAAATAAAAACTAACAAAAACAAATAGTCAAAGAGAAAAATAGGTAGAAAAGAAAGATAGTGAAAGAGATGAAACAGAAAAACCAAAAGATAAAAATGATGGAAAGAAACAAAAGTGTAAAAGAAAAAAAAAGGGTAATACAGAAGACATTAAATTCCATCCTTACTTTGGCATTAAACTACAGCTTCCATTTCTAATCAATGAATTTTACTAGTCATCAAATCCATATGTCACAATTTTATTTTTTTCTTTTCTTGTAAATAGTACACGAAAGTCTTCCAATTATTAAATTTTGCCAAAGTCTTTTCTGCAATGAGGGCTGTAATTTTTTCCATCTCTATCTCTCTACACTAAATACACTAAATACATGTCTCTGTCTATCCTCTTTTCTAACCATTTTTCCATTGTAGATATCTAGGATCATTCCAGTGTGGGGCAAATTGGATTCTTGCTGCTGTTATCATGTACAAAAATAACATACCATGTAATTTCTCTGAGGTTTGGTCCATTCTCCATAACAAAGTAGTTTCTGGTCTAAACTGTGTATTTTCAAAAGAAATTGAATTAATACATATTTCAGCCCAACATTGGAAATTTTGACATTTTCAAAAGGATTTTTCCAGACTAGATGAATGGACTTTAAACTGACAGGAACAATTCATAGAAAGCAAGTGAAAACTGATACATATCTGAATTCAAATCAATCTAAACTGGATATACATCTATCTATATATAAATAAAAATGTAAATGTTCATTTGTTCAAAATCTTAAAACTCCGAAAGTTCTTCACCGATTGCTTTGAAATTTTGACACAACGTTGCTTTCGAATATGCACGTGTTTTTATATACATATATTATATAGATGTCACACCTGTGACAGGTAAAACATGCTTTTTTGAAAAACAGCACCATCTGTTGGATGTAAAAGCAACACATGCTACGATTTCAGACAATCTCTATATCTGCACAGACAATGGAACAACCAAAAATATTATATACCCACAAGCATTGTGAAATTAAACATATGTGCGCTTTCTCTTTTCTTTCTTTTCCATTTAACTAGGCTGAGCCACAGCAACGCGTGGCTGGGAACAGCTAGTACTAAATAAAATTGCTTTTGTCTCACCTTAGCTCATAAGTGAAACTGGCTTAAGCAGGTCTTGTAAGTGCTCCAGTTTTAAAGTAATATTCTCCAGGTTGCATTTCCCCAGCTGGTTGAACAGTTGTTCAGTGAGTTGATATGGAGTGACATTTAATGACAACCAGTTGTCCCACTTTTCTTACAGTTTCCCCAGCCTTCCCAACAGCAGCAATCAAGGAAGGGAGGCTGATGGGTTTTGAAAGAACCTGCTTGTTTGATTTACTACAGAAGCTCCCCTGTTTAAACAGGTGCTTTCTTCTGTGACGGTATCCAAAGTACTGCAAGTGAGGCACATGAGCCACCTGATTCAACTTGCCATTGGTCCAAGGCTCAGGGTTGGACTAGAAGACCTCCAAGATCCCTTCCAACTCTGTTATTCTATTCTATCTCTACATTACCATCCCTGTTTGGTAGATGGATTCCTGCTGGTTGGAGAAAGCAGGAGAGCAGCAACAGCGGGTGGTTTAACCTATCACTTTGCTTAACACTCCCACACAAGTGAAATCATTGCGCTACCATTTGGTCAGCAGTCAAATCAGTGGCAGGTGAGGGATTGCCAATGGAGACAATAAATTTTATACTGGGATAGTTGTCCACCAAGACTGAAGAAAGGCTGGTAGCTTAACAATAAGATTAAAAGCTAAAAGCATATCTGGATAATAATATGGTTAATAAAAAAGCCTAACTTCTGTTCTGCGGTAGTTTTTAAATATTGATGATGTTACCTACTTACCTAGCACTGGTGATGTTACCTAATCAGGGTAATGAAACTTCTGCAAAAAAAAAAAAAAAAACAAGCAAGCTCAGAGAGCACCAAGGACCCCTCATTTCAAATATTTTTTTCAATTAGTTTTTAAACAGTTAAAAATGGTATGCCTAAACAAGTCCACTGACTTGGACACTCAAACACTTTTGCAATTAAAACAGTATCCAACACTAAAAACCAAACAATCTAACCCAGTGGTGGCGAACCAATGGCACGTGTGCCAGAGATGGCACTCAGAGACCTCTCTGTGGACACACACACATGCAAGCCATTGCCCCAGCCCCATCTCCCCCTCCTCACCAGCAGTCCCCCTGGAGGAGAGTTACCCCCGAGCATGGCCCGCAAGGAGCAGTATAGCCAAGGACATGGCAGCCTGTCAGGGGGGTCAAGACTCTGCCCTCATACCTTGTCACATGCAGTTGATGCTGCGGAGCGCAGGCAGAGGGTGTGGCTGCTGGGCCACCTGGGTGATCTGCAGCGGGGCGTGGAGGCGACGAGTGGCCCTGTGGGTGGGTATGGTGGGGGACAGGGTGGGGTGTGGGGGGCAGGGCACATGGCAGGGTGGGGTAGGGGGCAGGGCAGGGCAGGTTTAGGGCACTCGGTCTCTAAAAGGTTCGCCTTCACTGACCTAACCCTTTATGATGTTTTAATGATTAAATATTTGTTCTGTACCAATATTTTTCTGCATGTATACCTGCGCTACAACTTTCTCTGTCTACCCGGAAGAGAAAGAGAACAGCAGAAAAAGGGATGGAAGGAACCAAGAAAATCAGCAAATAATTTCTGGAAATCCACAAGGGATTCTTGCAAATATAGGATGGAGTGAGCTACCTATGCTATCCATGGTAGTATCCTGTTCTTCTTATAAGGCAGCCAGCTGTTTCCTTCTCCTGCTATCCCTTTTCTAATCCTAATAAAACTCTTGATCTAGGGTATTATCTAGCCCAGGGGTGTCAAACTGCTGGCCTGTGGGCCGGTTTCATCATACTGGAGCCACGCCCACCCAATTGCCAGCAATGGCAAAAAGCTCCGATATGTTGTGTGATGTCACATGATGTTGTGAGTTTGACATCTCTGATCTAGCCCCTGGTTTGTTCTGTATTCTCCAGTATCAGAATTGGTTATGCTGACCATGGTGTTTTGTCTCGTGTTTTTTTGTTTTGCAGAAGTAGTCTTTCCTTCACTGTTCTTGTAAGGAGCTAGTGCAGGGGTGTCTAGCCTCAGCAACTTTAAAACTTGTGGACTTCAGATCCCAGAATTCTCCAGTGAAACTCTTTTCTTTTCTAAATCATCTACTGATATAATTTCCAGTGAACTGGCCTTTTCGGGAGGTACCTGTTCACAGCTGCCAGCATGGTGCATATGAAATCTGAGTCTGCTGTGTGAATGGAGCTAATAATTTAGCATGACAGTTGGGCAATCTTTATTCTCACACAGGCTGCTCTTTAAACAGAAGTTACCGTGTGAAGAAAAGAATACAGTATTTGTAAAGTTTTCTGTCTCGAGGGCCAGTTTCATAGAATTACACTTACAATAAAAAAAAATCACAATTTTGTTCCACTGCCCATCCTTTTCCCCCCAACTCTACTTTTTTCTATTTTACCCTGCTATCCCCATCCAGGTGTACTAACCCAAGGTCACCCAAGCTCAGTGAGTCCTAAATTCTCTTAGTGGGAATTAAGATACTGAAAGCTGACAATCATTGTGGTAAAGAAACACTTCACTATTCTGCAATCCATCACGCAAGCCTCAGACTACATCAGGTCTTTGGGCATCCACATCCTATCAGTTGTGCTGATGGCCATGCCTACACTTCCTCCCAATGACTCCATCACAGATGAGGGTAAGACCAGGAAACTTTGGGGGCAGACAAGCTCCTTAACAGACATATGGCAAGCCAGAAGAATCCTATGAATCATGGGTGGATGACAACCCTTTTAAAGATGGCTGTAATGGTGTTGTTGTAGATGGAGAAGACACTAATTGAACAGAACTTTCACAATATCCAGTTTTTTTTTCTGGGAGGTGATTCTAGGTAGGACAACCAACCCCAAACCAAGGTGGACCTGTCCAACTGGGATAACTGCCGGTATGCTTCCTAGATCAGGAAAAACAACTAAAGCAAACTGTTAAAAGTCTCTTCCATGCTGTATTTAATGTAGAGTAAACAAACAACAACAAAAAGCAATGGTTCTTCCATATATCTTCAGTGTAATGTGTATTCTGATGTAAGTATGGAATTTTTTTTCCTGTAATCTGTAGAGTCTGGCCCAAGCTGAGAAGAGATCTGAGCTTTGGCAGCCATGTCTTTGCCCTCTGCCTCTGAAAGACTTTCTAGAGGTAACTATGGCTCAGATCTTGCAAAACAAAGATCTTTGAAAGGTTTCATAGCCATTCAAGAAGGCAGAAAGAATATCAAGGCAAAGCACGCAAGCCGAATGGCAGTGAAGCATCTGCTTGTTTTTTCCATTGCTTCAAGTGCTTTCCTTTAGAGTTAAGCCACGTGGAATAATACTATCACCATAAGCACCTGGGGAGCTGTGTAATTGTGCAAGACCCTGGGAAGTGTGGAGCTGGTGGGCCTTGGATGGAAGAGATAAAATACCCAAGAAGGGTATAAAGAGGGAGAGAGCCCTTTGGAAAGTTCCACTCAGATTCGTATAACACCAAGATACAAAATGAAAGTCCTGTGGATCTTTGCCTTCCTTGGAGCAGCAGGTGAGTTTAAAACATGTATTTGACTTTGTACCGTCTTTTATGTTGGAATGTACATATGCAGCAAAACAGTAAAATGAAAGAGGTACTGTTTCAAACCTGAGGCATGAGACTTTCCCCCAATTCTTTGTTATTTTTGCCCACTTTTCTAACTTGTATCATGACTTATGTAGCAAGAAAGACAAAGAAATCTCCCTTGAGACACAAAATGGTCTTTGTGAAATTCTTTTGCATTCACTTTAAATTAAATTGCTTGGATGTCTGATTTAAGAGAGAACCCTAGATTTGCTTAGTACAGGTAGTCCTCGACGTCCAACCATTCATTTAGTGACCGTTCAAAGTTACAATGGCACTGAAAAAAGTGACTTATAACCATTTTTCACACTTACGATGGTAGCAGCATCCCCCTGGTCACAGGATCAAAATTCAGGTGCTTGGCAACTCACATGTATTTATGACAGTTGCACTGTCCCAGGGTCACGGGTTCACGATTTGGGTAAAATCTACTGGCAATCTATGTAGATATACTTAGGTATAAATCTGTCTTCTAATTCCTCTTAGGATTTACTTGAGAATAAATCAAATTTTATATTTTGATTTTGGTATTATCGGGGTGGGGTTTCTATATGTGTGTTGCCTCCCCCGGTTTTCCTCAGGGCGTTTATATTTCTATCTCCGTTCCTCTTTTCTTTAGCAAATATAGTGGGCCTTACCATTTATTTGAAGTGAGAACAGAGTTTCATTGTGAGAATGGGGTTAAGATCAGATGCAACTTCAGAATCCATTTTGTGTGTTTGTGTGTGCATACGGGGATACCTTTTTCTTAACTCCTGGCAATTGCTTGAAGAAGTCCCTTCAGTTTTGTCAGCAAGATTTTTGAGAAATGACCATTGCAGCATCCCCATGGTCACATGATCAGAATTCAGACTCTTGGCAACTGGCATGTTTTCATGATAGTTGCAGTGTCCTGGGGTCATGTGATCAGCTTTTGCGAACTTCTGACAAGCAAGATCAATGGAGAAGCCAGATTCACTTAACAACTATGTTACTAACTTAACAAACGCAGTGATCACTTAACAACTGTGGCAAGAAAGGTTGTAAAATGGGCCAAAATTCACTTAACAACTGTTTTGCTTAGCAACAGAAATTTCGGGCTCAGCTGTGGCTGAAAGTGGAGGTCTACCTGTACAAACTGCTATGATATGTACAAAAACAGTGGAGTTGTGCTTCCCCTCAGTTTGTGGCCTCTGTGTCTTCAGACATGTACTCTATTTGGCGTGCTAGTTCTACATGTTGATGTTCTTTTTCTTATTAGTTGCTGCCACCTTGAGTGAGGACGATGATGATAAGATTGTTGGAGGATATACCTGTCGGAGAAATTCTGTCCCTTATCAGGTTTCACTACATATTGGTTACCACATCTGTGGCGGTTCCCTTATCCATGACCAATGGGTCGTTTCAGCTGCTCATTGCTTCAAATCGTGAGTAAAGGATATATTATTATAAAAGCAACTTTCAATTAAAAAAAAGATGTCTTTAAGCCATGGAAGCTAAAACTGTGCTAATAATATATCCCAAAGATACTTTTTCATGAGGCAACTGGACTTTCTTGTTTTTCTTTGAAGACGTTTTACTTCTCATCCAAGAAGCTTCTTCAGCTCTGACTAGATGGTGGGTCAGAGCTGAAGAAGCTTCTTGGATGAAAAGAAAAACATCTTCAAAGAAAAACAAGAAAGTCCAGTTGCCTTGTGAAAAAGCACCTTTGGGATAACTATGACCTGGATGACTGAGCATCTCCATAAACATTAATAATACATCTTTACATAGAAAAAAAATCTTGCCCAGTTTTGATCCTACTTTTATTTATTTTTAGCCTGTTTTTTTCCATTGTTAAAAACAGTGCTAAAGCAGAGAAAATGCCTTACCTCTGATATCAAAATAATTGCCTATCCTATGATAGCTACACTAAGATGGTAATATGTAAATGACTTAAATGAATCAATGACAGTTAAGTGGAAAAGTAATAAAAAGATTGCATAAAAAGCACTTTGAAGACAGGTTTTCTTCCATTACACATATCAATTTGCTGATCTTATTCATTATCTGAAAGTCACATCTCAGGACTATTAATTCAAAGATCACATTTTTTTTACCAGATGGCCGCATGCATGTCTGCATAGCAGATTGTGACGCAAGAGTCCTGTTCAGATTTTTCAAAGACAATGAAATGATCTAGGATTAAAATGTAGCAAGCAGCAAGTTCTCTTTGGTTAGTAACATTCTGAAGCTTTCCACCATCTATCAAAGAAATATTTATTCTGTTTTGTTGTACCTTAAGAGGGCTTTGGGGCCTAAGTATAGTAATTCCTGATGTTTGGTACAATGTTAGAAACAAGTAGTTATTCCTAAATCGACATTTTATGTTTTTAAAGCTAGACCTATGCTTCAGACTTAGAGTTAGACTTAAACTAAATCTAACTTTAAACCTAAGATTCCTATTTTGAGATCTTACATTTCATTAATAATTATTTAATATTATGGTAAAACATTATTAAATCTTATACTGTGGTTGTTTACAAGTTTTAAAAACCCAATTTCCCTATGATTAAGAGTTTAGAAAACAATAAAAAATTGTACCTACTTTATTATCCACATTACTAGGGCAATATTCTAGTCTGGATGAAGTTCCATCAATATTTATTTGCAATACATGCAGACTTAATCTGTTTTTGATTTTCTTTGACTAGCTAGTAGTGTAGGAAGACAGCACTCCCCCAGAGAAAGAAATATTTGGGGGGATATTTAAAAAAAGCAGAATATATTTCCCCAAAGGAATATTAGAAAATCTTAGGCAGAAACCACCTCCCCCCCAAATCTCTCTGCCCCAAGCAGAAGCCAGGTCTGTAAAAATGCAGATTTGATAATCCATTCAGAAAGACTGGAGCCAGGAAGCTTGGAGCTGATGGGATTAGAAAGAAAAAGATCCCTAGAAACAACAACTCCTCACCCAAAAAATCCAACACAGGACATAGCCATCAGCCACAGCCTCAGGGAAGCAGGACATAACCTTTAGGACATAACAAAATTAACCCACCACCATCAGGATACCGAAAGGACACGCTCAAAAACTCAGGTCAAAGTTCATACCACAGGAACAACTTCAAACACAAAAGCCCAAGAAGGTATAAAAACCCACCACTCCCAGCACCATATGGTCAGCCACCCCAGAAACTTGCTGCTGTCACTGAAGTTTCTGGCAACTCAATAAACAAGAACCTTCTTTCCTAAAGCAGTCTCCATTTTGTTTATTCCCAGCTTGGACTCTGATGAAGATTTTTCTTTCAACACTAGTCAAGAAATTTCAAGGACTATGAAAGCTCAGACATTTAAAAAAAAAAGCTTAAGAAGCCATTAGAAAATATAGCATTGACTGCTATGATTCAAATAAAAGATTTGATAGTGTAATTGAGATTCAGATTCTTGCAACTCTTTCTTCCACCAATATGATGCAGTGAGATTCTGGGCAGAATCTCCACCTTTCCTTGCCTTGGTAACAAACTGATCTGGTATCATCAGGTTGTGGCTTTGCAGGATCTGAGTATTGCTGCTCACAATATGCATCTTCCATTAAATTAAGTAACTGTTATACAAAATGTCTCACCACATTTTTAAAGTTAGAATTCTTTGCTTCAAATATGGCTTTAACACAGGTATTTTCTTTATGTGGGATCTTTTTAAACATAATTTGTTTAGAATTTCATTAGGATAAGCAAAGGAAAGCAGAATTTCTTGGTCCGATGCCAGCATTTGTGGACTAAAATGAAAGTAGTGTTCAGATAAATCCCTAGCTCTGGCAGGATAAAAATCAATTATATTTATGGAAATTGATATTAATTTTGAACAATAGTAATTTTTTCATTTCAAATATGAACTCTTGCTAAAGAAGTTCTTGACTTCTCCTTTGACATGAAGAATACAACCGTTGCTGAGACTGAGATAAGACTCTGCACAATACAACCAATATAGAATTGCATTATTGATTTTACAGCCAACTCAGCGTGAAACTGGGAGCATACAATATTAGGAACCCGGAAGGAAATGAACAGATTATCAGGGCTGAAAAAATAATTGTCCATCCAAACTACAACTCTTGGCTCCTGGATCATGACATCATGCTCATCAAATTGGAAAAACCGGCTGAACTTTCCAAAAGTGTTGCACCCATCACCCTGGGCTATGGATGTGCAGCTGTTGGCACCTACTGCCTTGTCTCAGGATGGGGTAACACTCTCAGTGAGGGTGGTGAGTATTGACAAGAATTGGCTAACTCACTCTGAATCCCAGGTACATAAACTGAAGAACTGTAATGGCTAGGGTTTGTTTTCTGCAAACAACACTTTCTAAATCTAGAAATGTTTTTCTCAATCACTGTTGAATCAACTTGTGGTTTACATATTCACAGGGATAGATATGTTCAGTGGCAACTTGGATCTATTCTGAAATTCCAAGTTTAAGCCCTAACATTAAAAATAATTTTTTTTCTTGGACTGAGCCGTGAACCAACTTAAGCACTGAAGATGAAGGTGCATCAAATTCCATTTTTCCTTTTATTATGGGAATTTTCAGACATTTTTGATGTATTGAATTGGACTCTTCATCTCAGACATCATATTCCAAAAAATCATATAGAAATCTAGTTGCCTTTACTGGTCTAGAATTCCAGGATTGCTGCTATTCTTTTAATCAGAAAGAGTCAGGTGGCATCTTTTAAGACTACAAATATAAGGCATTTATTTTCATGAGCTGTTGCTCACTTCCTACCTTCCTTATTTTTTCCTTTTTGTTTCCATCTAGTAAACTACCCTGATTACCTGCAGTGCCTGTATGCTCCAATCATAAGTGATGAGGAATGTAAAGCTGCTTACCCAGGACAAATTAGTGAAACCATGGTCTGTGTTGGATATCTAGAGGGTGGCAAGGATTCTTGTCAGGTGAGGACACTTGCCTTCTGACCATCTGTACAAGCAAAGCAAAAAAGAACAAAACAGAAATACTCAACCCACTTGCTTTTGTTTGAAAACATCCACCCAGCTATAAGGGATTATATATAATATGTGCAAATTGTTTCATCTTCACAGTTTACCTGTACGTAGTTGGCATTTTCACCCATCTTCAAACAAGCTGTGTTTGAAGGCAAAATTTGCCTCTCAGAGTTAGAACCATTTCCAGTTAGTTAGTGTTCCAATGATGTTGGAAGCTAAATGATCCAGTTTGCCATGTTATATTAGATCTTCCTATTCATTAGTTTTTCCCATGAGAAATGAAGGGGAATTTTATTGTTAGAGAAAATGCTTTATGTATTTATTTATCAAATTTCTATACTGCCCATCTCACCTAAGTGACTTTGGGCAAATGCCACATTTACGCCATAACAGACGTGCATATATTATGACCAGTATGGTACAGAGAAATATGAGAAAATATCATAGGATATTATCGATGCAGCTGTTTGTAATGGTACATGGCTAGTCTTGGTTCAGGGAATACAAGCATTTTTGTCCTATTTCTATTTGAACCGGAAACAGGTACGGTTTAAAAGTTCTTTTAAAAGTTTAAAAATATATTTGAGGAAAGGTTGCAAGGCTCACTTTGAAGAATTTTGCTGGGATCACAGAATATTTTGGCCAGCCACTTGATGTGCTTGCCTTACAATCTGTAAGGGTCTATGTGGTTATATATTTTTATGGATATCTATTGTATCAAAATGTATTTGAAAAAAAGGGTAATTAGAGGTATTTGGCCTGTTTTGGACTTTCTGGCCCTATATAAATAAGGCTCCAACAGAGCTCCTTTCACATTACCAAGGTTGTTTATGTATTTAGGAAGTAGGATCCCAGCATTACTGTAGTTATAAGCACTTGACTTCTTGTTTTTATTATTACTATTGTTATTGTTATAGTCCTTCAATTCAACCTTGACTCCTGATGACTACATGGGCAAGCCCTTGTCATTTTCTTTTCAACATTTTCAGACGTGGTTACAGTAGCTAGTACCAAGATATTTTTTTAAAAAATTCCCAATCTAGGACTGAAAGAATATAAGTGGTTCAAAGTCATTCTAAAGGAGATTAAAAATCAGGTTTTCTCACCCCTAGTCTTGTGCGTTCAACTGCTATGCCAAACTGGCTTTCTTGCTCCTCTAAGCACCTGTTGGCCTTCCCAGGCAGACCAGACAGGAAACACGATGATCTAAATTCTACTTTATGGTAAAGCTACATTAATAGTCTCTTGCAAGACTGAAAGTATAAATACACAGCCATCTCCTTTACAGCCAGAAACTCTGCCCATAGCAGTTTGAGTAGGATGCATTATCACACATGACAAGAAGAGAGATTTTGCTTAGTAGTATATGAGAGTTATTGCATTAGAGAAATAATTATATGAATGCAATCAGGAGATGAAAACAGGAGACCAGAGTGAGTACCAATTAGTAATTAAAATTAGCCCCTGCCCCCAAATAAGCTGAATAAAAGATGTAGAGGTCAGGCTCCAGATCTGAGATGAAGCACCACAGGGCTTTGTGAAATGAAACAGCCAAAGAAATTAATAAATGCTTCGGGAATGCTACCGTTATACTACAAGGACAACTACCATAAGTTGGCTAAAGTGTAATGGCGAGTAAAGAAATTACAAACATGTCATTGGAGAAACCACCTCAGAAATTCCCTAAACCCTTCTTCTTTCCAACTCTTTTGGTCTTGCAGGGGGATTCTGGTGGTCCAGTGGCTTGCGATGGATTCCTCCAAGGCATTGTCTCCTGGGGAGTAGGCTGTGCTCTGCCTGGCTATCCTGGAGTCTACACCAAAGTTTGCAAATACGTTGACTGGATCCATGATACCATTGCTGCTAACTAAAGCAGCCACTTTCTCTTATTCCAACCTTTGCATGTGCTTCCTCTTAACAGAATAGGTAATAAAGAGGCTGATTTCCAAAGCAATCTGGTGGATCGTTGCTTTTATTTTAATGTGGGGAGTTGTGTAGATTGAAGATTGTATCTATAATCCAGAGCCCTTGAATTATGGTGCCTTTTAATGTTCCAGTTATTTCAAGTTCCCTTATAAAAAGCATTGTCTGCACTTGATGGCCACATCCAAGTAAGAATGACATGAACTCCCCATCACTTTTGCAGAGCAACATTTCTATAGTCTAAAGCAGAGGTCCACAACCTTTTGGGCACCAGGGACTGGTTCTGTGGAAAGAGGTTTTTCCACGGACTGGAGTGTGTATGGTTTTGTGTGCTGCCTGCATCTCATGGACGGGGCTTTGCTTGTTTGTGTGGACCGGTTGCTGGCATGCGGCAGCCCAGTACTGGTCCATGGATCGGGGATTGGGGACCCCTGCTCTAAAGTAAATCCAAATTTGAGAAGGCATCACTTTCCCTTACCAATGAGGAAAGCCTGTAACAAGATTACCTGGTCTTGTTTAGTGTTTCAGTGTGGTTTTATTTGAGGAATTTGTTTATTTAATAACATTTATATGGCTGCCCAACTCACTTTCAGTGAATCCTAACAGCTTATAAGAGTAAAACCTAATAAAAAAAACAATGAGAGCCCACCCTTCTGGTGATAACAATCAAATGAAACTTTGATGGGCTCCATCCCATTCTGAGGTCTCCAGGCCATCATGGTCTTGTGAAAAAGTGTGTCATGGATGACTCACTACGCACCCTGCTTGCAACCAGACAACACTAATGGGAGGAGGGAGGGAGGGCATTGGAATGCAAGTGTGCCGTCTGGAAGCCTGAGACAGTTCCACTGCCAAAGTCACCAACTCTGAGAATGTCCAAGGCAAACAGATTGTTCTCAAAACAACCCAGGTGCAACCGATTGGTGGACAAAGCACCATGGGAGGACCAGGGGGAAAAGGGGGAATTTATCTTATGCTTTTGCACACAAAATGTTAGAACTGGCTTTTCCACTACTGAACCCACATGGCTTTTCAGTAGAGTATACTCTTGGAGAAAAAAAAATGTCTCAGGAGTTTCTTTTGCTGGCTAGCATATTGGGATGGTTGACAGAGTCTCAAAGTGGGGGCCAATTTTATTTCTGCAAGGATGATGTTCCATGGGGAGGGGAGCCATCATAGCGAAGGCCCTTCTTCTTAGTCTCGCTAGATCAGTGGTTCTCAACCTTTTTAATGCTGCGACCCCCAACCGGTCATAAGTCGAGGACTACTCAACCGGTCGTAAGTCGAGGACTACTCAACTGGTGCAGCACCGTTTGCAGAATGGGACTTTTGGCAGGCTCAGCAGAGCAGAGACAGCCTGGACAATTCCTATTGGCTTTTGAAAGCCAATAGAATTAGACTCTATTCAAGAGAGTCTATTCTATTGGCTTTCAAAAGCCAATAGAATAAAAGGGAGTAGCACAGCTAAGGAAAAGGGGGAAAAAATGGTGGACTGCGTTGTTTGGCGACCCCCGTGAAATGGTCGTTTGACCTCAAATGGGGTCGCGACCCACAGGTTGAGAACCACTGCGCTAGATGGACCTCCTTAGGAGAAGGGACCATAGCATTCACTGCCTGCCCATTCTGGTGTGTCAAGTAGATGTGACCCGGAAAGAAAGTGTGCATATTTTTCTTAAATACAATGTGCAAAAACAGAGAGTTTATTCTGAGTATAAATCCATTCAGGATTTTGGAAAATGTTATTCAAGTGGTTGATAAAAGATGTAAAAAAAAGACTGATGAACACATGGATAAAAACATTAAGCCAACAACTATTTTTTTCAAATGCACGTGGAATAGGAAAATGACGAGGGAGGCCTTGGACTATTCAATGATAGGGCATTAAAATGGGCTGATGGAGGACAGAAAAATAGCAGAAAAACCAAATGCATTACAGTTAGTCCTCTACCTACAACCATTCATTTAGTGACTGAATGCTAGGTTGTTCCCATTTTACAAAGCCCTCAATACGTGTACCAACCAGCTTCAACTAGCTTTGTGCTTTTCTACAGGCAGGCTATTGCCTCATCCAATTCAATTCAAGGGAAACCATCAGTTGTATGGGGGTCATCTGTTGCTGGGAGAACTATAACTTGTGGTGTCTTCTTTCAAATATTCAAATCTTTCAAATTTGTTGGGTGCTTTTTCAAGTGATGCATATGTTGAAACCCTCCTGAGCAAACTTTTCTGCCTTCATGGCCTGCCTTAGGTGGGTTTCATATCCTCCTCTCCTCCAAGCATTCATATTTCATTCACACCAATATATGCCATAATTATTTAGAATGGCATTCATATAAAAGTTTTAATTTACTAATGTGGTTATACACATTAATATTACAGTAAGCATATTTCAAGAGCATCAACTTGCTTTTGAATGAATGTGCTGTCAAATTCTTGGCATTCTGTTTTGGTTTAAGAAGGGCTGTTTCTAGGTGTGGGTACCATCCTAACACACCTCTGCTTTTCTTAACTTCTTGCTGTTCAAGGATGCCATCACTGCGGTGATGAAGAGAAGCAGTAGTAGGCATCTGAGCTCCTTCCATCTCTGCTCCCTTTTGCTCTTTCTTGTGAGTTTAGTTCTTTCCCAATTCTACCACTGGGATTGCCAGTTTCAGTTGTCCTGGGAATAGGTACAGCAATAGAGCAGCTTGGCCAGACCAAAACCAATTCCACAGTGTGGGTTTGCCATTGCCTCCTTCCTAGGGCTGAGAGAAAGTGGCTTGCCCAAGATCACTCAGCTGTCTTGTTCCCTAAGGTGGGACTTGAACTTAAGATCTTCAAGTTTCTAGCCTGGTCCCTTAACTACTAAACCCATTCTTTTGTCCCCCTGCTATGTTGTGTCTTTGTAGAGCAGGGGTGTCAAACTGCCAGCCCATAGGCCTGATGCATCATAGCAAAACCCGTGCCTATCCCATTGCTGGCAATGACAAAAAAGTTGCGGTACATTGCGACATGTCACGGGATGTTGCGAGTTTGACACCCCCGTTGTAGAGTGTGAGCCTTACAGCAGTGACCTCTTTGTTTTTATTCAAGAATAAACCCCCACAGACTCCACTGGCTGAGTCCTTTGGGATTGTAGAAATACTGCAAAACAAACAAGAGGTTAATAATCAGATAACTACTAACAGTTTAATAATATAAAACAGCTAGGTAGAAAATAGGGTAATTTCATATTTTGTTAAAAGTTTTGTTAGATCTAAATCAGCGTTTCTCCATTTCAGCTACATTACTTTAAGATGTGTGGACTTCAATGCCCAGAATTCCCGAGCCAGCATGGGGAATTCTGGAAGTTGAAATCCACACATGCATGGGGCAATCCTGAGAGTTGAAGTCCACGTAACTCAAAGTGGCTGAGGTTGAGAAACGCTGATCTAAATCAGTGGTTCTTAACCTGGGCAATATTGCCCCCCAGGGGCGATTTCGTTTTTCAGGGGGGCGAAGGAACGAAAAGGGGCCAATATGGGGGCGATGGAGCGAGAAGTTTTGGGGACACTTTTGAGATTTTTTCATACAGTGAATCACTGTATATCTGATGGAGGGGGGAGCGCTTCTTTCAAAATATCGCATGCTGAGTGGCTCTGTAAAACATTTTGTATTGTACTTTTTTAGCATGCACTCCAGTTCGATATTATATTTTCTTTGTGTCTTTTTAATCCTTTTTGCAGTGTGCGTGACTATATATACTTTCCTTGAATCTTAATTTAGTTTCAGAGTTTTCGTCTTGAAATTCTTAGTTCCTGCATTGCGGTTTGTTCTTATGCCCTTTTTATATTTCTTTTTGCATCTTAAATTTCACTTGTAATTCAATCATTAAATGTTACTGTTTTTCTTTTCGGGCATTTCACTTTCTTGCAATTGAATTTTGTTTTCAGTGGTCATTACATTTAAGTGTCTTGAATAAATAAGATAATAATGAAATACATGTATCACGAAGTTTGGAAATAAAATGACAGGTGGCACCAAACTTTTTTCACACAGTTGAGATATGGGAAAAAGACTGGAAATAAATTATTTGCATCAATATGTCCTGATGACAATTTTAAAGAAAACAAAAAAAGTGTTTGGATAAATTGAAGAATTATTTCCTATGTTGTGACTGACAGGTTATGTTGGGGGAGGGGGGCGATGACAACTTCCTCATTGGCTCAAGGGGGCGATTGGTTCAAAAAGGTTAAGAACCACTGATCTAAACCATGTTCTTCAAGTCAGAGCTGTTTTAAGACTCACTATAGCCAGCAGATGGCAACATAAACAGTAGCAAAATCCTTCAACAGTTTAAAAGAAAATTATTGTTTTTTTGTACAAAGTCAAATCTCCTGTAAGTTATACTTGTTCCTTGGAACTTCATGATTACTTCCCCATAATTTTCTTAGCTGCATTGCCTTGGATTGCCTTCCTTACTTCCCAATCTAACTTAAGGTCATTGGATTCCCTGGTGGTCTCCATCCACATCAAAATCACGTTACCCTCTTTGATTACATCCTATCCTGTGGGATCAATCACAGTCACATATGCATTGGAGATTAGCTGAGCACCTCTAGTGATGAAGATGGTTATAATATGGGTAGAAGAGTATAGCACTAGTGGAGAGGACAACAGTTATCTAGTTCCCGTTGCATGAAAAAATATGACACCTATTGACTTAAAATTACAGGGCCGTTGCAAAGGGGGAAGTGACCCTATTGTGGTTTGTACTGGATGTATGTGCTTAAACAGTCTAGAGCCTGCTGACCTGCTGACTTTCTCCTTTTATGCTACTCTTAAATGGTCAATATCTTTCTATAGTTGCTGGAGTATAAACAAAAATTCATAATGGACAATGAATTTAGCAGAAGAGACAGAGTGATAGATCTGATTATATTAGGAGAAAGAGGGCCAGATTGCTGGATCTGAATAATCCCCCAGGGAGCAACTTTGACCAATATGGTTTTGATCTTGGCATAATTTGAATCCTATTTAAACTATCTATTTGCATCGGCACTGCAAGATCAAAAGAATATTTTGTATATTTCTTTTACGGATCTCTCCTTCCCATCAGTTGGTATTCTTGAAATTAACTTGTTTAAATTTGTTTGTTCTTAACAAGAGTTCCCTGTAACAGAAATGGGAAATGGAGCAACAGATATATGAGGATCCTTTGCCTTAGCCTACCCTTTGCTGAGATTTGCTTGCCTGCTAACCCAGTGGATTTGTTTTATTTTTTCAAATATTTTCTATTTCAGCCTTACCTCCCCCTTTTATTGCAATTTTTGTAGCTGCAAGCTCTTCAGCAACATGCTAAGCATCTATCATTATTACAAAAGTGCCCTTTTCCAGGATACCCCATTTTTTCCCATGATTTCAAGTCATGCCCTCTCCGTTATGTTAACCAGCATATAATTCCTGGCAGACCTAGTATCTTCACTCCTTATTTGGCTCTAAGAAATTAGTCTTCAATTAACTTTGATAGTAAATATTCCCCTGCACAAATTAAGTGTCCTTTGGGTCATTACAAGAAAAGACTGTGTAATTCAACTTGGCTAAGGTGATTCTGTCCTCTATCTCACCAGGCTCAGAAGGCATAATGTTGCAGGATCCAATCTGGGTTAGTCACCGAGACCGCAGGTTTAGTCTTCTGAGCTTTCGGACATGTGCTAGAGCTCATCCTCAGGGAACTTCTCTCTGTCAGAGTGTGTGCTGTTCTGTGTGTGGTATTTATGTGGTGCCTGTTTTCAACATCTACAAAGCCACATACAAACAAGCACGCAAACAAACAAATAAATAAATTCCCATCACTAGACACAGTCTTTCACCTCTATGATTTAAGTCAGAAACCAGCCATCCAGCACAAAACCTGGCAGCCTCAGTTTATCTACTGAGTTCCGATTTTTCATTGCCTCCTCATGAATTCAAATCCAGCTTGGATGATGCCTGCGTGTCAGCCTTAGAATCGACCGGTGCAAACCATGATTTTTTTTTTTTTTAAATCTAAGCCTCCCCATTACAAGCTGTGTTTTCTAACAGGCAAATAAAACCAAGTCCAAGAGTTTATTCATGAACACTTCTAGGAACCAACTAAAGAGGAAACGTGGACTGTCATCAGCCCTTTGGGAAGGGCGGGTTTAGGACGTATGAACCACCTGACACAATTGCTTCTTGGTTTCCTTCATCACTTCAACAGGATATTGTGTAGAGATCAAATGATGTTTCACTGGCACCTGTTTCTGTTAGAGGTTTTTTTTTTTTCATTTTCCTACATAAGAGAAAGGGAAATACTGTAGAAAACCAGTTAGCAAACGAGGGGGGAGTATAACAATCTAGGTTTGGAGATAACAATCCAAAAGTGGCTGGAGAAAGACTTTATTTCCATATATTTTATTTGGATAAAGTTGGTTTGGCAGTTTCTACAGGGAAGAAACTGAGCCAGAAACAGCGCATCATAAAAAGGAGCATTCAAGAAATAACTGTATTTTCTTGCATATTGAGCAGCTATTGCTACAATGTTATGGGGTATAATTTACCAACACCTTCAGCCTTTCTTCTTTTCTTCTTTCTCTTTCTCCTTATTATTAGTCTGCATCAGAGCAGAACAGGTACTGCTCACGCAGGAACCAGCCTGGATATCAGGGGAGCTTGGAGACCAGATTCAAATGAATTGCCAGCAGACCAACACAGATCACAATTGGATGTACTGGTATCGGCAAACAGCAGCAAAGCAGCAGCTGGAACTGATTGGTTACATAGTTAAGGGAGCACCACAAGCCACTTATGAAGATGGATTTGAAAAACAAAGATTTGAGATTCAACAGAAGCATAGTAAACACTGTTCATTGCAAATCAACAAAATGAGCTCCGAGGATGCTGCTGTTTATTTCTGTGCTTCTAGCTTCACAGTGCTAGAATGTTTCAGGGGCTCCCTGCAAGAACCGTCTCATGAGTCTTCACATGGAAGCTTGGAGTCAAAATTTGCATCTCTCTCTTTCTTCTCTCCTATGTGTCTGCAGAAGGTAGATAAAAGAAGTAAAGATAGTGGCCATACATCTATCACACAGTGCTAAACTTCTCTTTTGAATGGATGATGTAGCTGGACTACCTGATTTGGCCTCTGTGCATGTTTACAAATCCAGGTAGTCGTATGAGTCTTGCAACAAATTAGGAGAGAACTTCAAGCTCCTCCCACATGAATAGGAGAATCAGATTGGTTTGGATAAAGCCTCAAATAACGTAGCTTCTTAAGAAACAATAAGTTATGTAGTTCAATATACTTGAAAGATGTTCACAAATCATTTCAGAGTAGACAACTAGAGAAGACAAATATTTTTCTTCCAGGCTTTAATGAGTGCTTATAGATGTTTTGTAAGAATACCTAGCAAATTTATATGCTTTTAAATGTTTCATATTTTCTCAATAATGCTTAGTAACTGTTAGATAAAGTAGTTGTATTCCATCTTGAAAAAGGGGTAAAATTTTGAGCAGGGATTCTTCAGTTAATCACCAATGCACTACACAATCTCAATTATATCCCTCTTGTTTAGCTAAAATTTTAATCTTTATGTTGTTGTTCTTAACTTCTCTGTAGAGATGTCTTTTTCTGACCAGGAAAGTAGATAATCAATCAGTCAGTCAAAATTGATTTTGGTCAAAGACCATTTTAGAAAACAATCTAAGTTTGGAGATAACGGTCTAAAAGTGGCTGGAGAAAGACTTTATTTCCATAAATTTTATTTTAATAAAATTGGTTTGGCAATTTCTACAGGGAAGAAATGGAACCAGAAACATCACATCATAAAAAGGAGCATTCAAGAAATAACTATATTTTCTTGCATTTTGAACAGATATTGCTATGATGTTATGGAATATAATTTACCAACACATTCCTTGTCCATCTCTGGGGAGATTGTTCAGCCCCCACAACAGAGTCATAAAGAATATTCTGGAGAAAGGATACCAGTTTGATGCAGCATTAAGAAAGGAGAAGGGAAAAATGGACTGTTATGTCTTTCTGAACAGAGAATACTTTCAGAAACTCTGCACCTGCCTGCCTTTGAAGATACTCACCAGTTCCACAGCTGTCACTATTCTTGGAAACCTTCACTTTACTGCTGGAAGTGGTGACAGAGTAGAAAAGTAAAGTCTTTCTGTATGAGACTCAATCATTGTGGGGACAGGGGGCACAATGATTCATTTCATGGAGAGCCCTTTACAAAAACCCTCCCTTGCTTACCAAATAGGATCTAGCCACAATTGCCATAGTAGATTGTACAATACAGAACTGGGTGGCTTTTTTTTTTGCTGAGATCTCTGTCTCTTATGACAGAGTCTCCCCTTATGTCTCCTACACATACAATCCAAAATATGGATCCAGTATGTAGATGACACCTTTGTTATAATAAGAAAGGACCATCCAGAGAACACACATGAAACCATCAACATACACAAAGGGATAAAATTCACAAGAGAAGAAGAAGAAGAAGAAGAAGAAGAAGAAGAAGAAGAAGAAGAAGAAGAAGAAGAAGAAGAAGAAGAAGAAGAAGAAGAAGAAGAAGAAGAAGAAGAAGAAGAAGAAGATAATACACTACCTTTCCTGGATATCCATATCAATGGAGACAGTGATGGCAAACTAGAAACACAGGTCTATCAAAAAACTACCCACACCAACCAAGTGCTTCACAACCAAAGTAACAACCCAACCTCCCATAAGAGAAACTGTGTACGAACACTATTTAGATGAGCACAGACACACTGCACCAGCCCTGAACATTAGAAAAAAGGAAACAGATCATCTATACAACATCTTTCAATAAAATGCATATCCATGCAACCTCATCCAAATATGTCTGGTCACTCAATCCAATATAGGACAACCAATATAAGCTGTGAAAAGGATAACACTACAGTACATCAAAAACTTCTCAGAAATCACAAACAGATTATTACAACCACATGGCACCAGTGTAGCACACAAACCAACTAAAGCCCTCCAAAAGAACCTAAATAACCCAAAAGACCCAGCATCCCCAGAAGAAAAAGCAGGAGTCATCTATAACATACAGTATAAGGATTGCAACAGCCACTATGTAGAATGAACAGGCAGAAGACTAGCAGAGTGCATCCATGAACTCTAGCAGTCAGAAGACATAGTGAAATTTAATCCTTAATTTCCATGACACATGACAGACAATCATTTTTTTCAACTGGGAAACAGTGACCATCCTCAACCAAGCCAGGTCCAACAATACTAGAGAATTCCTGGAAGCCTGGCACTCTTGACAGATTGACCATCAACAGGCACATAGACATAAATATCTACATGCCATTCAAAAGAGACAATCAACAAGCCAAAAAGGGGACAAAAAGACTGAAACACCTCCTCACCAGCAATCAACATCCATATGAACACAGATTAACAACAAGATTAACATTAGATTAATAATCAAGAAGTTAGCAACATCCCAGTCAAGGAACTGCCAAACAAGCTTACAATAAACAGCCCAACAAAGAACCATCAAGATCACTCCTACCAACATTGACAGGACAAGCTACTAGAATATAAAATGAAAGCAAACCCACTTCCTGTTAGCACTGATGATGTTGCCTAGTTTGGGTAATGAAATGTCTGCAAGAAAACAATCAAGTTCAGAGAGCACTAAGGACCTCTCATTTCAACCCTGAGCTACAAATATTCTCCTCTAACAAGACCTTAATTGAGCCTGGAATTATGGTTGTAACTTGCGCTGGTTGTTAAACAGGTCATCATGTGACTGAACTGATTTTACAGTTTTTTTGCAGTAGTTATTAAGTAAATCACAATGATTGTTGAATGAATCTGCAGTTGTTAAGCAAACACTGCAGTCAATTAAGTGAACCCACAGTTCACAATGGGCATTTTTTCCAGAAACCGAAAATAAATGCCAGTTTCCAGCAAAAAAATGTCAAAAGTTGCATTCACATGATTGCAGGATGCTGCAAACAGACGTAACTGTAGACTTTTGCTGAGTGCCCCAAATGTGATTGGGTGACCATGGGAGGGCAGCTGTCAGAACTTCAAATCCAGGTCTTTTTTCTGTGTCATCATAACTCTGAATATTCACAAGTCAAGGACTACTTATATATAAGTATATAAACTGGTCTCTTTGTACATTATCTTTAGTGAAGCATGCAAACCAGCATTTTCATTTCTTGCATCAGGTGGGGAGAGCACATCTTTCTCTTTCTCTCCTGGTCACTTTTTACAGAGGCACAATTGAAAGCGTTTTAACAAACTGCGTCACTCTTTGGTTTGGTGGTAGCAGTGCCTCAGATACCATACAGACAGTGGTAAGGACAGCTGAGAAGATTATAGGAAGCTCATTTCCCATGATTCAGGATACTGCTTATAGGCGCTATGTGCTTAGAGTTCAAAGCATTGTTAGAGACCAGTGCTGATCCTGGTGCTTCTGCTAAATTAACAAGTAGCATGTTTTCCGGAGAAGCATGAGCAAGTGAGCTGGACAGGAGCCAAGGATTGGGGCGCACAGCTACAGCTGATCCACGCTTCTGCAGAGCAGCCCAGAAGTACAGATCAGCTGTAGCTGTTCTCCTGGGCTCCTGCCCAGCTCATTTGCTTGCGCTTTGCTAGAAAACATGCCGCTTGCTAATTTAGCAGAAGCGCAGATCAGCTGTAGCCCGGCGCTGATCCTGGCGCTTCTGCTAAATTAGCAAGTGGCATGTTTTTCACTGAAGCATGAGCAAGTGAGCTGGGCAGAGTTCTCCTCTGCCTCTGCGCATGCACAGGCAGGTTTGGCATGTTGCCATGGCCACCGGCAGCACAGCTGCCAGCCACGCTGGCAGCCTGTCCCCCTCCCCTTGTCCCTTCCTGGGGGGGGGAGGAAGGAAGGGACAAAGAGGGAGGGAAGTAAAGGACAATGAGAAAGGGAAGGAAGGAAGGAAGGAAGGAAGGAAGGAAGGAAGGGAGGGAGGGAGGGAGGGAGGGAGGGAGGGAAGGACAATGAGGGAGGGAGGCACAATGGAAAGGAGGGAGGGAAGGAGGAAGAGACAAAGAGGAAGGGAAGGAAGGAAAGAAGGAAGGAAGGGACAATGGGAGGGAGAGAGGGAAGGAAGGAAGGCTCCCATGCCTGTCCCACCCCCTCCACCAGAGACCCACGGATCCCCCCCACATCCCCTCCCACACACCCCACAGGCACTCTGCAACCTGAGTGATGAGCTGGCCATGCCCCCCTGGCCATTGATTTCATTTGTCTAAAAGTTGCAAAAGGTAATCACATGATCCTGGGAATGCTGCAAGAGTCACAAATGTGAAAAATGGTTATAAGTCACTTTTTTCAGTGCCGTTGTAACTTCGAACAGTCACTAAGCGAATTGTAAGTCGAAGACTACCTGTACTTTATCATTTTTTTTCCTTTTTGGGGGGAGGGTCATCGAGTTTTTGACACCTTGCTGGGCGACTGGTGGGTACTCGGATATTGCCTTAACCTAAAAGTGGTACAATGGGTGAAAAGGTTGAAAAGCCCTGCCTTATGCCATCTGTCTTGTAAATTCACAGGATTCCTTTTTTTCGCCATGTATATGTATACATCGAACTAGACTGGTGTTTCTCTGTGTCATATATGTGTATTTATGTGGGTATATGCATAATGGTATTTTTTTGAGAGCTGAATTCAATGAAATTTCATTTAATACTGATTAGTGTACATTTAAAGTGACAATAAAAATTCTCTTCTCTTCTCTTCTCTTCTCTTCTCTTCTCTTCTCTTCTCTTCTCTTCCCTTCCCTTCCCTTCCCTTCCCTTCCCCTCCACTCCACTCCACTCTACTCTTCTCTACTCTATTCTATTCTCATCATGCAATACAGTAGGCAAAGGAAAAAAATATAAAAATATGGAGGAGGGGAAATCATGTTCTTCAATGATGTTGGATGATTAGGTGGGCAATCTGTGCTAGTGAATAAGTAGTCTCTAAACAGTAGCAGAAGCAACAAGCCACTGAACCTGTTGCTTATTCCAAAGGTTTTTTAATGCTAGTTGGCCAAAAAGAATAGCATCTTCTCTTTTTCTGATAAGAACAGTTTCATAGAGGAGGGCTCTTAGATCTGCACCTTTACCTCTATAGAGAAGTGCAATAGCGGGAGTATGACCATCTCATTATTACCAACATATTTGATCCTGATCTATATTTTTCTTCCATAACACTGAAGACCAGGTATTAAAACTTCCTGTGAGAAAGATCTCAGATGTAGCAAGTGGAAGATGTTTAAGATGCAGTTGGAGTGAGTCTTTGACACTGCCCTGGTCATTGTTCTGAATTTCCATACTGGGTATGCGTGCATGTTTGTTAGGAAACAAATAATAACTGTGGAAATCAATAGTTTCATATATAGATATATATGAATAGATACAAACAGAAAAATAGGAATGTAAAGCAATAATGGCCCCTAGGCTTTCACAGGGCAGATTCCACTTCATCAAGGGCAGCCATGTTATCCAAACAGCATTTCCAGAGGAGATTTTTGTTTAATACACACCCTTCCTGTCTTGTTCATAACGTTTCCAGGCAATCCAGACACAATTGTTTTCCATTTGGATTTCTTTCGTCTTTTTATATCATTTATTTTGTGTATTTAACAGACAAAAGTTTACTTGGGAAGAAAAGATTAAATAGCTATACAGAAACGTTTGAGGGCCTGGAACTATGCCAGGTCGGCATGATGGATACGCTTAATGATATATAAAAAGACAAAAGAGAACTTTATAAACAGAATGATCAGAAGATCAGGAAATGAAAAAAAAAAGTACCAAGAGTACTATATAAAATTTGTCAACCTTTGCTGCGATCACCCTTATATTTAATTTAGTTTGGGGGCTGTTTATGTGATTTGCAGTTAATAACGTAAGTATTTTATAAAGCAGGTTCTGCTCTAAGATAATGCCATTTGTCTCTAAAATGTCTCTGGGTTTTTTGGCTATTTTGGAAAACAGACCAACACAGCTGTCCCTCTGGAATGTGGCTCTTACGTTTGCGAGATATATTCTTCACATTCATCTTAGGAAAAAGAAGAGATCAACAGATTTAGTTGGAATTACTCAAGATTACGAGAATAAATAATGAGGTTCTGGAGACAGAAGAAGAGAGAAATCACCCAGACAGAGAACCTGAACTGACAGAGACCTCTGATTTAGTTCATTTTTCCTCATTAAGAGATAAAAAGTCCCAACATTTTCCAAAAAGTTTGTTCATTTATGAACTTATCTTTTGTGTTAATGAGAGATGATTCACACACTAGTGAATTTGTCTCCAACCGATAAGCTCTCTGGGATATTCTTGTAATTCTCTTTAATACTGTGTTAAACTCACAGCTGTACTTTGGCCAGGGAACCAGACTGACAGTCCTAGGTAAGTTCACCAAAGATTGTTTTGTGTGGTTTTCTTGCCTGAGCCCTGTTAAATACATGAGATTAGTGGAAGTGTGTGGTTCAGCTTGCTTCGAAAAACTTTAGAATGTTATAATTGTACACCCAAAGTTAAAAATGATATCTCTTTTCTAAAAGAAAATAAATAAATAAATTTTAGTGATCATCAAGCTCCACCTTGATCATAAGATTATACATAATTATTAATTTTAATTAAATATTGAATATACTGGATGCATGTAATTAGGTTCTAGTTTTTCTAGGTGGAGACATTGAAATGGAGCAAAGCACAGCCAAGTCAAGCCTTGCTTATTGTATCCTTCCTATTTCTCCTCCTTTGCATGTCAACTGACAACTGAATGCCATTTGGGATGATTCAAGCTATAGCTGGAGAGAGAGAGAGGGAGGGAGAGAGGGAGGGAGGGAGGGGGGGAGAGAGGGGAGGGGAGAAAGAGATTCAGGAGACTGAGTAGCTCCAACCAGAATTACCATTCATTTTATTTGGTGATTTCATCATTGTGTACACATACTGAGCTGCATTTTGGAAAAGGAACTCACCTCACGGTACTCGGTAAGAAAAAAATTATAGCTTATTATTACAAGCAAGACTGAATTTCTTAAAATGTTAATGAATGTTTGATCAATCCTTGGTCTAGAATGTAGAAATCCATGTAATTGCCACTCAAAACGCATATGGCTGAAGTACAAATTGCTTCCAGCATTCATTCCTCCACATAAAATGCATTAATCTCATGAACATCTCCTTTGGCTTTCCTTGACCATCATAGGATCTACAGTATTGCCTAAGAAGAATCAATCATGCATGTTAGGATTGTCTCTCTTTCTCTTTCTCCTTCTTCAGTCCCATGAAAATCTGTTGGGTTTCTACGATTTGTTTAAAGAGGAAAGATTGTTAGCAAATTTCACATAAATACACTCTTGGCTGAGGCTGACTAATAAAATATTCAGGAAATTTAATTAATTTATTTTATTGATTTAAAACATTTACATAGCCACCTATTTTTCAACCAACTCTGGGCAGCTTCCAATCAAAAATTAAAAGACCCATAAAATCATATTAAAGCTATAAAACTCAACTAATTAAAACATTAATGTTCTCTGTTCTCTGATGGAATTGATTGCCAACATCTGTTTCTTCATATTTATCAATAGGTCTCTTGGCAATTGTTTACTAAATATTAGATATAATTACAATTAATTATAATTACAAATTATGCTAACCTTCTATAAAAGAGAAACAGAAGAGACTGAAATTTTAGGGGAGATTAAAATCAGATTTGAATCCTTTCTTATTTGTGCTTTACTTTTCCCCTAAAGAAATCATTTCTATTTATGGAATCCTGGATTGAGAAAAAATACTGATGGGTAAACCAAAAGTCTCTGTAAAGGAAGAATTTGATTCCTGCTTTTCATATTGCACCTATTTTTTTTCCCCATATTGATCCTTGTTTTGCAGTGATCAGTTAGTTGATAGATTCACTGCTGCCACATCTAGCTTAGCTGAAAATTGGTGATGTGTTAAGAAAATTCTATAAATCGGGTATGATCCATTTCATACTCTGTTTGGGTCCATTCCCTGTTTCTGTCTTGCTCTGACCCATAACCCCCCCACACACAGAAGTCATACTGAATGTTGTAGTCAACAAGTAGTGGTTATAGGCATCTATGAATCAAACATCCCCCCCTCACAATATCAGTTTTTACATAAGAGCAAATTCATGCTCATACAGGAGACAGTTGTGACTTCTGGTTTGTTGGCTTTCAGCTCAAAGCATGAATGAGATTCTTAGGAAACAGATGGCTTTAGATGGCAATGTGCTCCTTAACTAAATATCTGTGACAAATCAAGAGGAAACAAAAGTCTCTGCCTTCTAGCCTTATTCCTTCTAGTGTTTTATCAGCACTGAATAAACTATGAACTAGGGGCAGAGGGAGCCAACTTTGATGGAACAGCTTTCTAATTGTAACAGACAGAATAGGATGAAGAAAACCTATCAGCTCCTTTATGGATAATCCAGAGGGAATTTATTTCATGACCTTGCCAGCTGTGCAAACAGTGAGGAGACTTACTTTGGAGAATGCTTGGGGGGTAAGGAAATACATCTAATGGAAACTGGTAGAATCATGCTGAAAACATGGCTCCATATTGCTATGGTAATAGAATCTGAGACAGTATAGGTTATGCATGCTAAGACTAGTAGAAATCATAAAACAAAGTCCTTAAAGACTGGGGGAAATAAAAGGAGAGAGGGAGAAACAGCAAGTGTAAATGTCTCGACTCTTATAAATCAATGGTTCAACATGGACAGTCAAAGATGAATATGAACAGCATGTGGATTTTTTTTTTCAAAAGCCTTCCTGCTCATCTCTATCAGCTCATTAGTCAAAGATAGCTCTAATCACTATGATAAGATCTTTTGAAAAAAATGGCCATGATGACCAATGGCTCTCTTATTGTTCATTACATGAAATCACACTGTTTCTATGAAGATCACAAGGAATGGTGGAGTGCTTTGATCTGGACTTCCCATTCTTAAGTACAAAATTCACCATTTAATTTCTCAGTTCAGTTCTCCCTTCTCTACATGTCCGCCAACATCTTGGGCCTTTGAAAGGATATAAATGCAACATGTACACAATTGCATCAAAACATGTAAGAACTACATCAGAGTTCAATTTAGCCTAGAGATGTGTCCCCCCCTCCCCCCAGGAAGTAACTAGAGAAAAAGTTCCTGGTAGTGTACATGGGTGATATTTTCTTTGAGCAACAGGATTTCATGCCGTGCATAAATTCTCCACTGAACTTTGGCCCTGGAACTCGAGTATCTGTATTAGGTAAGTCATGTGCTGTGGGCTTTTACATGGATTCAATGATTTTTGCTGTGGAAACTAGGCACAACATGTAGGATTTTAGGAAGTAACTACTATGTGAAAATTAAGGAAGGGGACAGCATAGTGGGTTATGCAGTGGACTTAAGAAATGTGACTTTGATTCATTGATAAATAACCCCTTACTGTATTTCATCTCAGCCTTCCTTATAGGACTGTGTTGAGGGTAACATGGAAATATATGTATTCCTTTGAACTTCTTATATGAAAGATTCTCCTTGTAAAATATAGATCAATAATCTGGATGTTAAGAATGTCACTATAAATTATAATAACGTTTATGTGAAGTGACTAGGTGACAGAAAAGCCTAGAAATCTCTTCCATACCATCTTCCTTGGCTATATGAAATATATAAAAATTCAATACCAATAAACATGGACTCTTTCTGATGGCCACTGCAGTACTGTTTCTATGATTGTGCAGATCTATGGCTTATTATTTTTTCTTTTAGTCATACAAATTGGACAATATAAAATGTGGATAGATGAAAGGATTATCTAATACAAGGTAACTAGTACTATAGGACACTTATAATTACTATAATATTAATGGCAATAAAGGCACCCAATTGGCTAGGTATTAGTTTATTAAATAATTGAATTTATAACTTACATGTTCTTAATTTGGATGCCTGCAACTGTTAATAAAAAACAAATGTTCATTGATAAACTCTAATATTCACACAAAATCTATCAATGCTATATAAAATCTATAAATAACAACAGGGCCCCAAGAACAGAGCAACATAAACATGTCAAGGAAATATCAGAAGGTTCACTTCAATATTTCAGCTTTGGACATTACTTTTAGACTCAAGGCAATGTTCAGAAACAATGTTAATAAACAGGAGACACTCCTTCAACATAGCCGTTCCTAGAGGTTCATTTATAGGACAGACATATTGTGTACCTCTGACGAGCTCCATTTTGGACAAGGAACTCGACTGACAGTACTAGGTAAGATCAATATAGGAATAAAGGAGATCTGAAGTAATTATTTAGCATATCCATCAAGGTAATATGGTAAAGAACTAAACAAACTGGTTTCTTCCAGATGTTTTGGACCTCAATTTATACTAGTTCCAGCCAATATGCCCAGTGAAGAGGTGAATCCATTTATCTTAAAATAACAGCAATATTGCAAATCAAGGTTTTATTGTTTTTATCCCTGTATAACACACTGGGACTGTAAGTAGAGAGATGGTCAGAGAATAGAACCGTTCTAACACAACAACAAAGTTTTTTGAGTTAGATGTTTATTATGATACATGGAAAACACATTGTGTGTCAATGAGAAACTGCACTTTGGTCAAGGAACCAGGCTTACTGTTCTAGGTAAGGATTATATTAAGGGCATAAGAAACATGTATGATGTACATTTCAAGGGCCAGTGTGAATTGTAGTTATCCTACAGTAGCAATGATTCATAAGGAAGGACAATATGACTTTTTTGTTCCATATTATAATCTTGATATGAGTCTTGTAGTCCTCCTCTAAATTATAGTATGCTGGTCTCTGAATACCTGGATGATGCTAAAGAGATTATAATGTAGAAGGACAGCAGAAAAAAATGTGTTTTTTTAAAAAAATGAGGGTTGTTAAGTTATTTTGCATTTCTCCAAGTTTTTCAGTCTCAGTTCAGAAGAGTTTCAAACCTCCTGGTCAATCGTACTGGTATTCTCAACAGACTATGTGTTTTCTGATAGTCTGTAGTGCAGTGCCAAGAACTGGATGTAATAATTAAGGTAAGGTCTGACCAAAGCAAAACAAAGCTTAGTTGTTATTTCCTGTGATTTGGAATGTATAATTTTATTAAGGCAGCCTAAAATTGCATTTGCCTTTTCATTAACTCATACTCAGCCAGGCATCTTATCTTGTAATGGAAAATTAGTAACCAGCCTGTAATGACTGATTTCATGTGTCCAACAATGATTTATCTTGCTGTAGATTCACTGCTACTACTCCCTGTCAAAAAAAATCATCCCCTTTTTAACCTCTGGATTACAAACTCTGGACCCTTCCCTACTCAATATATATTAAGCTACAAAGGGATATAGGGCAAGGGAACCAGTCCTTGATCATATGGTCTACATTCTCAGGTCCTAAAAACTGATGTTATTTAAGAATATGGGCAGCATAGTGTGGTATCCCAAAGGTGCTTTTTCAAAGGGCAACTGGACTTCCTTGTTTTTCCTTGAAGATGTTTCGCTTCTCATCCAAGAAGCTTCTTCGGTTCTGACTGAATGGTAGGGAATGGAAGGATTTATACTCCTTGCAGTCATCTAATTGTTAGCACTCTTTCTGAGAGATGTTGAGGCCACTTGAAGGTTAATCTGTGTCCTTGGAGTCACCTGAATAGTGCAAATGGGTGTGGAAACTTCTTGGAACTGTTGAAAGGATTGTGTTGTAAACAGGAGATAGGTGTCTCGTATCCCTCCCCCTCTATTGAGAGAGGGCTGTTCAATCTTAAAATAGATGGCCTCTTAAAGATAAACCTCCAAGGAAGTTCCCCACCATTCAGTCAGAACTGAAGAAGCTTCTTCGACGAGAAACAAAATATCTTCAACTCAAAACAAAAATGTCCAGTTGCCTTTTGAGAAAATACCTTTGAGACAACCATGACCTGGTTGAATGAGAATTTCCATAGACAGATAGCGTGGATACTTCCACAGATTGAACTGCCTCATCTATAAAAACTAAGCCCATTCCTGTCTATGTGGGAAAACCCCATTTTGAAAGATGGTATATAAACTCAGAAAAGGCCAGGTCTGATGTAATAGTTAAGGCCTCAGGTTATAAAGTGGGAAACTCTGAGTTCTAGTCCCTGCTTAGGCATGAAGCCAGCTATGTGACCTTGGGCCCGCCATTCTCTTTCAGCCCTGGACAGGAGCCAATGGCATACAACTTCTAAAAGCTTGCAAAAAAAAACTTTACGGACTTGTTCAGGTAGTTGCCAGGAGTCAACACTGACTCAAAAGCAAAACAAACAAAAAAAAAAAAACCAAACACAACAAACAAACATGCAGTTCTACTATTCTCTGAGTATAGGTTTGGATATCAAGACTTGAGCAATGCTTGGAGCTGCAGATGAAACAGAGACAATGCCTGAATTCCTCAGCATCTCATCTTTCTGCTGATTCTCCACAGAACTCATGCCATCACTGCAAGATTGATTGATTGATAGGTGCATATAGGGTATTTAACCTTTCTTGATTCTCAGCATTTAATGACTGACATCTGAATGAGCCCATCCTGATGAGATGCCCTGCGCTTAAGTAAGAGGGAGCCAGCAATATTACTTCATGATGCAATTGGCAAGCTGACATATTTAGGTCAACCATAGCTTGAGGAGGTTTGTCATCTTTTTCATTATATGTTGCTTTATCTTCCAGAAAAGGGACACTTTATCACCCCCCCAACTGTGACTATATTTTCTCCATCCAAGAGAGAACTGGGAAAAAAGCAGAAAGCTACAATTGTATGTTTGGCCACTGATTTCTATCCAGATCATGTCATTCTTACATGGTCCCTAAACAACAATCCTATAACAGAGGGAATAAAGACAGAGGAGCCCAAATATGAAAATAAGAAATATTCACTGATCAGCCGTTTAAGAATTACTAAGAACCAGTGGCAGAATTCAAAAAACAACTTCAAGTGCAAAGTCGATTTCTACAATTCTTCTACAAGCACAAGTTATGAAGCTTCAATAACTGGAGAAGGTGGGTGAAAGGAAGATCAAGTTCCACTTTCTGAGGCTTTTCTGCACTTCGCTAAAATTGTCCACATGCTGCCCTTGTGAGCATTTTAAAATATATCTTGCTAAACAAAATTACAAATATTAGCAAATGTTTTCATGTTCAATCCCTAGGCAAATGTGATAGCTTACACTAAACCTTTTTTGTACTGATTCATTCTCTCATAATTAACTATTAGTTTCTCTCTCTCTCATCGTATTTGTCTGTTTCCAAATGTGATAATTTTCTGATCTGTGTCTAAGGGTTTCAGATAAAGCCATGACTCCGCCAAAATGTCAGAACATAGCAATGTTTTTTTACTATTTTTTCATTTTTATTATCTCTTAAAAATATTTACATGTAACCTCTAGTGCCAATCAGAACAATGACTTTAAGGAGTGAGTTTTGAGCCTTGCTTCAGAAGCATTGCCTTCAAATATCAGAATATATCTACCTAATATTAAATGTATAGAATTTATAGGATGCACATACACACTTTAGAAACTATACATTTCTAATAACCTTGAGCACAAATTTGCTCCGTTCTCTATTCTTTCTTCTTTGTTTGGGATTTCTTAGTTGTAGTAGAGATGACAATGATGATGATGAAATATAGCTAATGAGAATTTTCCTCCTTCTGTTTTTAGAATGTGGTAGCAACTCCTCCACCAATGGTAAGTCAAATTCAGTCTTTTGATTCCAAATTGTATGACACTGAATCTTTAACTTTCTCCAGGACTCCTAATAGAAAGCGGGTTTTTAATTAAGTGTGGCTGAATTCAACATGTTACATTCCTGACAGATACATTTAATTTGGCAAATGATTTGAATGTAACTGTGAAATTTAACCCAAAAGGCAGGGACTTTTGTATGTAGATTTGATTTCAGTATCACTGAGGATTTCCCTGTCTTCAGGAAAAACAAAATCGTATCTTAAAACACAGCTACAAGCCCATCTTATTTTTTTAAAAGCTATTTTGACTTAGTTGGAGTCTTGGGCAGATGGAATACAAATTACTACTATTTGAGATGATGATAGGAGAAGCATCAGCAATGGCTTATTTCTTTTAAACAGTTTGTAAAAAAACAAGCAAATTCTCTCACATTTTAAAATGGAAGCAAAGAGAGTGCCCATTAGACCAGAATATGCAATCATTTTTCCTCTTCCTGGCTCCAGGTGTGGATTTGCACAAGAAGAATATAGGGTTGAAGTTTGGAAAGATGGGGACAAGAGCAAGATGATAGGTTGTCAATTCAGTAAAAGCAAATCAAAACAATTCACCCTCCCCCCCCCCAAAAAAAACCTGGGAGTAAGGAAAGACTTTTGTCCTTCCCTACAGCTTCTGCTTCCAGGATATCTTTCTCAAAGGAGGGGGGGGGGAATTTTCTTTTTAAAATAAAAGGTAATATTCCATGGATAAGTATTTAAATATATTGCAGAGATGTGGTGCCTCAGCTCAAAGAATTTCTGTATATTTTATAGTTTGCCTCTTGAAATCACATATTCCAGAAATGTGCTGGGGAAGGGAGGAAGAGAAAAACAGTCCAACAGAAGGAGGTCACACTGTCTAGCTTCACCTTGGTTTTATATATAAGCATATATGCAAATATTATATAGATTTATACAATTCTTATATTGTTATTTTCTCCTAACCTTCACATTTAGATTCGTATCTTAGGCAAGCCAATCTTGGAAAACTGGTGTATATTCTTCTCATTTTCAAGAGTGCCTTGTATGGGGCATTTATAATGCACTTGAAACTAAGAAAGAAAGGTAATGTGCCATGTCTGTTCTTTATATCCAGATTTATCCAGTTCCTGAGAAAAATGCATTGTATGTGTTATCCTGCCCTTAACAATATCCCCTTCCAGTCTTCACTGTTTAAAGATTCCTACAGTCTTTCCCTGCAGCTGAGTTTTAATGTTCCTCACCCACCCTTGAAGAGGCAGTTAATGATTGCCAATCTTGATTCTGCCTCAGTTCCCAATCATTGTCAGTCCCTTGATTTTCTTCCTTGGTGATGGAGGACGAGGCCTTGGACCTGACTTTGGGTGGAGGTTAAGAGGGGCGTTTGTCTTACTCATGTGTGATGGGGAGGAGATGAAGGCAAATCATGGGGGACACAGCACAACAAACAAAGCTGTTCGATAAGTTTCTAACAAGATTAGGTGAAAGAGATGGGGGGGAAACACCCTTAGTTAGACTAATCTAGATAAGACAATGGATATATGACCCAATTCCCTCATGGCAATCTGGACAATAACATCCATAAAGAGCCCAAATCTTAGATGGCTAGCATAAAGAAGGAAAAATTATTTCACCGTAGTCATGGTCTGTTTATGTAGGCTTTTTGACATCTTCAGAACTTTGGCTGTTATTCTGTCAAGTCAATACTGAGTCCTGGTGATTGCCTGGACTAGTCCCTTTCATGACAAAGATTTTCAGAAGTGGTTTGCCCTTCCCTCCTCACCATCTCCCAATTTATAGCCTGATGCCTTAACCACTACATCAAACTGGCTCTTCAAATCTTTCCAGTTTATTATTACTTAAAGTTGTATGGCTCTCATCCATTTCACTGGATTCAGGGAGTATTATCAAGGTTCTACTCTACACATTTATGAAATGAATTGTTATTTATGAAAGGGATAATCAATTGATTACACCTGAAGGACCCACAAGACTCTGATATATTTCCCTGAAGGCATAAGATATTCCTAACAAGTATCTTTGTGTACCACTGACATATAAGACTGCATAAGTAGCTCTGGAAAGTAAACACAAAATATATACTATCATAATCTAAATCATGATTATGATTAAACAAATATATGGAATAAATCACCCAAGATTTGCTTGAAGTTGGAACTGAACTGGAGCAAAGGACTCATCATGCAAGAAAAGACAGATTGTCCAGTTTCTTCCAACATCTTCCCTTTCACTATGGGAATTCTGTACTCTGCATCTGGACTCTTTAATGAAAGAGAAGTCTGTATGAAATGTGTCCCTGGGCCTTTAATGGTTGCTGTGGTGTCTAGAGATACGTAACACAGTAACAGAATAACAGTGTTGTAAGGGACCTTGGAGGTCATCTAGGTCAACCCCCTACTTCAACAGGAAGCCCTATACTATTTCAGACAAATGGTTGTCCAATATCTTCTTAAAAACTTCAAGTGTTGGAGCACCCACAACTTCTGGAGGCAATTTGTTCCACTGATTAATTGTTCTAACTGTCAGGAAGTTTCTCCTTAGTTCTAGGTTGCTTTTCTCCTCGATTAGTTTCCATCCATTACTTCTTCTCCTGCCTACAACTGTTCTTTGTATGTTTTGTCCTCCAATGACCTAATCATCTTCTCTGCGCTCCCTCTAGAGTCTCAACACCTTTTTTATACTGTGGTGATAATAAAAAGATAAGCTATTTAATCCAGGATTAATTAGTTGCCCTTGTTTCCTTTTTTTTAGTCTTGTGACAGTTGATGCAATAGAAGCCTTTTGCCTGGGGACATCATGTCTGAGTTGAATGAATGCTGGAGAGAGAAGAAGAATGATTCTTGCCTTCAAAGTCTGGAGTAGCATTCCGATTCTTTTTTTAAAAAAATAAATAAAAATGTTTGGTTGCTCCCAATTTTATCTTACTGCTCTATCTCTATTGGAGCATTGATAGCATTTTCATGTCTCTCTGTGGTTTTTTAAAAAATATTTTAACCATGTTTACTTTGAAGGAAACATGCAAAGAATTGCAGCTTCACACTGAACATGAACTTGTCTCTCCAGAAAATGGACTCCATTGAATTCAATGAAACTCATTCCCCCAGACAGGTGCCATAAGATTATAGAGATGTTACACAATTTGATGCATGCAAATTCTACTGAATGTCATAAGGCTAGATCAAGGTGCAAAAAATAGAAGCATCTTGATCTTTTAAAATTCTTATAACTGAGATCAATAGGCTTTAAAATGCTTAATGTTGACTTTTTCACATGTCAGTAAATCTTTATTTCTTTACTTGTTTTTAGTAAAATCAAAAAACTAACAGAAAACTTTGACTGAGTTTCGTGTGTTTCATTCATAAATTCAGAGGTATCAAATTTAAGATGACCAAATGTTGCAAACTAATTCTTCTAAGATAAATATTATTTTACAACTGGAGGGGGATGTGGAAGGTTTTTCCTGTTTTAACTGATCAAAGATGCCCTAGTTTTTAGTGAAATATATATCTAATACTTTTCAATAAATTTTGGCATTAAAGTGTTATAAAACCAAAGGCAATTAGGTGGGAATGAACACAAAGTCTGTCTCCATATTATAATTATATAGATAAAATCTGGTAACCGAGATCTTTTTTCTGCAGTTTAGGTGATCAGGTACATGAATTTTGTTGTTGCTGTTATTGTTGTTGCCAGAGGTGTCTGCAGGAGGGGGCTTATGGTATAAGCAGCAGCATCACACTATAAGCACTGCCTCTTTTGTACATGTGTTGTGATGTTGCACATAGATATGAAACAGGCACAGCTTGCATTGCAACATGACAACATCATTTCAGTATTTTGACAAAACTAAACATGTCTGATATTTGCTTGCAGCTCTGGAGTGCTTTTCCCTGGGAAAGAAATTTCATGAACTAGCCATATTTGGTTCATAATGCTATGAGTGAGGAGGACTTCTTCACATTTTACTGCATATGAAACACCATGCCAGAGGAGACATCCCTTTGATCTTGATTGGTTCCTACTGTAATGTGATATATGTGAGCTACATGTGCAATGAAATATTGCTATCATTTAGAGCAGAGGCACCCAACCTTATGGGTACCAGGGACCGGTTCTGTGGAGAAAGGTTGTTCCATGGACCGGAGAGTGCATGGTTTTGTGTACTGCCTGCATCCCACAGATGGGACTTTCCTTGTTTGTGCGGACCAGGTGTGGGCATGCTGCAGCCCAGTACCAGTCCATGGACCAGGGGTTGGGGACCCCTGACTTAGAGCAAGATATTAATTCTGGAAACAGAAGAATTGGATCTCTCTCCCTCTCCCTCTCCCTCTCCCCCTCTCTCACACACACATACATGGGGGGGGGGGGAGAGAGAGAGTTAGAAAGATAAATTCAATTATCCACCTCTTTTCCAAAAACATGGCGTAGCTCTGATGAGGGTGACTGACCTACATCTCAAGGGATCAAGAGAGCAGCAGGGGGAACCTTGTGCTTGAGGAAACAGCAAAACCATTCCCTATACTTCTTCATATTTTTTTAATTCATGCAAATGGCATGATTTCTGTCCAATTCAGTCCTAATTCAACCTGCCCTTAAAACTGAGCCACTCAATATTTTTCTTTCATCTGGATCACTCACTTTTGTATTCAGTCTATATTCTTTAAGTATCTACTTATTTTTGACTCTATTACTTCTTTCTTTCTTTCTCTCTCTCTCTCTCTCTCTCTTTCTTTCTTTCTTTCTTTTTTTAAAAAAAATCGCATATGGTTCACCCATTCCTCCCTCCCATTCCCACTGTATTCAAGTTACTTTTACCTTTCTCTTGATATATCCAACTTTTACTTCCTTATAATAAAGTGGGTAAAAGCATGTGTTACACATAATGCATCCTGACATCATAGAGCTAACATTAGGTGGCAAAAGGGTGAAATTTTAGCATTGTAGTTTTGGGCCATTAGAGTGCTGGTTATGGGTGCTTCTCAAGCCAGAAAAAAATTGAAACACACACACACACACACACACACACACACACACACACACACACACTAATGTCAAGGTTTTACCATAGCCCTCTTGGAATTTGGGTGGCTGATTTGTGTCTTCTGACTCCTCACAATGCCCATTGCTATAAATATGAAATATTTGCACGTGAAATATCAATATATAAATAATTTTATCAACAAAGAGACAAGGAAGACAACATGAACAACATGGTTTTGGAGTTGTTTTGCTTCTAACATAATTTTCCAGATCCTTTCTTCTTCTCCTCCTCCTCCTCCTCCTCCTCCTCCTCCTCCTCCTCCTCCTCCTCCTCCTCCTCCTCCTCCTCCTCCTCCTCCTTTAACCCATCAGTGATATCATTGTATCTATTTATGTTACATTACTTTATCATAATATAATTATATAAAATGAAAAATCCAAGTGATGTCTGCTGCTGTCTGGAAGGCCTCATCAGTTAGTTTTTGTGAGAGACAGACATTTTAGGTATGGTCATTCTGAAAAGCATATACTGTATGGACAAGAAATTGTAGGTTAGGAGATGATGCTAAAATGACATAAAGAAAACACTAACTCAGTAAATCATCTTTTATTTTTTGGCAGAAGAGGAATGATAAATTATTTTCCCTGGGTAAATTATTTTCATATTACAATATGAAATGCTGTCACACTAGTAGTCAACTTGTCATTCTTGCTGTATGAAAAGGAGAAAGAAGGGCTTGTAGTACACAACAGGATGTGGCTTGATATTTCCCTGTATAACAGTTTGTTTTGAGCAGTGGTTATCATGGTATCTGTTCCATTACATTGCAGAAGTTCAGTGATCTGTCATCCTTCCTGCTTTGGTTTTAAATAGCCATGTATCTACATATCTCACTTCTGCAAGTGGTTTTGTTGCCTGGAGCTATCACTCCATCTTTTGCTTCACCCCAAACCTTTTGATTGATGTTGCAGGTGCACCAGCTGAAGAAAAGGCAAAATGTTTCAAATAGAAAGTTTGTGGGGATTAGACGTTACTGCTGATGTGCTTTGATAAACGGAGAGGGTCAATGTTTTGGGGGGGCTGAGCTATGTCTTGTGCTGATTTTTTTTTTAAAAAAAATGTGGCCTCAAATGCTCTAGGTTTCAGTGACATCTTATTCTGTCCTTCAGAAGACTCCCCTGTTGTTTGGGGCTTGCTTACTATGGGACTGTATTGTCTTCATCATGTAATCTTTACATTTGCCTTTAAGTGGGCTGAGAAACGATAGTATGGTTAATGTTGCTGGTACTTTACACTAAGAAAATAAACAAATTAAAAGCAGAGAATTTAGGCCACATAGCAGGGAAATACCTAGAGTTTTTTTTATATAAAAAATCAGGATGCGGTTGTCCCATTTCAACTTTCCTACAAATCAGCAAAAAGTTTTTGTAAGTCTTGTTACATTTCAGCATTGACCATATCTGAAAAATGAGATGATAACCCACATGGGTTACTTTACTAATATTTCTGACCTTTTTGTTGCTGGAATGTGAATTTATTCTGCATTCAAATAACAAGCTTCATCGTCACTTTGCAAATGTTGGGCATGTTCTAGCCAATGAGAAGCATATCTTAAGTGTGTTGGAATGTGCACCTGTAGCAGCAGAGGGCGAGGATTTTACCAGCTCAGAACTTTCTCAGGAGACCCGTATCAAGAGACTGTACAGTCCCAAGCTGGAAGAGAGACACGGAAAGAGGTTCTGAGTAGCCCTACCCTACAATCTTTCTATAATCTAGTAGGTTAGAAGGTTATAGCTATAGCTTGACAAGATTCTGTCTACTAGGTATAAGCAAATAAAGTACTGGATTCAAATAGGTTTAAGTCTGACATTAAGTTGCACTGATGTCCCTGAGACAACATGAAGTTGAGTACTTATTATCCTGCTGTAACAACTTAACATCACATTATTATCCCCATTTTTTTGTTTTCTCAGATGGTCTTTTACCATCACTTTTCAGTTATAACCTAAAATTACAGTTTTTTGTTACTATAACTGAATGACACCCAAAGCTTCCTCTGATTCCATTATACTTTTCAAGTGATTCTTTTGTTATACTCTGAGCACTGCTACATTAATGTATTGGTTGAATGTAGAGTCATCCATTCCTATTTTAGTTTGCTGCATAAAAATGATGATGTACTCACAGCAACACAAGTTCCTCCATAAAATTGCTTATCAAGAGCATCTAAGTATAGAAATAAGAACCCTCAATTTTTTATGGCATTGGATATTGTGATGGAAAATAGTTGTACTAGAATTGTTTGGAAGCTTATTGAAAATTTGCTAAATGACTTTAGCCCAAAGTAATAGAAACTGTTATGTTAGGAAAAGCCTAGTGAAGAACAACTGGGAATGCATGCTGATAATTAAAAACCTGGAGGTGTGCATAAATTTAAAAAGTATTTATTAAAGTGATACTTAAGATATAAGCAGGTTCAACATGGCTCCTAGGTAACTGATATAAAAAAAAACAAAAGAAAGAAATCAAAATGAGAAAACGATATGTTGAAAGAGTGAATGCTGGAAGAAAGCTCATTACCTAAGGTTAAAAAAGGATAATATTACAAATGTATTGTAGAACTGTGTTATTCAAGGTAAATGTAGATTTGATGTTTATATGATTAGTTTATGGGCCACAAACATTTCAAGATAAATGTCAAACAGATCAAATCTATGTACCCAGGAGATTACTTAGATTTAATCTGCCAATGTTATATTTGGGATTGTCTTCTCAAATGTATGGTTGAATGAGAATTTTGTGGAGTTCTGTAGGCCCTTCTTGCAGAAAAATAAATATCATCAATAGCAAAGTAACATTTAGGAAGCCCAAAATGCATGATTGAAACTTAAATTAAAATTTAAAATGAATGATTTAAAGAGGTGGCTTCTTTGCCAGCACTCACAATACATTATTGTGCTTTTGGATTTGTCCTCTGATTATTTTAACAGGAGCTGGGCTTGATACTTAGCAAAGAGATGAAGTAGTTCCTTTGTTGAAATATTATATCTCTTTTTAAATGATTAAGATCTTAAACATTTCTTAGTGATAACAAGCATCAACTTATGATATAGTTTATTCAGAGACTGGAAACCAATCCAATGATTTCTCCAATTGCCTCATGTTGATACAAAATTCAAACCTGAATCCACCGAAAACCAATTTTGGCTGGGTTCTACTTATGCTAAATTGCAAAGTGCTACATGTAGCTGAATGCATTACAGGAATCCAGCAACTGAGGTTCACAAATCATGAACATGCTTAATATGTTTTTTTGAATCCAACTCATCATGAATTATTTGTGATGGAGTCCTGAAAATTCTAGTAGAGTTTCTGGTTGGGAGAACTGATGTTCCTGCCATGTATTTGTTATCATGTGGGTCTGGGTAATAAGACACTACATGCTAACAGTTCTTCCTAGTGGGTTCTTGGTTTACTCTGGAAGAGTTATTAAAACATATTATTGAAAGAAGATTCACAATAAATACAATTTGTGGGAGTGAGCTCAAGATGGTATTTCTCCCCCAAGACTGGGTCTTCATGCTGGACAGTCTATGGCTGATTCCCACTTCCTGAGGTGCAAAAAAATATCTCTACATGCGGAGCACATCCTACTCCTATTTTATGGAACAAAATCAGCTTTGGGCAAGAAGTTTGATGTACAGTAGTATTTGGCGCTTTTACTTTTATCCCTCATGTATTAATTTATGAAAACTAATTGGATTTCAGGGATGATTAAGACCCTCTTACAAGAAGAAGTAATTTCAGCTATCTCAAAGGGGTGAAGTTGGGACATTTTTCATAAATAAATAAATGCTCTGTGGATTAAAGTTCCAGTTTTTCTTCTTATCGTCCCTGTTGCTTGCCATAGTGCTTCCTAAAAACGGGCGCAGAGACCTGTTTTTTAAAAAGGCAATCAGTTTCCATTCCCTCTTGTCCCTCCATCTGAAATCAAAGAAGCCTGGTTGCAGAGTTGTATGACCCAGGAAAATGTGAAATCCAGGCCTCCTTACCTCGGGTTCCACCATTACACAACACTGCTTTTTGCTACAACCTTTTCATACTATTTCTTTATTCAACTATTTATTCTAATTGATAGGAGCAGGGGAGAAGGATTAGCCACCTAGGATCACTCCAAACAGTGAGATGATCAGTACATAAATTTAATAGATTAGATAGACAGACAGACAGACAGACAGACACAGTCATATTCAATATACAATATTCTTAGGCTTTTGCCAAGCTTGAAAGCAAGGGATTTGCTACATACTGGTAGAGGTTGGTGAAGATTGCAATATATTTAGAAAATTTTAAATTGGGAAATAATCAAATAATCACACCATTTTGGGCAGGAAATAAATATTTAGAGAGACTTCAGATTTCTTTGCCAAAATAGCAATAACAATAGCACTTATATACCACTCCATAGTGCTTTACAGCACTCTCTGTGCTGTACTTACAGCACTTAGACTTATATACCACTCCATAGTGGTTTACAGCATTCTCTGGGCCATTTACAGTGTCAGCATATTGCCCCTAACAATCTGGGTCCTCATTTTACTGACTTCAGAAGATTGAACCTCAAGCAGGAGCGAACTTCAGGCTCTGGGCAGAGTTTCTCTGCAATACTGCATTCCAACCACTATGCCACCATGGCAGGGGAACTGAAGCTGATCAATGGAGATTCACAAAGAGCAACTCTGAAATACAGGGGAGCAGCTACAAAGAACTCTAGAATAGATACAGGCAGAATAAGGTATTTCCTTAATCAATTATACCCACTAAAGATTTGTTTGGCTAACTATGATGATGCTAAAGTGGCTTCTAAACAAGAACAGAGCTAATGTGCAAGTGTACTGATCTATTGGTTCTTCAAACTGCTTCTACACCCCATCTCAGCAATCAGTTCAGTATCTGTGTATGGTGGAATCAGAATTATTTTACAGAAAAAATATATATGCTAAAATGACAATGGGGAGAGTGAAGTTCAGTTAGAAGGGCTTTCTCTGCTTGAACCAAGGACTTCACAGATAGGCTTAGGTACCTGTAATACTCTTAAAGTCTGTGATCAGCTTGGAAAGCTAATTAAGAATATACTTTTCTGTTACAGAAATTAATTAAATCAGTCACTAGCACTGATGATGTTACTTAGCTTGGGTAATGAAATGTCTGCAAGAAAACAAGGACCCCCCAGAAATTAATTTTTCATCTTTGTTTCTAAATGAAAAAATCATGTCTCCAGAATTCATTTGATCAGGGATGCTAAATCCAAAATATACATGTATTCATCATCTGATGAAGCCAGTTGCATCTCACAAAAGCTTACGCTTCTTAATAAAATGTATTGTCATAAAAGATTATTTTTTTAAATATCCGTAAGGCAGGGAGCCATCTAGTGGTTACAGAATAGTATCAAGGCTTAGAATCTTTTTCATGTGTGTTAATGTGCATTTTCAGAGGAAGCTCTTCCCTGAGCTATAAATTTTAAAAATTTATATGACTCCCTATCTCACATAAAATGACTTTGAGTGGCAAACACCATAAAAACTTCAACACAATAACAAAACACAATAAATAAAACACATCAAAAAGTAAAAGAAAAATGTCTGTCAAGGATAAACCAACTAACCATAAATTCATATAACTCATGAGCTAATCCACTTCTGAGAGAAAAGTCAGGTGTTAAGAGCTTTGCAAAAGGCCAACTGGGCTGAGGGCCAATCTAATCTCAGGAGGAATGATGTTCCAAAGGGCAGGCACTGCTGCAGAGAAGACCCACTTCCCAGGTCCCATCTGGTGACCCTCTTTAATCAACAGGACCTGGAGCATGCCCCTTCTGCCAGATCTAATGAAATGGATAGAGGCAATTGGAGAGAGGTGGAGGAGTTAAGTACCATATAGATGGAATTCAGTGTGCATTTGCAAAATCAAACAAAAACCCCTCTTCTCTCCAATTTTGGAATAAATGTCTCAAGAAGACACAACTAGTGTTAAACTGCTTTATTTTTTTGCGCTAAATTAAAATATTCTTGCTTGATTAGACATTAAACTAGAATAAGTTAAACTCAGCTCAATTTGAATTTAGATGAGATTTATCTTTCAGGGCCCATGTTGTAGAAATGATTTTTGGGGATATCTTTGCTGTAAAGGCAATCCTTGGAATTCCCCTCCCCTCTTTTTATTTCTTGCAGGGTGAGATTCCTTTAGGTTAGCACAGGGTGTGCACAGATCATGCAATTTACACTAGCACTTCACTAATTAATTCTAGAAGTTGCACACTTCGATTCAGCCTGACCTGAAACTGCCTTCCCAATTGCAGCCTAAATCTCAGCCCCCCTTTTTGTGGGGTGCCTTTGAGTGTGTGTTGATTCCTGATGACCACCTGAACCAGTCCCTGCAGTTTTTCATAAGTGGGTTGCTAAGCTTCTTGTTCCTAAGAGAGAGGACTGGTCCGAAGTCATCCAACTGGCTTCATATCAAAGGCAGCACTCAAACTCCTGGTTTCTAGCCTGGTGCTTGAACCATTACACCAAAGCTTTCAAATCTTCTTTAGATAATTATTAAAGAGGTCTAGCTTCTGTGAGTTGAACTTGACTTATGAATAAATCCTACCGGTTATTTTGACTGCAATACAGAAGTGAGTTGCCATTGCCTTCCAAGATGTTGTTTCAGTTACTCAGTCTATGGAATATCCTGGTTTTTCCTGGTGATTCTTTATCCAAGTCCAAAATAGGTACCACCCTCTCTGTGCAGCTGATTAGATGGGCTTAGGCAAAGAGGTTCTCCTTCACATAATAAACTCTCAGACAGATAGCAAATGATAACACCAATAGAAGGACCATACATTTATCATTTTTGGAGTGATGGCAATATGATTTTAAACTGTAGGAAATTATACTATTTCTGTTCAGATAAATCCGGTTTCCTGTTCTTTTCTTCTCTCTTATCAGCCATCTTCCTGATAGCACCGTCTGTGTATGTGCATGTGCAAGAAAGAGGTCAATCTGACAAAAGCAGCATTGTGTCATCACAATACAAGCTCTGACCCTTTCAGACAGGCATTACAATATCACATGCAAAAGAGGCAGAACTTGCAGTGTAATGGTGCAATGTTACATTTATTAATGTGATGATAGCAGCAAAAACCCGTAGGTGCCCATGACTTGTGCTGTACTATCTTAGTTGGGGTGAAGAGGATATAGTATATTCTCTGTCTAATTTTACTTAAATGACCAATTGTTTATAAATAGTTAGAATGATATGTATGAATAACATTGTCTAAATAGCATAAAATGTGTCTCTGTTTAAAGACACAGAAATCTATTCTTATTTATAGAATGATAATTTACTTTTCCATCAGGGCTACTAACACCTTCCTTTCTGAAAACAATTCCTCTCTACTCTTGAACTTCTCTGAGCTTTATGCCTTGTCTCTCTTGTAAGGAAGCATGTAGCCATCCATTACATAACAGAATAACATAGTTGGAAGGGACCTTGGAGATCTTCTATCTTCTGTCTATCCCTCTGCTCAGGCAGGTAACCCTATACCATATCAGACAAATGTTGTCCAATCTCTTCTTTAAAACTTCCAATGTTGGAGCATCCACAGCTTCTGGAGGCAAGTCATTCCATTGATTAAATGTTCTGTCAGGAAATATCTTCTTAGTTCTAGGTTGCTTCTCTCCTCGCTTAGTGTCTATCCATTGCTTCTTGTTCTGACTTCTGGTGCTCTGGAGAATAGGTTGACTCCCTCTTCTTTACAGCAACCTCTTAGATTTTAGAACACTGCTATCATGTCACCCCTAGTCCTTTTCATTAAATTAGACGTACCCAATTCCAGCAACTGTTCTTTATATGTTTTAGCCTCCAGCCTCCTAATCTTCTTTGTTGCTCTTCTCTGCACTCTTTCTAGAGTCTCAACATCTTTTTTTCATCATGGTGACCAAAACTGGGATGCAATATTCTAAGTGTGGCCTTACCAAGGAGTTATAAAGTGGTATTAACACTTTGTGTGATCTTGATTCTATCCCTCTATTAATGCAGCCTAGGACTGTGTTGACTTTTTCACAGCTGCAGTACACTGCTGGCTCATATTTAAATGATTGTCCATTAGGACTCCAAAATCCCTCTCACAGTTACTACTATTGAGCAAGGTACCACCTACACTATACCTGTGCATTTGGTTTTTTTTGCCTAAATGTAGAACCTTACTTTTTTCACCATTAAATTTCCTTTTGTTAGATAGTGCCCAATGTTCAAGTCTGTCAAGATCCTTCTGTATCTTAAGCCTGTCTTTCTGGAGTGTTGGCTATTCCTATCATCTGTAAATTTGATGAGTTCCCCATCTATCCTAACCCTAACATGTCCAAGCCAAACTCCCTCTTTGTTCCTATCAACTCCAGTAAACTGCCATTAACTCTCTTTTAGTATACTTGCTGCTGGAATAGAAATAGTAAAATATGAATTCTAGAATAGCCTCGTGATATATTGCTTCAATATTCATTCCAAAGCACATCATTGGCAGCTCTGATTAAAGAATTTAATATGAGTGGAAGTTAGAGCTGGTAGTTACAAAATATTCAGTCTCTCTTATTTCACCATTCTGAAATTGTCTTCATTTGGAAAGTCTGGAAAGAAATGATGTGATTTTTTTATATAGCACCTATGAAAAATTCACATTCTGTTAAGTCAGTAACATTGTTTCTTTGGTTTACTATGTTATGCAATGATAGCTGAAGTTCATAAACCCTAATTTATGGCCCTTGTGGTTTATTGAAACAATCAGTATGGTTAAGGTATTGGTCTAGAACTGGGGAGACCCAGGTTCCTAATTCACCCCTAGCAGGGGTGTCTCTTGGTGACTTTGAGTCAATTACTCTCTTTCAGATCAATCAAATTCTTAGGAAATTGAAATAGGGGGAATGATTGCTATGTAAGCAGCTTTGTCCAAGGAGATAAATATAAGACATGAGATACACTTCGGTTTCCACAAATTAAACTACTGCCCACATCCATATAAACCTCTGAAATATTAATGAAGTGTTGGAAAGGACTAAACTTCAAATCCACTTTAAAAGACTCCTGTCCAAATTCAGTCCAATCAATTTCACAATGATTATCAACTATAAAGAATCTCAGACACTGGGGTGTGGAGATCAGATCTATTCTTATTCAAGCGCCAACCAAGCGCCAACTAAACAGATAGACTATGACTAAACAATGGCTATTGCCTATTGCATGAGTTACTTCATGCAACCATCAGCTATCATCACTTCTGATTAGCAAAAAACTAATCCAAACAAACAGATAAGTCTCTTCGTAGCCATTCAATGCATTTGGATCATATTGTAGTCAGTATGTCAGTGGCAGCAGGCTGATACCTGTTCTGGCACCAGCTGAGATGTAATTGCTTTATTGCTGCTCTCCTTTCTAAAGTGCAGAAACCTAACTATTAGGCTGTGTTTATTTTATTTTATTTCTTATATTTATCTCCCTGGTCAAAGCTGCTTACATAGCAGTCCTTCCTCCTATTTCAATTTCCTAAGAATTTGATTGATCTGAAAGAGAGTAATTGACTCAAAGTTTGTGGGACAGGAGCTAATAAAAATGTTTCCATTCACTTCTCTCCCAGTTCCCATTTCTGGATTTTATTTAAGCCAATTCAGCCATTTATCCTATCAGAACAACATGAACCCCGACAGATAATTCAATTTGTTTGTGCTTCTTTGAATATTGAGAACAGCTTCTGATTTATTCCTTAAACCAGTTTTGCTACTAGAAAATATTTGTTGCTACTTTAGTTAATATTCCTTTAACATGCCCTTCTCCATGTCTGAAATAGGTATAGGTTTTCTGCCTGAGCAAGGGGTTGGAGGTCCCTTCCAACTCTGTTATTCTGTATTTCCATAGCTGAATCAGAAACACTCCATTTTTTTTCAAAGCCATATCTTCTCTTATAATACAGCAGCTCAGCTGACAGCATGAGAGCGCATATATGCCTTCCTCATTTCAGCTACTGGTTTCAAAAAGTATTTACCAGGATTGTCTGTTCTCAGCTACACCAGGAAGGAACCTGATCTCTTGGAAGTAGACACTTGTTAGCTGTTTAGCAGCAGGCCAATGAATTTGTCCTATCAACTAAGAAAGAAAAAAAAGGAGGTTTTTGTTGAGATATTGTATTATTTGGCATGGTGTGAGGCTCAAGGCACAATAATACGTCCCACTATCTTTAGTTGTCATGCTTCTGATGTTAAGCAAAAAGTTCTCATTATTTGGTCTTGAACCTTTGATATGGCTTGGTCCAACATTCTTTGTGGATCTTGTACTTATTGAAAAGGCAAGCAGGTCTATTGACCTTTTGGATATTTGCCGGAACCAGTAAAAACTGGGAATGGATGAAGTCTTTGCAGAGCATTCCAAAGAATGATCAATGCCAAACTCATCTATCACCACCGATGTTGGTCTCTGGAGAATGGTGTACAAGTCTTCACCTATGAATCTCCAAAGAAATTGGAAATGGTCAGTACACTTAGAAATTATTTATATTAACATAGATCATGCTAGAACATAATGATAAATGTGACTTGCCATATTGAAAGTCTTCAAATCCTTCCGATGGTGAGGAGACCAAAATTAGCACTCAATTTCCATTGCAGAGATATTTTAGCAGCGACTATACTACAGAGACTATAATCAACCAGCCCTCTTCCTTCTTCAGTGCTTGAGAAATTAATTAACATTTTCACATAGCAATAAAGTGTCAGATTAATTGCTTATGGATTCCCTGTTTTACCTTTTTAAACTATTAATTTGTTTGCCATTCTGCACTTGTGGTTCACGCATTATATTACTAAAGTAATTTAAAGCTTGCAGAACTATAATGTTTATTACAGTTTGTAATAAAATCCCCTTTAATTGTGTCTAGTGAATTCAAGGCAACAAAATGAGAGAGAAAAAATTGGAATTTTGCCACTGCCTTCATGGGAAATAAATTGCTTCCATGACTCATTTTAACTGGGTTTTCTTACACTAAAATCCACTGCCTTTAATGTTTTCAGGGACTTTTGTTTCTCCAAAAGTTTGTCATTGGATTAAAAAAAATAATCCTGCCTTTGCATCTTAACATGTGTATGCAATATAAAAGTCAATTTAGAATATTTTATACCATATGGACTGATGAAACAAAACTGAAAAGTGTTGTTAATTGTCCTCAGTGTTTCTAGAAAAGAAGGTTGCTGAGTAGATCCAACTAAAGCAACAAAGTATCACAGGTTAGAGATAGACTTCAGATTTAAAGGTGATACAAGCAGTGATTTTTCTTATCTTAAATTTGTTTGGATAAGGATAATTAAATGATGCACTAAAGATCATACACTAAAGTCGGCCTGCTTTCTCTGGAGAGCTTGCTATAAGCATCTGGATGGATGGAGGGTCAGCTAATAACTATGAAGGACTTGCAAGACATGATGGGAGATGTTATAATTCAAATTAGGGCAGAAATGAAAAAGATTTTAGAGGAAAACAATAAGATCTTGAGACAAGATTTTGTTTTGGCTTTAGAAGGTGTTGCTTCTGTTCTTGAAAAGGTGAACTCCCATGTGGAAGAGGTAGCTGAAAAAGTGGACATAATGGAGGGGAAAATTGAAAGTATGGAAAAAGAAATGGAAAATGAGATTCTTATGCTTCAATATGGACAAATGGAATATGCCTTAAGAATTAGAGGCCTGGGAGAGTCTTTGCAAGGAGATCTGAAGGAGATGGTTGCAAAGGACTTTGCATTGATTTTGAATAAAGAAAAAGAGGGAATACTTAATGAAATTGAAAAATTATTTAGGGTTAACTCTGTGGTGGCAGCACAGAAGAATCTGCCAAGAGATGTGGTAATTTACTTTGGTAAAAGATCTTTACGCAATGAAATTGTGCAAGCCTATTATAAGAAGAGATTTCAAATTGCTTCACAAGATGTTATAATTTTTAAAGAGATCCCATCTAAAATTTTAAGAAGAAGAAAGGAGTTTGCTTTTTTAGCAAATGAACTTAAAAAGAGAAAAATTTCATTCAGATGGGATGTTCCGATTGGAATGGTGGTGAATTACCTGGGGACATGTTATAGACTTAATACTGTTTCTCAAGCAAAAGATTTTTATACTTCGGTCCTGGGGGTATGTGCATCGCCATCAATTAAGTTTAAAGCTTTGGAAGAAAAGAATGTAGAATCACAGTTTGAAGAGCCTATATTTATGAAAACTGGAGAATCTTTGTGTGAGAGGCCTCAACAAGTCCAGGTTGAGGAGCAGAAGACAACTTGTGCAGTATATAATCCCAAAGAAAAGCAGCAACAGAAGAAGGTTAAGGAAGTTTCATATTTAGTGGTTTCTGAATCTCTGGGAGATGTTAGACCTACAAAGTCTTTGGAGCAATCTTTAAGGGTGGAATTGTTGCCTGAAATGGAAACTGGGAAATCTCAGTCTGAGGGGCATCAACAAGAGAGGAACGGGCAGAGGATAACTTGTACAACTTACAATTGTAAAGATCAATACAAGGAGGAATTTAAGGAACCCTTATTGGCTTCGGAGTCGATGGGAGATTCAGGAATTTTGGAGCAGTCTCCTAAGGCAGAACTTGCAGCATTTCTTACGAGTTTGATACAAGAATGGAGAAGGGAAATGGAAGAATGGAAGAATGGAGAATGGAAAAAACTGGAATGTGAATAATTAATAATACTAATATAATTGAGATTGATAAGGATGTAGTTTTTTATGGATGGAATTAGTTATTGGTGAAGATTGAAATGTTTAATGTGTTTATTAACTTTGTTGTTTTAAGTTTTGAACCTTTAATGATAATATTGTTTAAATTTGTGTTTTGAAGGGATTATAATTTGCTTATTTTAGTGAGTGGATTCTAATGTTTTAAATTTTAAAAATTTGTGGTTTTGGAGGGAGTTTATATAGAGTGATGATTGTATTTAGATTTGTTTAGGATTTAAAAGTGTTTTTAGTTTTTAAATATTATTATTAATATTTTTAAGACAAAATAATTTGTTTAATTAAATGTGCTTAGATTTGTTTAGGACTTATAGGTTTTTTAAGTTTTTGTTTTTTTTTTTTTTCTTTTTGGATAGGAGAGAAGATTATGAAGATTGAAGGAAATATGTACTTACTTTAAGTTCTTTAAGAGTATTTAGCTTTAATGGTATAACAAAGATTTGTATGTTTATTTTTTCGTTTTAGGATAAAGAAAGAGGGAGAAATTAGATTTTATATTATAGATATAGATATTCAAAGAAAGTAATGTTTAAATTTGTGTTTTTGGAGGGAGCTTATATAGAAAGATGATTGTATTTAAATTTGTTTAGGTTTTAAAAGTGTTTTAAGTTTTTTTTTTTTTTTAATTAAGCCTGTACTCAGCTCTGGGAAGTCCAGGGGAGGGTTTGGGAGGTTGGGAAGGGGGGGGGGGTGAGGTAGGGGGGGGTATGGGAAGGGGATTTGTTTTTGTAAAATGTAAAAATTTTCAATAAAAAAAAAAAAAAAAAAAAAAAAGCATCTGGATGGATACTTTTGGAATGGGATGCTGAACTAGCTGAACCTTCTATTTGATCCCAAAGGATCCAGTGTCAAAGAAGTTTTGTGAGTTTGTCTGCTGCTTCAGAAGTCCATTTGACCAGGGCGAAAGGGATGAGCATGGACATTCCATTTTCAACCCACTCTCATTTTGTTTTGAATTTAAAACTTGATAGTCCAAACAATCCTGAAATGAGAAATCATTTGTTTCTCGGACTGAGTTCATATTTTGGGTGGCTTAATAAGAGAGGACAGTTCTGACAAGACTCTTATCCCAACATATTGGTTATCTAATCTTCTGTTCCTGCCCATCAAATGCCTGTCTCTGCATGTCTGTCTCTCTTGAACTGGGGAGTTAGACTCAGATTTTCTGCTATGTCTGATAGTTTGAATAAATGCAGTCTCTATGCTGTACCAATTAGTTCCTCACAACACCATTGACTTACTCTGTACTCAAAGTCTAAATGGCTACACAAGAAGAATTGAAGATGGGGAAGAGATAATTTACTTACATAAAACTGTTCCTGCCAAAGAAAGAAGAAGGGCAGTAGACCCTATGTGTGCCATGAACCTTCTTTCTGTCATGCTGCTGACACTGGAAATCTCTTCCTTCTCCTCGATGGGGGCACTTTTATAAACCCATTTCTCCTTGCTGCATACATATCTTACTCTCACAGTGACCCCTGGTGAAAATGTCAGAAATTGCATAAGAGGTTCCATCCTCCCCTCCCCCCCCAAAGTTCTGTGGTTGATGTTGAGCAACTCAAGACTATAAACAGAAAGAAAGACCCTTTCAGTCACAACCAGGATTGCCGCTTCTTTCATTCCCTGTGCTTTCCAGAATAGGCACACATACGACATTTAGTGTAAAGCATTTTTCTCAGAATCTGGAATTTGCTCAAAAAACTATATTTAGAAAAGGAGAAGGCTGCTGTAGCATTTTTCATGGCTCTGGAGTGGAGGAAAGGCCAAGCTGTACCTCCTGAAATCCCTGATTCATCACAACTATGAAGGGAACAGGAGTGCTCTGACCCCCTCTGATTTATTTGTTTCCAAGTAGCTTTGCAGTGTTGCATCAATGTGAAAACACATCTCCACTTCTATTACATTTGGCACCTAGCATATGTATGGCAAGCATCCAAGCAAGGCACAATGACAAAAGTCCTCCATGATATTTTCCCTCTGATATATTAAATATTAAATATGCACAGTGTCATTCCCTTGCACATACGTGCATACGTATGTTATGTGTACTTTTAAGAATAATTTGGGAGAAATGCTTCCGATCTCAGAAAAATGAGAGCACAGCATTTCTCTAGTACTCATTAAAATAACTTTTTTTTTCAGGTTTGTATATGAACCTGAATAAAAGTTATTGCTGCTTTAAAAGTTTTATTAACTTTATTAACCTATAAGGCTAGATAAAGGAACTAGGTTAGAGCTGAGTAAACTGTGGGTAGATTTTCAAGCCCTACAAAAAGTGGTGGGATTCAGCCAGTTCGCACCAGTTTGGCAGAACTGGTAGCTAATTTTTTGTTGCCCAGGCCCAGAATGGACTTCCAGAAGTGGCACCCACAGAGAACCGGTTGTTCACATATTTGAATCTCACCACTGCCTACAACTGCTCATGCCCAGAGAAGAGAGGACAAGGCAAGAAGCCTGTCCGGAGTACGTGGCTGAACTTTTAGAATTCAAAATGGTCATAAGCAGAGGGATAGCTGTGTATTGGACTCAAAAAGGGAAAGGCTGAGCGTGTCATAATTTGAAGAACATCAAGATTGTGTCCAAAATATTGATTTTCAAAGCTTGCAGAATTGGACTTAAAGTTTTCACAACGTAAATTCCCAGTAGAATCAAGGACTCACATGCTGTTTCCCCCCTAGATTTAGCTTACTCATTCACACTTAATCCCAGTTACCTTTTGAGGACAAGGCAACTGGTACATCTTATATAAAGTGATATAGATCTTTAATGTTCAGCCTATTATTAAATATTGCTGCTTTAGAGCAGATGGCAGTGTCTAATTGACCTTGGCTAATCACAGAAAATTAAGCAGGGTTGGGTCTGGGAGGCTACCAAGAAATCCCAAGGTTGTAGGCTAGACTGCACATAAACAACCACTTGAAACTAAAATCCCAGAAGATGACAACAGCTAACCATTGCTCTAGTGCCCCTAATGCAGATTTGTCTCTGCAATCCATACATGGATTTGAGGAATGTTTAGTATTCTATCTTTGTGGATCCTTACTCTGTCTTCTCAACTCAGAGTAACTATCACTGGTGGTTTAGAGGAACTCACATCTGTAATCCATAAATTATAGGATGTTAATATAGACCCTCATTAACTGGATATGACTTAATAAATATTTTAAGGCTGAAAATCCAGTTAGCTCTAATGGTGAAGGCACCTGGCTAGAAATTGGGGGTCTGTGAATTCTAGTCTTGCCTTAGGCATGAAAGCTGCCTCAATGACCTTGGACCAGTCACTTTCTTTCAACCCAACTCACCTCATAGTGGGGAAAATAGGAGGAGGAACGAGTATTAGGTATGCTTGCTACCTTGAATTATTTATAAAAATAATAACAGTGAATAATAACAGTGGAATAAATATAATAAAATAAATGGCTATATACTTGTACCTGGAGAATTTCATCACATTCTTAAAAATCATAGACACAGAAGGCATATATGTTAAAGAAAAACCAATCTTTAACCATATATTTTTCTAACACAGTTGGAAAAATAGTTTGAAAATACAATTTGACTGTAGGGAGGATAACAATCTTCGGTAAGCATAATCCACTTTACCACCACCATCATCGCCTTTGCCTCACACACTGTGGTGACATTCATAGCCTCCACAACTACTTTTCATTAACAGAAGATAAGGGGGTCCTTCAGAGTGTGGCGTCTGGAATTTGGAATATCCATCTGACACCTTTGTTCTGAGAACTGTATTGGTGGCCAGTGGGTTTCTGGGTGCAAGGAGCTGTTTGTTGTTAACATAAAATAACTGGGTTGGAAGAGACCTTGGAGGCCTTTTAGTCCAACCCCCTGCTTGAACAGGAGACCCTATACCATTTCAGACAAGTGGTTGTCCAGTCGCTTCTTAAAATCCTCCAGAGATAGAGAACTTACAACTTCTGAAGGCAATCTATTCCATTGGTTAATTTTTCTCACTGTTAGGAAATCTCTCCTTAGTTGTAGGTTGTTTCTCTCCTTGATTAGTTTCCACTTGTTGTTTCTTGTTTTGCCTCATGGTGCTTTGTAAAATAGTTTGACCCCACTTTTTTGTGACAGTCTCTCAAATATTGGAACACTGCTATCATGTCTTCCCAAGTTTTTCTTCTCACTAGAGTAGACATACCCAATTCCTGCAAATGTTTTTCATAGGTTTTAGCCTCCAGCCCCTTAATCATCTTTGTTATTCTTTTCTGCACTCTACCCAGTGTCTCAACATCTTTTTTATATCGTGGTGACCAAAACTGGATGCAGTATTCCAAGTATGGTAAAGCTGTACTAATACTTGGCGTGATCTTGATTCTATCTCTTTATTAATGCAGTCTAGGATTGCATTGGTCTTTTTTGGCTGCTGTAGCACACCGCTGGCTCATATTTAAATGATTGTCCATTATGACTCCAAGATCCTTCACATAGTTACTAGTACTGAAGAAGCCCTATTTACAGGATCACCTTTCTCCAATTATCCCTGCTTCTTTTGTAATATTTGACAGGGTGAGCATGCTCTAGTTCCCTTTGGTTAATAATACTATCTTCTCAAATCCCAGAAGTGTGCCTTCTCTGTTGCTGTGCCTGCTCTGTGGAATACCATTCCTGCAGAGCTCAATGTGGCCCCCTCTCTGCTCTACTTTAGAGAAGCACTAAAAACTTGGCTGAGATGTTTTGTGATCTCACTGTGTAATGACTGATGAAAGATGGCTGAAACGGATTCTTTTCATATGTTTCTTCCACAGCATTCTTTAACTGTTATATCTTTTCTATTTGGATTATTTGTTTTTATTGAATTTTTGGGGTAAGCCACCTCGAGTCTTTCCATATTGGTGGCCCTTTAAATGATTGATGAAAGATGACTGAAACTGATTTTTTAATATGTTACAGCAAAAGCTGTACAAAAGGATTTAAATGATTGGAAAAAGTTGCAATTATCTTTGTTGGGGAGAATAGCAGCAGTTAAAATGAATGTTTTGCCAAAGTTTCTTTTTTTATTTCAAATGATACCTATTTTGAAGAACGAGGCAAGTTTAGATGAATGGCAGAAAGGTATTAATAAATTTATTTGGGCAAGGAAAAAACCAAGAGTAAAATTTAAAATTATACAAGATGTACAAGAGAGAGGTGGACTCAAGGTACCAAATTTCAAATTGTATTATGATTCTGTGGTTCTAACACTGATTAGTGATTGGATTAATTTAACAAATGTAGATATACTCCTTTTGGAGGGGTGGGATTTATTATATGGATGGCATGCCTATTTAATTTATAATAAGAAGGTGGATAGGGCTTTTAAGTCTCATATTTTAAGAATTTCTTTACTTCGAGTTTGGAAGAAATATTATAGAATAGATTCAAGAATTCCATTATGGGCTATCCCGGGGCATGCAATAGAAGGAATAAGGAAAGGAGTGAAGATGGACAGTATTTCTTATAAACAATTACTTAATTGGGATGGGAAGAATTGGCAATTAAAACATATAGATGAATTAGCACAAGAAAATATTATTTATTCGTGGTTTCAGTATAGACAATTATTGGAAAGGTGGAAGATAGATTATAAAGTGGGTTTGATTAGAGAGGATGAAAATTTGTTGAAACAAATTAAAGATCAAAGTCGATCTCATATAAAAAGAATTTATGATGTATTAGTGGAGTTGGATTCAGAAACAGAATTAGTTAAAGATTGCATGGTTAAATGGGCTCAAAATTTTGATGAGCCGGTTTTATTAGAAACATGGGAGATAATTTGGGTGAGGAATGTTAAATTCACGCAAACTCAAAATTTACGGGAAAATTTTTATAAAATGTTTTATAGATGGCACCTTGATCCACAAAAGATGTCTCGTATGTATTCAAATTTGCAACCTAAATGTTGGAGATGTGGTTGTTTGGATGCAACGTATTATCATATTTGGTGGTCATGCAAAAGTATAAAAGCTTTTTGGATAAAGATATGGTGGAATATTCAAAAAATTTTTAAGAGAAGGATAAAATTCACTCCACAATTGTTTTTGTTAGGTATTATTGCTGATTGTGATGATAAAGAAATTATTTTAATGTTAAATTTAATTACAGCGGCAAGGTTGTTGATAGGACAATACTGGAAGAAGGAATTTTTGCCTACCTTGGAGGAATGGTTTTTTAAAGTTTCTTATTTATCTGAAATGGCAAAAATTTTGGCTTATTTGAAAGATCAATCACAAGAGAAATACCTTTTGGTGTGGAAAAGATGGATAAACTTTATACAGTATAAGTATGATATTAAAAGATATTATTTAGCTTTTGAATAATTTATGTTTAAAGTTTAAAGTTTAAGACAATAAGTATTTTTTATTATTTATATATATATTGGACTTTTTTATTATATATATATATTGGATTTTTTTTTAATGTAACTTTTGTTTGAGGTTTACTTAAGTTTAAATGTTTTGTATTTTTAGTTCTAGTTAACCCTGTATTCAGCTCTGGGAAGAGGGGGGGAGGGTTTTTGGGAGGGTAGGGAGGTAGTGGGAGAGGGATTTTATTGTAAAATTGTAAAACTTTTAATAAAAAAAAATATGTTACAGAAAAAGCATTCTTTAATTGTTATATTTTTTGCATTCTGAGTAAGTTTTTTATGGAGTTTCGATATAAGTCACCTTGAGTCTTTCCTAATTGGTGGAAAAAATAAATAAAATAAAATAATAAAATAAAATAATAAATAAAATAAAATAATAAAATAAAATAATAATAAAATAAAATAAAATAAAATAATAAAATAAAATAAAATAAAATCTTTCCAGCCTCTCAATAGTGGCTCCACTTTGGGACATGTGATCAGGAGGAATGTGGGATTAAAAATGTAAAAATCAGTAATATTCCCAGACTGAATCTAGAGTCTAGACAATTTTTCTCCACACCAGATATGGTCCTCTTTCTGGCTCTGGAAAACTAACTGCTTACAGACAGACAGAGTCCCTAAATCTTTTATATATTTTACTGCCAGTGTTTATTTCCAATATTTTACTTTGGTAGAGTTCTAAAGAATAAAAAAGCAGGGAGCTTGGGAAACTGTTAAAATCTCTCTAGTATGGTTTGGCCTAGAAACTTTGGAAAAGTTTGAGAACACTAGAAGCTGGAGTTTTAGGGGTTTTTTTTAAAAAAAAAATTATTAGCATTTATTGTAATATAAAATTGGCATGAAAATAAACTTCAACAGAGAATGAGGAAAGTACTGCAAAGTAAAAAGGAAAAGGAAAAGGAAAAAAACAGTGACTTCTAACTTTTTTGGCTGCAGTAAAGTACAAAATATAGTCACAACCTCAACATTTTGTTTTATATCTCTAATAGATATAAGCCATTTCTATAGCATCAAAGTAGAAGTTGGAGTTTTAGGATAATGATTAAAATAAAAGTGGTTAATTAAAATAAATAAAAGATCCACTTAAAAGAAAATGGGAAAAGACTCTCCCACCCATACCCAACCACTTGTGCTTTAACGGCAACTGAATATTTGAACATCCTAGTGGAAAATGGTTTTTGTTGTTTTGTTTGAGGATATGCCACTTTTAAGAGCGAAAAGTACTGGGGAGGAATGTGTACTCTCTTCTCCCATCTTTGGCTTTGCTTGCAACAAGCCAAGCCAAACAAGAAATGCCACATTCGGTCCTGATAAGTAGGAATCAGGAGATTAACCTCTCTTTTTTGGCATGGGGATAAACATGATAATTGGCTAATCACTGCAGGTCAAACCAGTTGCAAAGACTAGTCAAAACTGGACAGCCCTTTCTAATCCTACTGTTATCTCTAGCCGATCCAGTTTTTCCGAAAGACGGAGATGTAAATGGGACAAGCAAACATGCCAAGAGCAGTCCATCTGCTTTTTATGATCTGCAAACAAGCGATCTCAGTTTCCAGGATTTATTTAGACGCTGAGAAGTTTTGCCTGTGATACCTAGATGACATAGATTGGCTTGCCTTATGTACTTTTAAATACTTACGTTGCCAGGAGAATCTCAGCAGATTTTCCCACTTCTTGAGGCTACCCTGTGCCTACCAAATATCCTCTCTGTGCAAATTTTGGCAAGCCATGGCAAAGTTGACAATGTGCTAAGTCATAAAGCATTGCTGGGATAATAGTACAACCTTAAATTAGGGTTCCATTCCTTGGGTGAAATTATCTAGACAGTTAGTAGAAAGAAGCAAACAAAGTTTTTGTATCTTTTTACTATTTATTTATTTAATCAATTTATGTACAGTAGTTCCCCATCTGAACAATGTGGTGGCCTAGACATGGAGCTTTTACCTCACAATCAGGAGGCTGTGAGTTTGATCCTAGATAGTGGGAGATATTTCTATCTCTGGGTGCAAAGAGAAAATATCTGCTGCAAACTCCGCATAGGCGTCAGGAAGGGCATCTGGCCAGTAAATTGCTCAGCTACAGTCAGTCGCTCCTACTCCATCCTGATGCAAGGGGTTGCCAAGACACTTCCAATTTTACGCGGGAGAAAACCCGAATAACCAAAGACCTATATATATATATAGGTCTTTGGTTATTCGGGTTTTCTCCCGCGTAAAATTGGAAGTGTCTTGGCAACGTTTCGACGAAGTCCCATTCGTCATGTTCAGGCTGGTGTTTTCAGCTTCATGTTTCGAGGAGCAATGTGTGGTCTTAGCTGTTTCTTCCTTTTAACTGCCAGTGGGGGTATGAACTGATTGGGTGGGAGCTTGGCTGTTTTCTGATTGGGTGGAGGTGTTCTGATTGGTGGGGGGGGGTTGGCTGTGCTCTGGGGGGGTTGGCTGTGCTCTGATTGGCTGGGGGGTTGGCTGGGGGAGTGTTCTGTTTGGGTGGGGGCTTTGTTGTGCTCAGGTTGTGAACATTTTAATAACAGAATAATCAGAGAAGCCATCAAGATAGAAAAACGCCCACACAGCATGAACAAGCGAGACGATACCTCCCGCCTACCAGCCATTTGGAAAGCCGCCCTTATTGACAAACGACTCCCTAACACAAAAAATGATACCAGACCCACACTCACAAAAACCATACAGGATGTCACCACCACACATCCACGCAAAAAACAAACCCAAAGCCACACCGATGACGAGGCACGACCACAAACCAGAAGCCAGACCACAGCTGCATCATTAGCCACTTTAAACCCCTCCAATCCATACATGAAGCAACCTGATACCCTCCATGAAGATGAGGCACGACCACGAACGCGAAGCCAAAAAATAGCAAGGCAGCCCAAAATCTTAAACCCCCCTGCAACTCAGACTAACCTGAGCACAACCAAACAGAACACTCCCCCAGCCAATCAGAGCACAGCCAACCCCCCCAGCCAATCAGAGCACAGCCAACCACCCAGCCAATCAGAGCAGAGCCACACCCCTAACCAATCAGAACACACCTCCACCCAATCAGAACACAGCCAAGCTCCCACCCAATCAGTTCATACCCCCACTGGCAGTTAAAAGGAAGAAACAGCTAAGACCACACATTGCTCCTCGAAGCACGAAGCTGAAAGCACCAGCCTGAAGATGACGAATGGGACTTCGTCGAAACGTCGCCAAGACACTTCCAATTTTACGTGGGAAAACCCGAACAACCAAAGACCTACATATATAGGTCCCAAAAGCAACTTACCCAAAGAGGAACAGACAGCACTACGTAACCTGAAAGAAGACACCAGCATAATAATCCTACCAGCAGACAAGGGCAACGCCACGGTGGTTATGAACACATCTGACTACCAAACCAAATAACCAACCTACTCCAAGACTCACATACAAACCCCTAAATACAGATCCCACCACCTACCTGGAAAAAACCACCAGAACCAAAATAAAAGCCTCCCCCATTAGCGAAGAGATCCAGCAAAGAATCATTCCCAGAGAGAAATCATCCAGATGCCCCAAACTCTATGGTCTCCCCAAGATACACAAAGAAGGAACCCCACTCAGACCTATAGTCAGCTCCATAGGCTCACCTCTACAAAACCTAGCCAAATTTCTCGCCAAACAACTACAGCCCTATGCAGAATCCATCACCTCACACGTAAAAAACTCATTCCAGTTTATAGAGATCATAAAGAAACAAAACTTACAGCCCAGCGACCTACTAGTGAGCTTCGATGTCATATCCCTCTTCACCCAAGTGCCTATCAAAGAAGCCTTGACAGCTATTCAAAACAAATATAACCCCCCCAAACACATCTTAGATCTGACCAACCACTGCCTATCCAACACATACTTCATCTATAATGGACAAAAATACAAACAAACAGAAGGAGCACCCATGGGATCACCCCTCTCACCTGTCATTGCCAACCTCTACATGGAACACTTTGAAACCCAAGCTCTAGAAAAATCGGATCACAAACCCAAACTCTGGCTCAGATACGTAGACGACACCTTCATAATCTGGCCACATGGGAAAGAAAAACTGGACAACTTCCTCACACACCTCAACAGCCTACACCCCAAAATACAGTTCACCATGGAAACAGAAGCTAACAACCAACTTCCCTTCCTGGATGTCTTAGTCTACAAGAAATCCAATGGCTCCCTAGGACACACCATCTACCAGAAGAAAACACACACAAACCGCTATCTGCACGCTCTCTCACACCACCACCCAGCACAGATCAACTCTGTAGCCAAGACACTCATCTCCAGAACAAAACGCTTAGCTGACGAACAACACCTAAAAACTGAACTACACACTCTCACCAATGTACTAACATCCAATGGATTCCATAGAAATAAGATTACAAACCTAATCCAAAAAGAAACCCCCACTAAAATCCAAGACAAAGAACAAGAAAACGGCAAAGCCCTCCTCCCATACATAAAAGGCACCACAGACAGAATCAGTAAGATCCTCCATAAACACAACATCAAAACAGCATTCTGCACAAACAGAAAAATATCCACCATCCTTAGAAACCCCAAAGATAAAATTGAATTAGAAAATCAAGGAGTATACGAAATCCCATGCACCACTTGTCCCACCACATACATCGGACAAACCAACAGAAGAATAAGTGCACGCATTGAAGAACATAAGAACTCAGTCAAAAAAGAGGAACCAACATCTTCCCTGGTCCAACACCTTAAAGCCACAGGACATGAAATTGACTTTAAAAATACCAGAACCATTGCCAAAAGTGAACATTTTAATAACAGAATAATCAGAGAAGCCATCGAGATAGAAAAACGCCCACACAGCATGAACAAGCGAGATGATACACGCATCTCCCTCCCATACATAAGTAACATCTCAGAGGCCACAGCCAGACTACTAGCACCCCATGGTATAGAAGTAGCTCACAAACCTAACCAAACCTTACGATCAAAAATTATGCGTCCAAAGGACCCCCTACCTACCATGGAGAAATCTGCTATTGTTTATAAGATCAACTGCAAAAACTGCGACGGCAACTATGTGGGAGAAACAGCCAAATGCTTGAAAACTCGCCTCCACGAACACAAACTGGCCATAAAACGAGGCGAACCACACTCACAACTTTGGATGCATATGGCACAACAAGGCCATCAGTTTGACTTCAATAACACCCTTATCATAGCCAGTGATGCCACGAAGGGAGGTCGGCTGCTAAAAGAAGCCTGGTTCTCGAATAACAACTCAATCAATCGTCACATTGACTTGCACCCAGCACAACAAGCGCTACGAAAATGGAACTCAAACCATCATCCTTTATATCACAAACCTTACAATCAACATGCACAACATTCCAAACCAGGAGCTACACCTCCTCCCTACCAGAAACAATCTGATATAGACTACCCAGAAACCCCCCAACAATATCAAGGGGAAACCACACCCCCTTTAATTGGAGAAAACAATAATAATGACATTGGAGCGCTTAAGAAATTTGAGGATAGAACCACTAAATTTAGCACTACCCATAATAATAATAAAGGTGGATATCCCATACAGAGAGGGGAGAAAAAACATGTGATGACGACCCGTTCGCTTGATAAAAGGGAAAGTAACATGAGCGGGGAATCTGCCCAAATACCAACAGACTTTTGCTCACAGAAATGGGGGGGATTTAACTTGAATATTGACCTACGAGGGAAGATGAGCATGGGGGACACCATGATGGAGGAGGATGATTCAAACATTGAAAAATACCACATCCAGTTGATGCTTGTACATGCGAGCGAAGATAAATATGGGAGCACGCAGCAGAGGAAAGATGTTAAATTGCAGCCGATGAAGCCCCGCCTCCATGGTAGGATACACAATGACATCAAACTAAATCCCCCCACTGCAACGAGAGCCAGTACTGCCGGGAGAGGGCGGAACATAACTTTAACAATACCCCCTGAGGTCGACGGAAATGTGAACAAAAGTGCTCGAGAGAACGACAGAAGAAATCTTTACTCCGATTCCCCCTCCCACCTATCAGCTGTTCAGCAGGGAATGCTAGCACAGTCTAGGAACCACGTGCAGACGTCTATGGAACCCGTTTGAATCACCTTGTTAGAAACGGTCTCTCAGCCCTGAAGATGTTGGGGAGTTTTCCCAACGAAAGCTTGGCAACCTTTTAATATAGTAAAATACTTTAATTGAAGTATTTTAACTTTAAACTCTCCTGGTGAACGCGCTTTATTCATTCCATTTATAATTATGCCCGGGAGTCGCATTTTCACCATCATTATTGAATTTTATGATCGAGCAGTACTGCTCACAGCCAGAAAATGGGAGAAATTGACAAGACGCATCTCAGCAGCTTACCGCAGAATAGCGTTCCTACACACCTGCGCTCGAGAGGACCTCCCACCCAAGATGTTAAGAAGGAAACCTGTTATTGATACAAATGAATGCATACAAGCCCTCCATCGGTTTCAACGCCAGACGGTTAAAGCCCTTATTAACGACCAGCACAGACGTGTAGAAAATTTAAAAAAATGGGCTCTTGAACTTCAAAGACATTGTAACTCGACTTTATCAGAACACCACTTCCAAGCACTGAGTCATCACATCCAAATGGTAGCTAGAAAAACGAACCAAGAAACAACAGCACACCTCCAACGTAAGATGAATGCCATACGTAAGTCCCAATATAGTAATTTTACCAATAGAGTAGTTTGTAACCTCTCTTCCAAACCTCTGACCAACTCACAACTCACCCTACTGCAACGTGATACTAATCATAACCTTATGGATGCCTACCCTTTAGATTTTATATCTGCACTGGAGCCTGCTATGCATCATATGGGGACAGATGAAGACACCAGAAATTCCATTAGACAACAGATCACAGGGCTACTTACTAAGCACAGGTACCATCACACCCTATCTAGAGAAGAAACTGGAGCTCTCACACAACTTAAAAGAGATGATACTATTGTCATACTTCCTGCAGACAAAGGTAGGGTGACTGTTATTATGGATAGAACACTGTATACAGCTAAAGCACTTGAACTCTTGAATGATAAGTTGGCCTATAGAGTAATTAAAAAAGACCCCTCAATAACGCTCAAAAATAAAATCAACAAACTGCTAGACAACTTTAAGCGTTGTAAGAAGATCGGAGATGACACCCTAAAGAGGATACGTCCCTGTGACACGGCCCTTGCCCGTTTTTACGGTCTACCAAAGATCCACAAAGAAGGTACCCCCCTTCGCCCCATTGTATCATTCAGGGGCACCCCCATCTCAGGACTAGCTAAATGGCTTAGTACCCGCATCAACCACCTTGTAGATGGCAGTAACACCATGGTCAGATCTGCAGAAGAATTTTTAACTAGAATTAAGACCCTTAGGGTGGAGGATGATGAGATGATGGTGTCGTTCGACGTCACCTCTCTCTTCACCTCCATTCCCCAGGACTTAGCCATCTCTGTCCTGAAAGAACGTTTGACATCTATGAATGAAAGTCATCACCAAGATTCCCTTCAGACGGAAGACCTCGTGAAATTGATAGAAATATGTCTCCAGACTTATTTCACATTCCAAGGTACCATCTATGAACAAATAAAAGGAACCCCGATGGGCTCCCCCATCTCCAGTATTATAGCTGAGGTAGTCCTTCAACAGCTTGAACATAAGGCTATGACTTTATACCAACCCAAATTTTGGGTTCGATACGTGGACGATACATTTGCCATTGTCAAAAGACAACATGTAACTACATTTATGGGAATATTAAATTCCATCTACTCTGACATAAAGTTTACTGTAGAGGAAGAAAGACACAATTCTCTTGCCTTCTTAGATGTTTCCATCCACCGTCAACCAGATGGATACCTACATACGAAGGTATTCCGTAAACCAACCCACACGGATAGAATCCTCCATTACCAGAGTAATCATCCTGTTTCCCATAAAATCAGCTGCATAAAAACGTTATTTAAACGCGTTGACTCCCACTGCAGCACGGATGAATATAAGAAAGAAGAGAGGAGACACCTCTTCCGTACGTGCATATATAACGGTTATCCATTAAAATTTATCAAACGACATTGTACAACTTTCCAGCACCAGACCACCCAACGAAGAAGGGATTCCCCCCTACAAAAAACACGCATCTCCCTCCCATACATAAGTAACATCTCAGAGGCCACAGCCAGACTACTAGCACCCCATGGTATAGAAGTAGCTCACAAACCTAACCAAACCTTACGATCAAAAATTATGCGTCCAAAGGACCCCCTACCTACCATGGAGAAATCTGCTATTGTTTATAAGATCAACTGCAAAAACTGCGACGGCAACTATGTGGGAGAAACAGCCAAACGCTTGAAAACTCGCCTCCACGAACACAAACTGGCCATAAAACGAGGCGAACCACACTCACAACTTTGGATGCATATGGCACAACAAGGCCATCAGTTTGACTTCAATAACACCCTTATCATAGCCAGTGATGCCACGAAGGGAGGTCGGCTGCTAAAAGAAGCCTGGTTCTCGAATAACAACTCAATCAATCGTCACATTGACTTGCACCCAGCACAACAAGCGCTACGAAAATGGAACTCAAACCATCATCCTTTATATCACAAACCTTACAATCAACATGCACAACATTCCAAACCAGGAGCTACACCTCCTCCCTACCAGAAACAATCTGATATAGACTACCCAGAAACCCCCCAACAATATCAAGGGGAAACCACACCCCCTTTAATTGGAGAAAACAATAATAATGACATTGGAGCGCTTAAGAAATTTGAGGATAGAACCACTAAATTTAGCACTACCCATAATAATAATAAAGGTGGATATCCCATACAGAGAGGGGAGAAAAAACATGTGATGACGACCCGTTCGCTTGATAAAAGGGAAAGTAACATGAGCGGGGAATCTGCCCAAATACCAACAGACTTTTGCTCACAGAAATGGGGGGGATTTAACCTGAATATTGACCTACGAGGGAAGATGAGCATGGGGGACACCATGATGGAGGAGGATGATTCAAACATTGAAAAATACCACATCCAGTTGATGCTTGTACATGCGAGCGAAGATAAATATGGGAGCACGCAGCAGAGGAAAGATGTTAAATTGCAGCCGATGAAGCCCCGCCTCCATGGTAGGATACACAATGACATCAAACTAAAACCCCCCACTGCAACGAGAGCCAATACTGCCGGGAGAGGGCGGAACATAACTTTAACAATACCCCCTGAGGTCGACGGAAATGTGAACAAAAGTGCTCGAGAGAACGACAGAAGAAATCTTTACTCCGATTCCCCCCCCCACCTATCAGCTGTTCAGCAGGGAATGCTAGCACAGTCTAGGAACCACGTGCAGACGTCTATGGAACCCGTTTGAATCACCTTGTTAGAAACGGTCTCTCAGCCCTGAAGATGTTGGGGAGTTTTCCCAACGAAAGCTTGGCAACCTTTTAATATAGTAAAATACTTTAATTGAAGTATTTTAACTTTAAACTCTCCTGGTGAACGCGCTTTATTCATTCCATTTATATATATATATATATATATATATACTAGCTGTACCCAGCCACGCGTTGCTGTGGCTCGGTCTGATTAAATGGAAAAGAAAGAAAAGAGAAAGCGCACGTTTGTAATATATTAAATTTCACAATGCTTGTGGGTATACAATATTTTTTTGTTGTTCCATTGTCTGTGCAGATATAGAGATTGTCTGAAATCGTAGCATGTGTTGCTTTTACGTCCAACAGATGACGCTGTTTTTCAAAAAAGCATGTTTTTACCTGTCACAGGTGTGACATCTATATAATGTAGGTATACAAAAACACACGCGTATTCGAATGCAACAGTTGTGTCAAAATTTCAAAGCAATCGGTGAAGAACGTTTGGAGATTTAAGATTTTGAACAAACGAATATATATATATATATATATATATATATAATATATATATAATATATATTATATATATAGGTATCATATATATATAGGATCATATATATATTATAATATATATATATATATATATATATATATATATATATATATGTGTGGTGTGTAGGTCTTTGGTTGTTCAGGTTTTCTCCCGCGAAAAATTGGAATTTTACGCGGGAGAAAACCCGAACAACCAAAGACCTACATATATATATGTAAATGTTCTATATATATAGTTCCCCATCTCAACAACTCTGGGTGGCTATATAAATTCATTAATATAAATTACAATGAGGTGTATTTTTGTTCATAGTAATTCCACTCTATTTTCATTGGCAACATCAGCCCAAAATAACCCACTAGCATTGTGTCCACTGAGCAACCTCAGTTCTCAAACTCCACTGTCTTCCTCCTTTTTCTTTTAGATGTCTTTAATTTCTACCTTTTCCCGCTGCACATATCTTGACTCCCCCAAGCAAGCTGATACTTCCTTCTTTTGGGTGTGGCACAATTTTGAGTACATAAAATTGCCACTCTAAGAGTGTGTTTTTCATTAGTATGTAATATGATTTTAAAAGTTGCTGCCCCAGTTGGTGTTTTTTTTTTTTACAACAATTTAAGTTTCACAGCACAGAATAATTAGCAGCATGGAAGTAGGACTGTCATTTTTTTCCTTTAAGAGCATCTTAACATTTGAGTATTTTTTAAAAAAGCCTTTATTGCCTGATTAATCTTGCTACTCATGACAATTTAGGAAGGATCTGATGATATAATCATCCACTTATAATCCTCCCAATTTTTTTCTCAGTGCTTCTTCTATCATATTCCTTCTAGAGACAATCCACGATTCCACGAAATAAAGATGGAATGGAATAGATGGAATTGTCAGTATTATGGTCTGGCCTGTGATGGACACAGCAGGTGCAGGAAGCTGCAGAAAGACCCGGGCAGACCACGTGGCTGCCCGGGCCAGACAGGCTGTCTCCAGCCTATTGCGCATGCGCAAGGCAGGAAACATATGTTGCATTGATTGATTGATGCTGCTCCCTGCAAGGGGGTATAGAAGGGATCTGCGCCATTTTGTGTTGTTCTGTTGAAGATTAAACAAAGAAGCAACTATTGTTACTCCTGCCTCGTCTCAATGCCTTACCAACGCACAGAACAGAACAGTCAGTGCTGATGATGTTACCTAGTCTGGGTAATGAAACCTCTGCAAGAAAACAACCAAGCTCAGAGAGCACCAAGGACCCCTCATTTCAACCCTCAGCTACAAATATTTGCCATTATTGGTAATGGAACTGTTCCTAGAAGTTCCATTACCAATACCATTACCTTTCCAGAAGTTAACTGAAAACTCCTCCATCTATAATGCAGTCATCTTTGCTTTTAAGTTGATTCTGTCTCAGGCTTGACTTCTGGCAACTGTCTGGACTGATCCCTGCACTTTTCTCAGCAAGATTTCAGAAGTGATTTGCCCTTGCCTCCATTCCTAGGGCTGAAAGAAAGGGACTGACCAAAGTCATCCCGCTGGCTCTCTGCTCAAGGCAGGACTAGAACTCAAAATCTCTCATTTCTAGCCTGATGTTTTGATGGCTACACCAAACTGGCTCCCATAATTAAGTCTACACCAATAAAAACTCCCTTAATTTGGGGTAGAGTCAGGACAACTGGCTGGAGCTGAGCATTTACTGCTGGATACCCTTCCTGGCACCATGCAAGGTTCACAGCAGATATTTTTTCTTTGTGCCTCAGAAGAGTAACATCTACCGCTACCTAACTCTCAACCTTCTGAGTGGAGGTGAGCGTCTTCACCATAGGCCACCATGCTGCAATTAAGATGTCAATATAAATATTAGTTAAAATTTTAAATTGTATATGTAAATTTTAGTGACATAGTTATACGATAGCTCTGTATTAATAATTTGAACATTATTTCTCCATAACCTAAAGACTAGATCACGTTTATTGGATTGGTTGTACTTTTTAGTAATAGTAATGTTATTTTGTGTTAGTCAATCACTGAAATAAAGTTTCAATGACATCTTTGATGGAAATGGGCAAGGTTAGACTGCAGTGCTAATTAAAGAAAAACAAAAGACGTGGGAAAATTTCCAGTTTCTAGAAATTTTGACTGGGTGTTATTAGAGCTTTGTATGGAGCTAATATTGAAAGTTTAGTCTTCGTCTCATTTATTTCCTAACTAAGTTGTCTGTCATGATGTGCCAGTGTAAAAAAGTAGCTAATCCCTTAGATCCAATAACTGATTTTATCATATTTTGGCTGCAAAAACTTCAGCCAAATACTTAATATCACTGTGTAGAAATTTTTGCATAGTCCTCCTCCGTTGCTTGATTTCAGTAAAATGTTGCTTTTTAGTATGAATTTCTCATTTCAGGTTTTGTTATGGCGTTTTTGTAGCATTTAGACCAAGATTTTGATTCGGCCATTGTAAACAATTGGATTTATTCTTCATTCATTCTTTTGGAATCACTGTGTTTTTACATGTCTCCTTTCTGCTTCAGGTTCATCTGATAGTTCGAAAGTGTTCTGTAGAATTCTCTGATACAAAAGAGAATTCATGCTTCCTTCAATGATAGCAAGTCTTCCGGGTACTCAGGCATCAAAGCATCCATAAACTGTGACAGCATCACTCCACGTTTGACAGGTGGAAAGAGGATATTGTTGGGTAATGTGCTGTTTGGTTTCCACCATACAAAATGACACCTATGTAGCCTGCCCCTGTCCTCTTCCCCTGTTTCACTTTTGATTTATCTGTGCATAGAACATTTTGCCAAAAGTCTGGAGGGTCACCCAGTTGCTTTTTAGCACATCTGAAATGAGCATCAATGTTCTTCTTAGCAAGCCATGGAATATGCCATACTATTCTCTCATTTTTCAGAGATCAATCAGAGTTTTTCTAATAGTGGAATCATGAATACTAATTTTAGCCAACCTAAGTAGGGCCTGTACAAAAGGTCCAGTTTGATGTAGTGCAGGGGTAGGCAACCTTGTCTCTTTTATGACTCGTGGACTTCAACTCCCAGAATTCCTGAGCCAGCACGGCTCAGCTTGGAAACTCTCCCTTTCCCCTCAGCATGGCTGGCTCAGGAATTCTGGGAGTTGATGTCCACGAGTCATAAAAGAGACAAGGTTGCCTACCTCTGGTGTAGTGGTTAAGGCTACAAACTAGAAGAGAACCCTAGTCCTACTTTTGGTCCAAACCCATCTGAGTTACCTATCTATGCCAGTCACTCTTTCTCAGCCCTAGAAAACAGACAATGCCAAACAACTTTCAAAAAAACCTTGCTAAGAAATTTGCAGGGACTTGTCTAGTCGCCTAGACAACACTGATTTGAAGGCGCGCACACACACACACACACACACACACACACACACACACACACACGTGGCAGGAAGAGAAGAGATTTAGGATATTGGGAAAGAAGCTTCAAGTTAGGCTAAATTGAAACGAGCAACTTCCAGAACCAATGAATCACACACACACACAGACGCACATGCACACACAGCACTTGCAAATCCCTGGATACTATTTTGTTACACATTGGGAGTTCCTGCATGCTTTTATGCAGGAACTCTTGGACTAGTTTTGAGGAGACAAGGCAACATCAATATCAAGATTACATCCCTGACTATGCATGATTGGACCAATAGAGAACCTTAGTTTTGTAATTTTTTCCAGACTGATAAGCATCAATGACTTTTTTTTTACAAAGATCTTCAACAATTTCTTTCAAGCAAGGGCGTGATGTAGTTCTAGAACAGAGGTGTCAAACTGCTGGCCCGCGGGCTGGATGTGTCATGCCAAAACCACGTCCACCCCAGTTCCGGCAATGGTGAAAAAGTCGCAATATGTCGCGAAACGTCACGTGAGGTGGCGAGTTTGACACCCCTGTTCTAGAATCTGCATATCAAAAATGTCTCTGTGATGAGAGGAGTCAAAATCTATGAAATTTATATGGGGCAGGGCTCATTCAAATTAGTCCTGTTTAATGAATACATCTGACCATGGTTATTCATTTAATTGAACTGACTGAACTGCTGTATATTTGGGGATCAGATTTGTGGAAGAAACAAATCTGATTCCATGCATAATGGATGATATACATACATATTTTTGTGCAAACATAGTATAGGCATAGAATAATAATAAGCATAAGCAAACTAGCAAGGAAGGATAGCTAGGGTTTCAGTGGATGAGATTTTGGTACTGTAGTAGTAACTATTGGTGGTGATTGTTCAAAGGACAATTTTCATTGTAGAGGGAAGCAAATGAAAGAGTGAAGAAATTGCAGCAGGGAAAAATCTTAATAAAAATTATTTAAGGATCCATAAGTAGCAAAGAACGGGGAATGGATTAGTTTAAAAAAGATGGGAAGATGACTAGAAGACCAACAAACTTTTGCTTCTCTAGAGCTGGGTCTGCACACATCTACTAGATGAATGTGTGTGTTTTGTAGTGTGTTGTATGAATCTGGACATTGGGTTAATTCAATAAACCACTGTTCCGTTAGCCAGCCAAGCGCATACAATCCAAAGTTTTGAAAGATGCAGTAAACCTTACAGACATAGTTTTCCACCTCCCAGCTTTAAATGTCAGGTTTCCATTCCTTAGTAGATAAAACATGCTTTACTTCTGCTGTACCTACAGTAACCCTGCAGTGTTTTCTAGTGCTAGAGATTTGAACAAATCTGCTGAGACTGGGCATTCAGGTATGCACAGAGCCAGCAGCTGTTAAGGAACACACCCATCTGGCCTATAGATTTTTCTGCAGAAATGGCTGATTTTCTTCCTTCCCACTGATCTAGCAGAGACATTCAGACCTGGAGCAAAAAGGAGCAGTGTCTCTAATTCTTTCTCTCTCACGCACACACCCTCTTCATGTTTGCTTCATAGGTGCAATACAAAAAGCAGACCGTATACGTGACAGGGAGTGAAAATATGTATTTGGAGCATCAGCTTCATTGAACAATAAAGCACAGTGCATTGGGAAGGGCTAACATTTTCTAGAGAGGTTATGTCATCTGCAGCAAATACAACCAGGAATCCAGTGTCATCTTAAAGACAAACACATTTGCTTCTGCATGAGCTTTCGTGAATCACAGCTTGCAACATCTGATGCTTGCAGTATTGTCTTGGGAAAGGAATATTACAACATAAGTCCACACAGGGCTATTACTCAGAGAGGTGGTGAAGGAAAGGGAAAGAAAGGAATACTGAAGGGAGAAAAGGAGGGCAGAATTGCTTTTTAGGCAGTGGCCAAAACTGGAGTAGTGCTGCAGAAAAATTTCACTTTTATAAGCTAGCATTCAGCTGACTTTGGCTGCAGCACACAAAGGCTTGCCTATTGTATGGCCAATCAATCTGGATCAGGTTAAGGCATGCTGGATAATTTATGAAACAGCAGTGTAAATTATTAAATGTGATATACAATGTGTTAATGTAAAATACATAAAATTTACACATACATTGGGTAAATTTGGATTTAATAGCCATTTGGCTTTACTGAAACCCTTTCCTCCAATTAGTTTGTAAAACTAAGATTTTATTGATCTTGACAAAGTGGTTTTTGTTGCTGTTTTTAGATAAAAAATGGAGTTAGGAAGCCTCAGCAAATGATGGCATGTGTCTGGTCTTGGGCTTGGAAATGTCACAGGAACAATCCAGATCATTACTTGGAAGAGAAATCACCCTGGAATATCAGAGCTATGACCTGAAGTGGGAAATGGAAAAAAAATCTGAAAGCGGGAAATGGCAACCCACTTTTGTGTTGTTGCCAAGAAAACCTGATAGATAACAAGAATTGAATTTAACTTGAATGAAACTTGAATATTATGGTTATGAATGATTAAATGAATATTGGTTTTTAAATAGATGCAAATAGTTTGGGATGATGTATTTTCTAGCTCTGAGCTTTCAAAGATCAAGTAAGTGCACTATTGAGTGCATGTTTATTGTCCTTGTTATTTTAGCCTATCTCTGCTGAAACACAACTGAAACTAGTGAAAATGTTTATCTATCTATCTATCTATCTATCTATCTATCTATCTATCTATCTATCTATCTATCTATCATCATCTTTTTATCCCTTCCTCCCTCTCTTAAATATCTTAATACACATAACAGCTAGCATATTCAGTTGCATTTTTCATCTGTTTGCATGCAGAAATTTTGAATTCATATGTTGTATGTTTAAGCATACACTTGATACAATAATACAACATTTCTCCCTTGATATTTTTATGTATTAAGGTTCAATATAGTCTAATGTAAATTGGGACTATATTACCTACTGTATGTAAATGATTAAAATCCTGGCTTACTGGCAAGAAGTTTAAAAAGCTCTCTTTTATACACATGGATTTCAGGCTACCATTAACTGTAAAGGGACGCACCACTAAAAAAAAAAATCTTAGCAACTAAAACACTTAGAATATGGTTTTTAAAGGAAAAAAAACTTTAAAAAATAATTAAAACAATCCAAATAGAAATGAACAACAATTACATTATTGTTCATAGTATAAAAATAGTAAAGCATAGTATAAAAATATTTAAACAGCAATTAGCAGTTGGGGAAAAATTCAGGAATGGGAAAAGAAATGAGGGTACTAGAACTTTTCATGTAAAGTTTTCTTTTTCCCTTTTTTGTTTCCTCTTTTTAATGTTTTCCTGCGAGTCCCTTGGACTGCAAGGCGTTCAAACTGGTCAGTCCTAGAGGAGATCAACCCTGACTGCTCTTTAAAAGGCCAGATCCTGAAGTTGAAACTCAACTTAATGAGAAGGAAGGACTCACTGGAGAAGAGCCTAATGCTGGGAAAGATTGAGGGCAATAGAAGAAGGGGACGACAGAAAATGAGGTGGCTGGAGGGAGTCACTGAAGCAGTAGGTGTGAGCTTAAATGGACTCCAGAAGATGGTAAAGGACAGGAAGGCCTGGAGGAACATTGTCCATGGGGTTGCGATGGGTCAGATATGACTTTGCAACTAACATCATCATCATCATCATCATATTTTTACTTTAATCTTTGCTCTAATATGAAGTTTATTCTATGTATGTATATGCATTCCTTTCCCTTTTTTGTTTTTCCTCCCTTTGAGCAACATTTAAAAGTGCTTTATCTCTTTTCTGGATTTTTAAGAAACAGGATAGGAAGAGTATTGACACTTTTGAACTTTGGTGTTGGAAAAAACCCCTGAGAATATCATGGACAGCAAAAAAACATACCAACAGGTCATTGAACAAATCAACTCAGAGTTCTCACTTGAGGCACAAAGGACCAGGCTCAAATTAACCTACTTTGGGCACATTATACCATACAAAGAACCAGCTCTGTGGAAAAGGCTCTAACGTTGGGAAAGGTAGAAGCAAAGAGAAGAAGAAGAGGATGATCAGCAGCAGGATGGATGGATTCAGTTACAGAGGTGATGACTGAAATAACAAGATAGGGATGGATTGCCCTGGGGGGAAAAATCTATGTGGTCGCTAAGAGTCAAAAACAACTTGTTAGTACATAATCTAAATCAGTGGTTCTCAACCTTTTTAATGCCGCGATCCCCAACCGGCCGTAAGTCGAGGACTACTCAACTGGTCGTAAGTCGAGGACTACTCAACAGCACCGTTTGCAGAATGGGACTTTTGGCGGGCTCAGCAGGGCAGAGACAGCCTGGACAATTCCTATTGACTTTTTTTTTTATTGAAAATTTTTAAATTTTACAAAACAATTCCCTACCCCAAACCCCCCCAACCCTCCCATACCCTCCCCCAGCTCCCCAAACCTCCCATACCCTCCCCCAGCCTTCCCAAAGCTGAGTACAGGCTTAATTAAAATTTTTCAAAAAAAACTTAAAACACATATAAATCCTAAGCAAATCTAAATACATTAAATTAAACAAGTTATCTTCTCTTAAAAAATAATAATTACAATCATTAAACACATTATAATATACTCTAAACATTTTCTAATATCATACTTGTATTATTATCCATCATTCTTTATAAACTTCCTTCAGAACACAAATTTAAACATTACTTAAAACATTAAAATTCCCTTATACATAATTAAAGCAACATGCTCCTTTAAATACTCCTTAGATATCTATACATACAATATGAAATCTAATCTCTCCCTCTTTAAAACTAAATGCTCTTTTGAATAATCCTTAAATTGCTAAACTTGAACTTCTTATCTAAAATTTTCATTCGATCTTCTCTCCTATCAAAAAAAGAAAAACTTAAGACACATATAAATCCTAAACAAATCTAAATACGTTAAATTAAACAAGTTATCTTCTCTTAAAAATAATAATAATAATAAAAAAGAAAAAAAAACAAAGAATTTTTTTTTATAATTACAATCATTAAACACATTATAATATACTCTAAACAAATATACTCCAAAACACAAATTTACTCCAAAACACAAATTTAAACATTACTTAAAACATTAAGATTCCCTTATACATATTTAAATCTTTACCAATAACCAATTCCATCCACAACAAACACATTCCTTATCAGTCTCTCTTATCCATAAATCTCGAAAGAAGTGCTTTGAAATCTGCCATATTTAAGTCTTTACCAATAACCAATTCCATCCACAATAAACCCATTTCTTATCAGTCTCTCTTATCCATAAACCTCGAAAGAAGTGCTTTAAAATCTGCCCTTAAAGGTTGCTCCAAAAAGTTTATAATTCTTGCTTCTCCCACAGACTCAGGAACCAATACTTGTGAGGCTTCCTTAACCTCCTTCTTCTGTTGTTCCTTTTCTTTACGTTTATATGTTGCACGAGTTGTCCTCTGCTCCTTCATCTCAACTTGTTGAGGCCCTTCTCCCACAGATTCAGAAACCAATACTTGTGAGGCATCCACCTCCTTCTTCTGTTGCTCCTTTTCTTTACAGTTATATGTTGCACAGATTATCCTCTGCTCCTCCATTTCAATTTGTTGAGGCCCCTCGAACTGAGATTTCCCAATTTTCATAAGTATAGGCTCTTCAGACTGCAATTCTACCTTCTTGTCTTCCAAAACTTTAAACGTAATAGGTGGCGATGAACATACCCCCAGGACCGAAGTGTAGAAGTCTTTTGCTTTAAAAACAGTATTAAGTCTATAACGTATCCCCAGGTAACTTACCACCATTCCAGTCGGAGCATCCCATCTGAACAAGATTCGTCTCTTTTTAAGTTCATCTGCTAAAAAAGCAAACTCCTTTCTTCTTCTTAAAATTTTAGATGGGATCTCCTTTAAAATTATAACATCTTGTGAAGCAATTTGAAACCTCTTCTTATAAAAAGCTTGTATAATTTCATTGTGCAGGGATCTTTTCCCAAAATAAATTACCACATCTCTTGGCAAATTCTTTTGCTCTGCCACCACAGAGTTAACTCTAAATGTTTTTTCAATTTCACTAAATATTTCCTCTTTTTTTCTATTCAAAATCACAGCAAAGTCATTTGCAACCATCTCTCTCAGATCTCCTTGCACAGACTCTCTCAAGCCTCTAATTCTCAAGGCATATTCCATTTGTCTATATTGAAGCATAAGAATCTCATCTTGAAAATTTTCCATCTCTTTTTCCATGCTTTCAAATTTTCCCTCCATCAATTCCACTTTTTCTGTTACCTCTTCTACGCGAGAGTTCAGCTTTTCAAGAACAGAGACAACTCCTTTTAAAGCCAAAACTATCTCTTGCCTCAAAATCTTATTATTTTCCTCTAAAATCTCTTTCATTTCTCCCCTAATTTGAGATATAACATTTCCCATCATGTCTTGCAAATCCTTCACCATTATTGACTGTGCCAAAGAAGAGGGTGAAGCTATTGGTTTAGGTTGTTGCACTGATGATAACACTGAAGAAGAAATCACCTTAGGAGCTGTAGGAATTTGGAGCCATCTTAAAAAAATCTTTACTCCTTCTTAAAAATTACAAAAATTAAGCAGAAAAAAAGAGAGATTAACTCCAAAAAATCAAAAAATCCTTCAAGAGGAGATCATTATAATAAAAAGAAAAAAGTTAAAAAAAAAGAAAAAGGGAAAGAGAAAAAAAATAATTAAATAGAAAAAATCCATCCCATTTTTTTAAATGTACAAAAAACAAAACAAAAAAGTTAAACAAAAATAATAATCCTTCTAAAATCTGAACCCAACATCAAAAAATCATTATAAATAATCAAATCCACATTCCCTTCCAGTCATTAAAAAGAAAAAAAAGAGGAGAAAGGGAAAAAAAAACACCGAAAAGCCTGCCGATCGCCATTTTACTTTCCCTTTCAACAAGGGAAAGAAAAAAGAAAGTAAAAAAGGGAATATAAAGATAAATCTTTAAACTTAAAATCCAAATAAAATCAAAAAAAGCAAAAACAAAATCCTCTACTCAGCTCTATCCGCTTCTAAGAAAAACTCACCAGGTCACTTTAATCGCGGAGGTGGTTGCAGCGGCTTGTTTTGTCCCTAGAGACAAAAGCAGCTGGGAAGCGGAGACAGTCTGAACTCCGTGGGAGCACTCCCCTCACCCCCCCCCCAAAAAAAAGCCTTGGGGATGCATAGGAGGTTCTACCACTATTCAGACAATCCTCTTCCCCCTCCCTTTGCCCGGGAGAGGGATTTTGAACTGCTGAACAGCTGATGTCCGCTGTTCATAGCGATTCAAACACTTACCCAGGAGGACGGCTACAAAGTAGCCGCCATCGCGCACGCGGATCCACCGGAAGTTGAATTCCTATTGACTTTTGAAAGCCAATAGAATTAGACTCTATTCAAGAAAATCTATTCTATTGGCTTTCAAAAGCCAATAGAATAAAAGGGAGTAGCACAGCTAAGGAAAAGGGGAAAAAATGGCGGACTGCGTTGTTTGGTGACCCCCGTGAAATGGTCGTTCGACCCCAAATGGGGTCCCAATCCACAGGTTGAGAACCACTGATCTAAATCAATCACCCTATTGCTGTGTAAACTCTTGAAGGAATAGGAATGGGATAGGAAAGAGGGATGCTGCTGCAGTGCTCTGGGCTAATATTTGAAGATGTGAAGTCATCTAGGGGAGCCTGCCATTGAAGAAAAGCAGATTACCATGAATATAAGCAACATTCAATGGCTTAATAATTTCTCTCCCTAGTCCCCAGAAGAATGATAGCTCTTCTTAGGGTAGAAAGGCTCCCTAGTTTAGAATGTTCCATGCAACCAGGGATTATTCTTTGGAGATTATAAGGATTGGGAATCTTTTCCTACTTTTTTAATATATGTGTGGACCAAACATGGTTCTCTCTCAGTCTGTAATTCTTCATTTTTTGAACAGCTGCCCAAGCTGCATCAAGCATTTTTAATCCACACTGAAAGGCAGGATATAAATCTTGCAATGAACTATAATTGAAAATTAACTTGAAGCTGCTTTGCCATGTGTATAGAATGTCTGTGTCTTTAGCACAGGTTGACTACCTCTTCTTGTTCAACCCTTCTTCTAAACCTTTCATGTGAGCCTTCTGCAACTAAAAAATCAGAAGATGAGTCTCTTCCTTATAGAGGCAATAAGACTCAAAGGAATGTTCCACTTCAGCACACCAAAGAGAGAGAAAGAGGGGGGGATAATAGTGGTTTGTAAGTTTTAGTATAATAGCTTTGCTTTTTTTTTCTTTCAAGACTGATCTAGTTCAATTTCTTAGCATCAGTTTTTCAGCATTATACTTAGTATGCTTAGTATATTTAGCATATTGAAGAGTTATGTGTGTTATGTGTATTAACCTTAAACCAATAAATTACATTTAGATTTAATATGATATGGAAATCCTACCCCAAAGATCTTTAATTCATAATGCTTTGGGTACAGTGAATATATAATAAGAGTTACCAAATCTGGGTTGCAGTTCCTAGATCAGAACAAAGAAGTTTCTGTTTCACTTTGCTGCCCATCTAGTGGTGATGGGGTACACAGTATTTATCTATTATTTATTTTAGAAAATTTATACTGTATGGCTATTGATCTTACATACCAAATGGCTCATAGCAACAACAAAACCACATAGAAACAGTGAAAACAAATATCCAAAGCCAAACCGTGTCTTACACCAACAAATAACCCATCAATCTTTTTTATCATATTGAGGTAATCTCATTATGTTCTTCTTCATTGTTTATTTTATTCTGTTATTTTACTTCTGTTTACACTCATTCCATTTCTTCTTTTTTACTGTAGTAAGCTCCCTAGTGTAGCCCCATGTGACTAGGTGGAGAGAGGGGGGGGGGGGATAATATTCCAGAATAGCAATAACAGCAGTGAAACATTCTAGTTTCACCTGATCCCAATGCTTGAGGAAGAACCAGTTAGGTAACCCCGATATGGTAGCCCAACTTCCACTTTGCTGCCTTTCCTAATCTTTTTGAATTCTATGAGTTTTAGTATTGGATTGAAAAAGGCTGATATAATTCATACAGTAGTATATTTACAAAGAAATCTCAAAGTAAAATTGGAGTACCTCATTCCTTGGAAAGGAACTCTCTATATATAGATAAGCCTTCGTGGCAGTAAGAACCTAAGAAACAATGGAGATATTTCATTGTGGGCATGTGCAGCACTGGAATATCAGTGTTTAATCTGTTTAATTTTTTCCAATGGGGAAGTGAAATGCCGCATTTTGGTGCAAAACAGAAGTGGCTGGCAAGGAGGCCAGCACTGTTTGACTACACAGTTATTAGCAGAAAGAGTGGTGCTGATTGTAAGTACACTGTGAACGTTGTAGTCACGATCATCTAAATAGGTCTTTGCCTGTAGAAACTAAAGAGCATTTTTAGAGCCAAATCAGAATTTAGAGATGTAAAACTGGTTGTCTGGAACTTCCTCGGGTCTAAATGTTAAGAGTGTTTAGTTAATCTTGACTGGTCTCAGTCTGACACAGCAGGCATTTTAATGCTTTTGGAAGAACCCTGCTGTGCTTGTAAGAAGGCTTGTCACACTTTTTTCTGATATAAAAAATATTCATTAAAATTGCCAACTAATGGGAAAATAAGCTGGAATATTTTTTTTCTTTCATCAGCTGGATCAAAGGAGAGCAGGTAATACTACCATGTCTTCATAGTAGAGCAAGCATGTCAAACTCAATTTCTCTGAGGACTGCATCAGCATTGCGGTTGCCCTTAGGGGGTGTGTGGCCAGGGTGGGTGCGGCCTACTGGGTGGGTGTGGATGGAGTGGGTGTGGCCTACTGGGTGGGCATGGCCAGCTCTACATCGTTCGCGTCAAGGGTGCCTGTGTGGGCCCTGGGCAGGAGTGGGACAGATCTGAGGGTCTCTGGCAGAAGGGGGTGGGACCGGGGCAAGGGCCAAGGCATGGTCCATTTCTTCATTCCTCACAAAGGGTGACACCTCCCCAGCATGCACCCAGGGGGTGGGGCCGACGTGGCAGGGGCTGGTTCCTCGTTGTTTCTAGACAGCCTTATGGAGCTAAGACTGAATGCGTTTCAGCATAGATGGCCACCACAAAATTGTACATTGGCTCCCGGCTGGCCTGGGCCAGGGCCAAGGCAGCAGGGGCCATTCCCTCGCTGTTTCTAGGATGGCTTCACGGGCCGCATCCGGCTCCCGGGCCTTGTGTTTGACATGTCTGTAGTAGAGTGATTAATGGCAACACTTTGAAAGGCCCAGTTTCAGAGAAACTGCTAGAAAGCCCCTGCTTATGAGGAAGTTGCAAAGCTTTGGAGCAGGTGCTAACCTATTTTCTGTGAGTAGAGTAGCAAACTGTACTGCTGGGAAATCTGGTTTCTTTCTGGGAGAACTTTCAGTGTTGATTCGTGGATGGTTATCTCCATCCCAATGATGTATCTTTTGCTTATGGTGAAATTAGGAAAAGTGTCTTGTGATAAATATGTGGGAAGATGATATAGTGTTGTTAAAGATACAGGTCTGAGTATTAATACCTAGCTTTTTAGCAGAGATTTCAAATATCAGTTAAGGGAATGGAAATGGTTAAAGCAATGGGTGTCGCTGTGGTATGTACTGTAGGGTATCGTTTTAGGACAGCGGTTCTCAACCTATGGGTCGCGACCTCATTTGGGGTCGATCGACCATTTTTCGGGGGTCGCCAAAGGCGGCGATCCGCCATTTTCTCCCCTCCGGGGGCACCGCCGCACATGCGCGCCACGCATGGGGGCACCGCCGCGCATGCGGGCCACGCATGGGGCCCTGCCCCCATGCGCGCCGCGCATGCGCATAACGTTTGTGTGATGGGGGTCGCCGTCACACAAACGTTGAGAACCGCTGCTTTAGGATATATTCAAAAATGCCTGAAATCTCATACAAAGTGATCAGAGTGTTTGCTTTAGTGCTATAATAGATAGGTATACATTCAGACCTTGGGAAGAGCAATTTTATTCTAGAAATACAGGTATATACATGTAAAATCTCCAAGCTTCTTTCTCCATAGGCCAAATGTCTTCTACTCAAAAGGAGTGCAAAAAACATAGGGAGGGGGAAGCTCAGCCAGAAACCTTGGGAAATGTGTACTCAGAACCAAATGCTGGTAAAAAAAAATAATTCCAATTATTTGTGGAATGGTTAGATCTTCAACTGCATCAGCCTCCATCTTGACTATTTTGATTACACCTTTCAGACACCCCTGTTTGCAGTGCATTTTTTAAAAAAAAAGTTATAAACCAGACCTGGCAATTACTGAAAACCTTAGCTGAAAGGGTATGTTGATATATTCTTTGTTCTACTTTGTTTGAAGAGTGATTGTAAACTTTTCTCTCTCTCTTTTTTTAAAAAAATATGTGTAATGCAATAAAGGACTGAAGGGGCTTTTATCTCCACTAAATTGACATAAGAGATTTTAAAACTTCTTCTTGTTTGTCATTTGAGGTCCATGACTCTACCATAGCAGTGTCATAAAATTAGTGAGGTGTTTTGTTTTGAAGGCAGGAAGAGCAGGGAAGCTTTTAAATTCTGTTCCTTTGCTAAGCAGATAATAGGAACTCTGTCCTTCATTTAACTTTTAGGCATTTTTATTTCTGCTATAAATTACCTTGAGGAACTGCAGGGAACAAAAGGTAGATTAAAAACAGATAAAGCAAAACACACTTAGGATATACATACTGTACTTACATACACACACATATATATTTATTCATCCTTTGAGGCCTCCAAATCTCTTAAGTTTCCATATACATCTCAAATATTTTAAATAGATTTGGAAATAAAGATTTGAACACTTGGATCAGGGCATCTCTTAGATTTTTGGAAAGTGGGGAATTAATTTAGCAATCAAATTATATTTGAGACCTTACTTTTGTTGAATATCAATATGGTTTAAAGAACTGATAGGTCTACATTTAACAGACACAAATGATATATCTGTCAGGAACAGGAAGTCTATTCCAGAAACTTTAGGGGAAATTGGATAGCATAATAGTCTTTTTTTCCATTGGGGCTTCCTTAAAAATTGAAGACCTTTAGATCTCTAAGCCCTGATTTCTGGCTTTTGACCTGTCTCCATCAAAACAAAAGAAAAAAAAAGCATTGCAATAATGCTGACTCATATGGAGTCTTTGGCTGTGCTAAAAGCAACATTTTTTTCTTTAAAATGGTCTCCCTATTTTCTGTTACAGCAGCCAGGCTATTTCACCTTATCTTGGACTTATGCAAGCTGTCATCAGGATGCAAAAATGAAGATCCCTGCTCCAAAGTTACTTCTCTGTATCTACCTGGCTGATGGAAAGTTAAAAGTTTGTAAACAAGTTCATGTTCAGACACAGCACACTGGTACCTCTTGTGTTAAATTGGTCTTTGAGATAGGAAGAAAAGAAAATCTGTTTAAAGACATTGTTGCAAATGATGTTTAAATCAGCTTTTGTAAGTCTACTTCTGTACATTCACAGGTACAGAAGACTGACTATACAAGAGTATGGTGTTAGACCAGTACCAGAAAGATTAAGTTCAAGTCCACCCTGAACCATGGGAGATTCCGGGGTGATTTGGGGCACTCTTTTTTGGCCCAGCCTATGTTGCAGGTCTGTTGGTCGTAGAGAAAAATTAGAAGAGGCAGATTAAGTATGCCACCTTGATTCCCAAACCCTAAGTCACTCCACTTTCTGTCCCCAATATAGTTGGACTGGATGGTGCTCCCATTGATTAGACTTATCAATTTACTTGGAAAGAAAAAATCATATCCTAATTTTCTCACCAGATGTGAGAGTGAGACTAAGAATGAGTTGGATGGTACCTTAATTTAATAGATAAACAAATAAATAAAATGTACTGAAATGAGTGAACAAAGGTTTTTGCTTCTTTTACAAACATTGTTCTTTCTGGCAAATAGTTGTTCATGAAACTGCAGTCCTCCAAATGAATTCTAATCTAAAGCTGTTCTTATACCTAGTTGTCAAGATGAATGGTAAAAGACAGATTCAATCCCAGATACTTTAACGATCTTTCAGGCATCTTAAATTAATGTGCGTTGTCCCAATTTACAAGAGGTGCGTTTCCTCTTTTCAATATCATTTTGAAAATGTATTTATTTGATTTGTTTAGTTGCCCATCTGAACAAATGATTCTGGGCAGTGTACCTCATAAAGCATAAAAACAAACTGAAACAATTTGTTTCAAATCACGTTCAGTATTAATATCAAGAAAGCATGTTCGAGGACTGCAAATTGCCAAGTATTTTTCTTTGCTGGTCTCAGTCAGATGATGGCCTACACGAGCTTGTAATCGGCCTGAGATGAAACCTGTAATGTTTCTCACTCACCGTCTCTATTAGCCAATCATTCTGTTCAATCTTATTTTGTTTTAAAAGCTTTTTTCATAAGTGAATGCATTCATAATAAGTTCATGTCAAGTTCATCAGGGTGTTTTCAGTATAACTTCATTTTGTGATAAGAAATTCTGTTGTTGTTTTTTTTAATTTCCTAAGGGACCAGGAGAGGAAAAGAAAAGAAGGAATGAAGTTCTGCAGGGTACTGAAACCTTCTCTTGCCCCTTGTGACCTTCTGAAACCTTACTCAAATCAACCCATTGTTTTCTGAGATTTTATTAGGCAGACCAATTAGGCTAAGGGAGCATGGAGTAGATAAACAGCTGCAATTATCTTTTCCATGTTGCAGGCATTGTAAACTTTAAAATATCCCCATATAATTGGACCCGATGATGTACTGAATATCTCAATATATTCCTTATCAAAAATAAGGAATTTATTATGCCACAGTAAACCCATGCTGTTTTATCGCCCAAGTGCCTTGCAAACCTATCATAGCAGGTCTTCCTGGCCCTGTTAATGAGTTTTCTGGGAGAGATGACAATAAGAGCTTCATCACCGAATGAGCTCTCTTGGATAAACATATGAGGAAATCATGGGGGCCATAAAATGCATCTTCTTTGGAGCCTTCATCATCACTCACTAGGCATGTTCATATGCATATAAACTTGTCCAGTTGTTCTCCTGAGGTGACTTGCAATCTAACTTGCTTGTTTCAGGGCACAGAGATCTTAAAGAATTGAGGAGAAACCAGGTTTCCACAGAAATGGCCAGGACACTTAGGGGAATTGTGTCTGTGGCCCATTCTAGTTCCCCATTCCATGAATCAATAAAGGTCTTGATAGGATTCCACAGCTTGTTCAATTTGTGTTCCTTCTAAATTCTCATAATGGTAGGCGTCGACCCTTGATTTCTTCTGATCATTTACACATGAGAGACATTTAGAAACAAAATCCATAAAATTCGTTATCAGTTCCTGCCATTTTACTTGTAGCTTTCCTTTTATTTTAACATAATCATTGCAGCATGCAGATTTCTCCTATACATTTATGTGTAAGAGGTCCCCCCCTAAGGCCTAAAAAACTGCCAATGCCATAGCAATGGGCATTGTTGTTGTTGTTAATTGCGAAGTCGTGTCCGACCCATCGCGACCCCATGGACAATGTTCTACAGGTCTTCCTGTCCTCTATCATCTTCTGGAGTCCATTTAAGTTCACACCTACTGCTTCAGTGACTCCATCCAGCCATCTCATTCTCTGTCGTCCCCTTCTTCTATTGCCCTCAATCTTTCCCAGCATTAGGCCCTTCTCCAGTGAGTCCTTCCTTCTCATTAGGTGGCCAAAGTATTTGAGTTTCAACTTCAGGATCTGGCCTTCTAAAGAGCAGTCGGGGTTGATCTCTTCTAGGACTGACCGGTTTGAACGCCTTGCAGTCCAAGGGACTCGCAGGAGTCTTCTTCAGCACCATAGTTCAAAGGCCTCAATTCTTTGGTGCTCAGCCTTTCTTATGGTCCAACTTTCACAGCCATACATTGCAACTGGGAAAACCATGGCCTGGACTATACGCACTTTTGTTGGCAGGGTGATGTCTCTGCTTTTTAGTATGCTGTCTAGATTTGCCATAGCTTTCCTCCCCAGGAGCAAGCGTCTTTTAATTTCTTGGCTGCAGTCCCCATCTGAGGTGATCTTGGAGCCCAGAAAAATAAAATCTGTCACTACCTCCATTTCTTTCCCATCTATTTGCCAGGAATTGAGAGGGCCGGATGCCATGATTTTGGTTTTCTTAATGTTGAGTTTCAAGCCAACTTTTGCACTCTCCTTCTTTACCCGCATCAAGAGGCTCTTTAGTTCCTCTTCACTTTCTGCCATTAGAGTGGTATCATCTGCATATCTTAGGTTGTTGATATTTCTCCCGGCAATCTTAATTCCAACTTTTGATTCATCTAGCCCTGCCTTTCTCATGATGTGCTCTGCATATAAGTTAAATAGGCAGGGCGACAGTATACAGCCTTGCCGGACTTCTAGAACACTTAATTCTGTCGGGTTCAAAAAGCAACTGTGAAGAGAAATCTTTGGGTGGAAGCGATGTGACAAAGATGTAAAACTTTAGAAATATTGTGAAACATTCAAACATCCGAACAATATGAACAACAGGATGTTTTTTCTGAGGTAAACCAGACTTCCAGTGGGGTGAGGAAAGGTCATACAAATACTAAAGCTACAAAATGGATGATTCAGCATCAACAGGACAATCAGTAAATTCTGGGTAAATGGAGCATTCTGCCAGCACAATACATTGATCGTCCAGAAGACCTCTCAATACCACATGATCTCTTTGTGCTTTCACCAGTTCAGAGGTAATGAAATAACAACGATTACAGAGTTCTCCCATTTTAATCACTAAAAAAGGGTTTCACTTCAGATATTTAAAGGATCTTTTGCAGAGGATTTTATCAATATGACCTATTTTTTTTTAGTTTTGAATTGCTCAGGTAGCACCACAGTATTTTGCAGTTAAACAAGTAAGAGACCACCACATCAGTTACTCTCAGGCCTTTCCACATATACAGAAGGAACCACTGATGAAAGCTATTCTTACAAGTCCCAGTGGTTCTGCAGGGGCTTCAAAAGTGCAATGGAAGTTGTGCTGATGAAGTCTGGAGGTAGACCAGCTCAGTGCAGAGAAAATGCTGCAATGGCAGGTTTTTTTTTTTTTTTTTCCACACTTCTAGAACTACAGGGTGGGACAGCTTCATTAGAGTGAACTTTCAGTTTGTCCTCCTGGGATTTCTTCAGATCCTTCCTTCCAGAAGCCAAGAGCTAACACATGTTACCTCCTTCCTTTATCCATCTGCACTGAATTTGAAATACTTTTGCTGGTCTCCACGAGTAGGAGTGGAGGCTAATGTTTCCCTGTTCTTTGGCTGTAGAAAGCCTACCTGGTGATTCGAAGAGTGGAGGGCAGGATTTTGATTCTTCTAGTTACTGGTGTTTTCCAATTTGCTACGAGAAGGGCATTTGGTTACTCAAGACAAGCAATTAATGACACTTGCAGGCAGCAAGCTATTCTTTTAGATAGCAAAACTGTGGTTAAAGACAGCCTGGAACTGCCTTGGTTATGATCACTTTCTAAATCCAGTACAGTATGATTGATTGTCCATGTCAAAATCACTGCAGAAAAGATAAGAGAAAGTTTGAGGTTATGACAATTGTTCTCTGCTTTTTAAACAAGAAGATTTTTCTATTTCTTGTAATAAAAAGGGGGAGAAAGAAGACTTGGAAAATGCATGAGATGAAAGCATTATGTGGACTTTCCTATCCCGTCCCCCTCTCCCATCATAAAACTATGAACAATTGAGTGTTAAATATATGTATTTTCTTTCTCTGAAAGCAGAATTTTCTGAACATTGAGGTCTGAAGGAAATAACAATAATTTTCAATATGGTAGAGGCAACTTCTGAATCAATCAAGAAAGTTTTTTCAAAAGAAGTTCAAGTTTAAATTTATTGATATAAAACGTAGATTTTCCCTTTTAGGCATTCTTAGGTTTGTGAGTATTCAAAACTCTGTGTATTTTCTGAGTTGTGGGAAAACACAGCCCTGTAGCAATATGAATCAGGAGAAACCATACATTCAAATTTATGCCAGAACTTCTGTACATTGCTACAGAAATCCACAACCTAGACAAATGTTGCTGCAAGTCATTTTAGCTTGACTGAAGCTTAATGCAATGTCTAAATGAGTTCCTTTGACATATACACCATTATTTTTAGCTTAGCTAAAAATATGTGGCTATAGCCTATTGAGCTACATAAATAATCCTTCCGTAAATCACTGAAGACCTGGCTTTCCCTCCCAAGCAATGGGATAACATGAGGTGACTGCATAATAGAAGCTTGACTTGGCACCAAGTTTTTTGTTTTTAATATGTTGGGTTGTTATAGTTTTAATATGTTAATTTTTTTAAAATTTTTGATTGGCAGCTGTCCAGAGTTTGTTACATGATGAGCAGCTATATAAATGTTTTAAATAAATAAATGTAAATAAATTGTGATTTTGCCAACCAATCATGGCCAAGAGTGAGATGTGAACCACATTTTCACAAAATGTGAAAGATTGGACTCCTAGATGTTCTGAAATCCTTCATTTCCCATCCTACCAAAGTTTATGTCTTGCTACATTCTCCTCCTCTTCCTCCATGCAGTCCTTCATCCTCTGATGGTATGCAGTTCTCGTTCCCTTTCTGTACATCGTTGTGCCACTTGGCCTCTTAGTGCTTGTCCTGTTCATTCTTTCTCTTTCAGCTCCATTCCCCTCGTCTGGCTCACCCCCTCCCTTCCCTTCTCCCTCACGGGTGGTTTTGTCTCACTGGTTTGTGTGGTCTGCCCTGTACATTCCAGTTCTTTTTCTCCTCAGGACCTGACATGTTCCCCACAGAAAGGGGATTTATCACATGGATTATGTTTTTCATTCTGGCTTTGTTTTCAAAAATCTCAACTCCCCCCTTTCCCCCCTCTTGCTCCTTGTTTCTCAGATATACCAACTTCACAATACACATATTTTGAAGCTTTTCTGGTATTTCTGACATATGCGATTCCATGAGTGTTTTTGGATTGAATTTCTTTACCAATTTCACACACAAGCTAACTCACTTTCCACTACTCTATAGCTGCATAAGGTTAAGCCCTTATATTCTAGTGTTTCACCTGTGTATTAGTGTGTGTGTGGTGTCTTCTCTGTGCTTAGGAAGAGAGAGAGAGAGAAAGAGAGACAGAAAAATACACTACTTTTCTCAACCAGCCAGATATATGGTGCCTTCACTCACTCTACAGAAGATGTCCATCACTGGTTCCTGAAGTAGAGTGTATATTATGCTTAAGAGAATGCTGTAATCTCTCAGTGAAACTGCCTGGATTAACTACAGAATAGCTACAACCCAAATTCATTCAATGACATTTTCCTTTTTAATAGTCAAGAAACAAAATAATGCACCGGCATTTTAGGCTCATGTGTGCACTATTTTTTTGTGTGTGTACATATTTCAGACAACCCATGTAATTTACAGAGGCCAGAAATGTGAGAAACTGAATACTGCTGTCTAGCAGCAAATAAAAAAATATATATTTTAATTTAGGAAGCAGACAACTGGAATATTGGGATGATATATTTCAATCTATATCTTAGCTGCAGTGAGGTTTGTATTCTCCTTTGAACATGGCAAATTTGAAAGTTTACAGCAAGAGAGGCAAATCTGGCATTAGCATGCATGCCCAGCTATGTTTAATGATGGGGTAAACAGAGATCAGTAGAAATGCCTTGGAATGAAATTCAAAGGAAAAGCTTGACAACACACATGACGATGTACCTCTATGGCTATAGGAACTTTGCTCAAACTTTCATTCAAACCAGTAGGTTTTCAGCCTTTGCTTTTGTGAGAAGGAAAAGGGGGAGATAAGGGGAACGGCTGGCCATTCCATTAAGCACTGAAGGGGAGAAACGTTGTGATAATCAGTTGGCTGAATCAGCCACATCTCCTTTCCCTACCTCTGATGCAGTGGTGAAGCCCATGCTCTTCTGTATGGGTCAACTGCTCCTCTTTGTAGTAAAAAATGGAGCAGAAAAGGGGAATGAGACGTGAAGAAATTTACTACGCATGTTGTACCAAAAGCACTGATCCTGAGACATGCTGAATGCCTCTAGCTCTAGTTTAATTGCAAAAGCTCATCCAATTTCCTTTGTTTGAGCAGCTGTCAGAATCAGACCCTATTTAATATGTGTCAAGTTATCCAGCCGTGAGAAGGGAACAGAGAGGGTGGGGGTGGAGTGCCAGCTTCATAGTAAATGGCTGTGACTCAAATCCCACAGAGAGGGATTAAGGATCACTGGCTGTGTAGTGGAAGACTCTAGAACCCATATACAGTAGCGTTGCTCAGGGCTTTTTTTTTTTTTTTTGTCATAGAACGCCCAGAACGGAGTTCCGGCATCTTTTTGGGATGGAACCTTGTAGGGTAGGCAGGGCGGGTGGTATGACATGAGTTCCGGCACCTTTATTTTTTATTAAAAAAAAGCACTGGTGTTGCTTCCACTGAGTGGGCACCCCATGGCTTAAAGATGCCAAGTCTGTGGATAAAACCTAGGATGTGTAATAACTGAGCTAGTGCAGGTTGTTTTGACAGGCCAGGGGATGTCACTTAGTACTCTGGCAGGTCAGGGAACACTGTAGAGGTTTTATTCAGCCATTTTACCTAGCCTGAGAGAATAACACAATAGGTTAGTAACTAGAGCCAGAAAAAGAGCCAGTTTGGTGCAAGGTTAAGGTACTGCCAGTCTCACTGGGGACTGTAAGTTCTAGTCCGGTTTTAGGCATGAAAGCTATCTGGATGACTTTGGACAGTATCTCTCATTGCAAACTACTTACAGGGTTGTTGTGGAGAAAATAGGAGGAGGAAGGAGTATTAGACATGTTCACTGCCTTGAGTTGCTTAGAACGTAATAAAGGCAGGTTTAAAAAAAATCTTAAAAATAATTTAATAGTATTTAAGCTAGAGTTGGGACTTCTACAGCTTCCATTCAAAGCTGTAGAAGTCACAGGCCTGACTCATGAGAAAATGCAGTGGGTGATCCAGCATCATCTATTTTATTTATTTATTTATTTATTTATTTATTTATTTACTTACTTACTTACTTACTTACTTACTTACTTACTTACCTACCATAAAATAATTTTTTTACATTATTACCAAGGATACACATAAAAACAACATAAACTAACCATCAAGGGAAATGATAAAGAGTAAAAAGAGAGTAGGGATAGAAATGCAAAAAATTATAAAGAAAAACAAAGGAAAACACAAATATACTATATATATATATATATACTGTGACTTCTGGCTTCTTCTTCTAAGGATACAAAAAACACTTTTGACTGGTAGTGTAAGACTATAAGAAAATGTCCATTTCTCCTCCCCCCCAAAAAGGGGAAATAAATTTTAACAATCATCACATTCATATGTCAAAATGTGATGTTTCTCCATCTCCTGCAAAAAAATCCACAAAAAGCTTCCAATTATAGATGAATTTCTTCAGTGATTTTTCTCTCACAAGAGATTGTTAACTTAGCCATTGTTGTATCGTTGCCAGTTCTGTCATCTTTATTAACCATTCCTTTATTATAGATATCGTAGGATCTTTTCAACAGATTGTACTTATTTATTCAAATAATCTATGGGGCTGCCCATCTCACAGAAGTAGCTCTAGGTGGCATACAAAGATTGAAGACCCCAACAATTCAAAATAATAACCCATGATGTCCAAGGTAAGTGATCAATTCCAGTCCTAAAATCCCATCTACAATAAAGCTTGAGTAACCTGGCCCAAACACTGGAGGAGATAACTAGGTCTTGAGAGCCTTACAAAAGGTTAAGAGGTTAGGGCCATCTGAATCTCTGTGGGATGCTATTTCACAAGGCACATGCTGCCGCAGAGAAGGCACAACTTCTCTGGATTGAACAAAATGACACTGTTTAATTGAAGGGACCTGGAGCACGCCCTTAGATCTTGTGAGGGGGAGCAGGAACAATGAAAGAAATCAGTCCCATAAGTAGCCTGGCCCTACGTAATGCAGGGCTTTATAGATGACAACCAGTGCCTGGAAGCCTACTGCGAGCTCATGGAGCATGCATAGGTATATGTACACATAATGGGAGATGCCAAAAACAGTCCATGCCACTGCATTCTGGGTCAGCTGCTGCTTCTGAAGGCTCTTCAAGGGCAACTCCATGTAAAGTTTACCATTTCAGTAATCCATGCTTGTGGCTCAAGCTATAAATCTCCTGAAAGAGCTGGAAATCCCAAAAAGCTGAAAATCTGAAGTTCAACGAAGTCGCGAAGGGGTATGTGAGGAGCAGGGAAAAGGATAACAAGATGAAAAGGGAATAACCAAATGGAAATGGTTTCGGTTATTATGCCAAAGCATGCAAGGTAGAGCATTTACAGGAAATGGGTGAAGAGAATTAGATGCTTTCTTTTTATTTACATACAAAATTATATCATATAGCCTAAGGACATTAACGGCATTTTTATAAAAAGACTATCTTTTCAGAATCACCTGTGGCTAATTCAGAATTATAGTACTACATACATAGAACTATCAAAATCAGTAGCACTATATGAATCTAGCTGATCCTGGCTGTGCTGGCTGTGAAATCAAGTGACATGAGGCCTTAGCTTTATACAATATTTACCAGAGAGGGTGCCATTTTTCTGTCTTCATCTTATTACCGCTTTTGTTTCTAAAATGTGCTGGGTAAAGATAGCAATCTGCCTTTTTGCTTTTAGTCTGAAAATATCTATTGCTGATGTACATATTAGAGTAGATAGAGGTCACAGCTATTCAAGTGTGAGTCAACTTTGTAAGCTTTGAAAGGTTTTCTCCATTGATAAATGCCTATCCAGGAATTTTGGCCAGTCATAGATCCTAAAAAATGTGTTTAGGTGGTTTCAGATATGTCGTACTCCTTTTAGAGCTATGGAAAATGAATGTTTGACCCAATGTTGATAAGCACAGGTTGTTATTATTATTATTTTTTTCTTACCTTTATATCTAACTTTTTTTTCTTTATACAGGAAATGTTGCAGAAGTTCCCATAGAGCTACCCATTTAAATAAAAGACTCTCTTCATATATATAATTAGTTTTCTAAATTTAATGTGTTTAATAAAGCACAGGTGCCCTCAAATCAAGCATGACCCTTGATGCTCACATTCATGAAGTTTTCCTGGCAATAACACATAACTTGACATTGCAGGTTTTTCAGGGTTTTTATTTGTCTTTGTGTTTTCACTATGAAGTGAAACCTAAAAACTTGTTGTGATCCCTCCTCCAGGTCAGTCCCTACTTAACTTTTGAAGCCAGTCAAGCCCAGCCACATGCTGCTATCTGCTAAGATGACTAAAGAGGAAACAAATAAGTGAAAGTCACCATCATCTCTGGTGACTAAATCCTCTGAAATAAAATGCATTTTAGCTCTCTTGTAAATATCTTTTCAAAATCCATATAAGAATTCCAAGTTCAAATGGTTATCCAAATGTAAAGAAAACATTACTCTACATTGAAAATTAGGTCACATATAGATAGATAGATAGATAGATAGATAGATAGATAGATAGATAGATAGATAGATAGATAGATAAGCTACTGGCATAAAGCTTGCTTATCTATCTATCTATCTATCTATCTATCTATCTATCTATCTATCTATCTATCTATCTATCATCTATCTATCTATCCACCCAGGGCTTTTTTTCCTCATAGAATGCCCAGAACGGAGTTCCAGCACCTTTTTTGGATGGAACCTTGTAGGGTAGGCAAGGCAGATTGTATGATGTATGTGAGTTCCAGCACTTTTTTTTTTTTAGAAAAAAAAACTATCTATCTATCTATCTATCTATCTATCTATCTATCTATCTATCTATCTATCTATCTATCTAATGCCACCCATCTTGCCTAAAGGCAACTTAACAAAGATAGGGAGAAAGGGAATAAGATGCACACAGGGGTGGGGTGTTATCTTAGTCCATTAACCAACTACAAAATGCCACACCCCATTGGGGCTCCAGGCCAGTTGGCAGAGCCCTGTCTTCAGACCCTTTTCAAAGACCAAAAAGGTCTGTGTGGATTTTACCTCAGGAAACACAATGTTCCAGAGGGCTGGAACCATGGCAGAAAAGGGTCTTCTGAACCTTGTTAGCTGGAATTCCTTGACCAACAGGGTTCACAGCATGCCCTTTGGTTGGTGTGGGTGGGGTGAGCCAATCCCATGGTTCCTCAGATAATTTACATGGATTATGCCCTTTATAGATTAGTATGCAACATTTCTTTTGTATTTTCCACACTCTTTTTATCCTTTTTTAAAAGAAATTCTCTGAGTCTAAACAAATATGGTAACTCCTTTGGCAAAAGAATTCCCACAGTATTTCAGGAGCAATCTCTCATGTCTACAATGAAGAACAGCTGTCAACATATGTCACTTAGACATCCTCTGCAGTTTTTTCAATTTAAAGAAATATAAATTTAGCCACACTGTGCTACTTTTTACCACTATTATGTACATGTCAAGATAACCATTTGTGAAAATCACAAATTAATTCAATGTAAAACTTGACATGGCTCTCTCAGAAGAGCAGAAGCAAGCAAGTTTCAGTTTGAGGCTTATCAAAGAATGCAACACCGATTTAACAATTTTAATTGTTTAATTTCAAAAGTTTAATTCCAATAAACTTCTACCAGAACTGGAAAGCAATTGGGTTAAAAACTGCACTTCCACTGAATCCAAATATTTGAGTTAGTATGGTTTGTAGATTCAACTGTTTTTGTTTATGAGGGCCTTTGTGCTATGATGTATTTTTCACTTTCAGTTTTGCATGTTGAACCATAACCTGTGTGTTAATTGCTAGAGGTGTTAATTTACTAGATAGCTATATTTGGAATATTCTCTTTCTTTGTGGAGGAACAGATGAGATGACCCTTTATAACTTATCTTTTGCATTCTGTTTATAGATTCATAGGACCAGAAAAAAGCATCTATAAATCTAACCAATGCAATTGCTTTCAAGTTTCTCACATCATCTTATTTCTAGAAGATTCTCTGCATGGCTCAAGTCATTGCAAAACATTTGGAGTTGTAGCGTAACGTGTGCACATAATGATTTGCAGAGGATTGTGGTCAGACTTTCTGAGCTACCTACAGCTGCCTTAGATTATAGACTGCAATGTAGGAACTATTTATGTAGAAAATTCATAAGGCTGCCCATCTTAAATACATAAGTTGAATAACCAATTAAAGAAAACAATATAAAAGAATCCCATGACCAAAGTTAAAAATAATCCAATACAAAACAATGTTTAAACAAAAGCCATCAAAGCATCCTATAGCAATTTGACCAAGCAAACATGCATCCTTTAACATCCTGGCCCTGATGCCTGCAGGAAAAGCTGGGTCTTAACAACCTTCTGGAAGGCCAAGGGAATTGTGGCCCTTCAAATCTCAGTGAAGAGACTGTTCCATTCAGCAGTGAGAAGGCACATCTCCTTGGTCATGCAAGCTAACATTATTTATTTAACTGTTGCATCCAGGGGAATGGGCAATAATCCTCAGATAATTTCACAGATAACTTGGTTCCATGTCATGCAGGAATTTAAATATAATAATCGGGACCTTGAATTGCACACTGGAAGCCAGTATAATGTATGCAGCAGTGGTGTTGCGCAGGTAAACTTTGGAACACCTAAAATTACTATATTCTGAACCGGTGGGCTTTGGAGTGTTTTTCAAGGACAAACCTTTATATGAACTATTGCCACAATCCAACTGGGATTAAAATATAAATGACAGCAGAACTCCTGGTCCAGGAATGGGTGCAATTGGCACATTAGATGAATCCGGGCAAACCCCTGGGTCATGGCTGTCACTTGGTCTTCAAGGTTTTCTGCTGCTGGTTTAATTTTATAAAGGATTTAAGGCAGGAATCCCCAACCCCCAGGCTGTGGACCAGTACCAGTCGACGACCCATGAGGAATTGGGCTGCGCATGTCCAGGGTCTAAATAGTGCACAAAACCACACAGACTGGTCTGTGGAAAAATTGTTTTCCCACTGAACTGGTCCCTAGGTTGGGGATCGCTGATCTAAGGCATTGTTTCCGAAATTCAGGTATTTTAAGATGTTTGGACTTCAACCCCAGAATTTCCTATTCAGCCATGCTGGTTGGGAAATTCTGGAAATTGAAGTCCACACATCTTAAAATGGCTGAAGTTGAAAAACACTGGTGTAAGGCAGAGGCCACCAACATTTTGAGCACCAAGGACCAGTGCTGTAGAGAAAGGTTTTTCCATGGGAGCGTGGTTTTGTGTGCTGCCTCATTCTGCAGATGGGGCTTCGCTTGTTTGTACGGACCGGTGCTGGCTGGCTTGCTGTGGACCGGTGCTGGTCCACAGACCGGGGGTTGGGCACCGGGGGTTGGGCACCCCTGGTCTAAAGTATCTGCCAGACTGCCCTTTTCATACAAAATCGTCCTATCCCAACAAAACAAATTAGTGACACCCCCATTATTAAAGGAGTGAAGAGTGCAGAGGCAGTTGCTCTGTGGGCAGTTTCTTTCCTTCGAAATAGTTTGCCTTTGGCCTTGCAGTGGTTAGTAAAAACTGACTTGTTCCGGAGGACATTTTGAGAGCGATTAATAGAATCCATCTGCATTTTGCATTGTGGCTCTGTGTTTCTCGTCTTGGTTGCAATCCTGCTTTTCTTATTCTGCTGTGAGTCTGTGTAGATTGTGATCTATATTAACCAACTAAATATGCTACCCAATGTTACCTTGTGGCTACACAAAGGCCAATTGTGGGAACAGTAGGCTTTTCAAATGCATAATCCTATGCCTAACTTCCAAGGAACATAATCTAACAACTCCTGATTTAGTCCAGGGTTAAATGGCTCTAATTATGCTAAGCATATCTGATTCTTGAACTCTTTCCATGAGCAATGAGCAAGGCAGGAACCTTGGTGGGAGATTGCTGCTTTTAGAGGCTGTGCGTCCACTGAGCTACCATGGAGAAACAGAGAGGACTATGGCTTTGAATCAATGACACTGAGAAGTCCATGGCCCTCCTGTCATGACCTACGGAGGAGAGAAAAGACTGGTTACTATAGAAATTTACCCTAAAAACAAGCAGAATGGTGTGGGAAGACATGGCAAATCTAACATGCTCATCCTTCTAGTCCTGCCTCATTTGTCCCTTGGATACCAAACTGGAATGGGAGATGTGTACAATGTAGTGATTTATAGTGTCAGATCTGAGGGCTGGAGAGATCCAGATCCAAATCATCACTCAGATTACCACTGTGATCCAAGTCTTAATCTTTCAGGGTAACCTCAGCACTGACAACTATAGTTAGGAGAAATGGAGGGAGACTGCGAGGAAAAGTTATAAATGAGATAAAATGGCATCTCTACTTGTGTCACAGATTGGTCATGAGAACTTGTCCGACTTTGTTGTTGGCTTGTTGGATCGAGTCTATGACAATTCACCCTGGCCAGCTCACCATGGCCAACTTGCCATAGCCAACTCACCATGGCCAACTCACTGCAGGACAACTCGCCACAGGACTTGTTGCTGGACAAAAGTTACACTAATAACAAAGAAATGGTAGAATAGAATCATTAAAGAAAGGATGCAAAAGGAGAGACAGAATGAAATGTGATTAAAAAAAATTAAAATATTTTTTTATTTATTTTAAATAGTTAAATAGAATTGTTAAATTGTTCCACAGTGAGTTGTCCCATGGCAAGTTGGCTGTGGTGAGTTGGCAGCCACAAGTTGGCTGTGGCAAATTCTCCCATTCCTTGTTGGATCTCCTGATAGAGCATTTGCCTGCATGACTATTTAATCAACCTATTTTCTTTACCACATGTGCTAGCTGTGGTACAGTGAATTTGTACCTAATTCTGAAACATGGTCTCATGCAATTTAGCCTTTAAACAAATGTAACAAAATCCAGATGGCTGCTTTTGTTAGAGAAAAGTTATTTCAGAAGGGGGCAATTTGGATCCAAACATATGGGGAGTGTATATGTGTTTAACTCTCTCACTGTCTATGGTTTTTCTCTAGCTACTCTTTCCCTTCCCCATAGGATTCCTGAAGTATGTTTATCTTTTTGCACCATTTGGCTGGTAAAATACCCGCTGTTTGGCCTGATCATGCAAAAGTAGTTCAAATGCATTTTCAGTTTTAAAGTCTGGGAAATGTTAAACTATATGAGAACTGTGATTGCTTAACTCAATGGCAAATATCCCAAGAGGTATACATTTTCTAAATTGTTTGGAAAAGTACCTTTTAGGAAGTTCGGGTTTTGATATTCTACAAGCAGCCTTGAAAATTGTGTAGTAGTATACCGTTCTGTCATAACTGAGAAAGTTGAATATACAGATTTAATTGGTGGATTATTCAACTATAGCTAATCGCAGGCAGCTAATTTAATCTTTTGCAAATGTAACTGGTGGAGCTGAAAACGAATATCTGAAGTCTCTCTGCTGCTTCTGGAACTTCTCAGCAAGAGAGAACGAAAGTATTCAAAAATAAAAAGAGCAACTGCCTTTTTTGTTCAGTGGTAAACTATTTTAGACTTCCTCCAATACTCCAACTTGGAATCTACGCTAACGTCTTGGCCAGGGGCCAAATTACTTAAGTTGAAGACAATTGCTTAATTAACTGGCGGCCTTAACTTTACCAGAAAGAAATCTTCACACCGAGCATTTATGAAGGGCTTTTTGCTGGGAGTCGTCTCAGCGGTTCCAGAGGTATTCCCACCGTTTCTTACGCCCTGTGGGCAGCAAGAACCTTCGTGGTCCCCGGTCCTGCTGCAGCCTGAAGCGGGGCGACACGGAAATCCGTGACGAGGTTATGGCGCAGCGCAGGTGGCGGCGCAAGAGCCCGGCTGAGTCCAGGTACCTTTTGGCTTAGAGCTCCAGCCTTGGGGGGGGGGGGGGAATCGGCTGAAGGAGCCTTTTGCCAGCAGCCGGGAAGGGAGCACGGCAACAACTTTGCGGATTCCTCGCAAGATTGCTGCTGCTGGTTGGAAGCGCGGAAGGCAGGGCAGGGCCTCCTCCTAGAGCTCCGCCTTCAAGGACGCTGGGCTGCTCCGCTTGGGGCCGACGAAGCCGGTGCGAAGCGAGGGGGAAAAGACCACGGCTGCCCTCGCGGGGTCTGCTTGCAAGAGGATCAGATCGAGAGCCTCCGCAGCTTCGAATCGCAGGATCCTCCCAATCCGCTCGGAACAGGGGTCGTCTGCGAGGGGAGCGAAGTCCCGAGAAGAAGCGCCAAGCAGGAGCGTTTGTGGAAAGAAACCTGGCTAGCTGGTTGGCAGAAAGGCAATTTGACAGAAAAAAAAAAAAAGCTGGTAGCCACAAGACACCTCCCGTTCCAAGCAGAAGATCTGGACTGGCCGAGAGACTCCCGACTGGTGAGTGGGAAAAGCCGGGCCAGAAAAAGGGGACCCGGAATCCCTGCGTTTGGGCTATATGAGAACTCTCTCCGAGGATTGCTTTAGGAGCCCAGACAACAGGCTGGCCGGGCGGCCGGCTGGCAGGTTCCCGTCTGGCGGAGGCGCTGTGGAAAGGTTGCTGCTAGCGAGATCCCAGTGAGTGGATCATGGATCCCTTTCAGGGATCCCACAACAATATATATGTCTGAGCGAGAAAGAGAAAGGGGGGGAGCAGCAAGAAAAGAGCGATCGGAGGAGCACTTTCCCAGGATCTCATCTCCAGCACAGGTTTGAGCGACGTTTCTGCGCTTCTCTTTTCCCCAGAGAGATCCTCCCACTCGGATAGAGCATCCCGACCGCGCCAGCCAGGTAGGGACTTTGGAACAGAGTTGAGCCGCAAACTGCTCGATATCGCTGCCTGCCTTCCGGCTTGGGGAAAGGGGGCCTGGGGCCCATTGGAGACCCTGGAAGTGTGGCCCCAGGAGGCTGAGTCCATCGAGGCTCTCGTTCTGCTTCTCTCTCCCCCCTCCTTCCCCCTTTTCCTTTTTACAGATCGCGCTTCATTCTTGTGTCAGATGGCTTGGCTAAAGAGGGAGGGAAGTGGGGAGAAGAGGCATAATTGAAAAATCAGGTCATGATTTCAAACTGCTGCACAGCTGGCCCGTGGCTGTTCCCTGTTCAGCAAAGAGGCAGCCTTTTTTGCTGTGTTTTATTGTTGTTGGATACACTTCTGTAGCTGTAATCTTCTCCCTCTCTCTTTTCACCCCCCCCAACCCCTCAAAAATTCTGGAGGGTTTATGAAGAGCATCTGTTGAGCTGTGTGCTTGACTTGTTTTCCCCCACTCCGCCACCAGGATGGGATCTGTGTCTGTTGGGGAAAATTGCATCCTGTTGGATAAATTCATATTCCTTTGTGTGCAGGGCAAAAAGAGCCTGGGGAAAATTGGGGGTGCAGTGGGGGTTGAGGGTCTCTGAGCACAGCAGAGGAATGCCCTTTGATGGGCTGCCTCACCTTGTGTCTTTATTGCCCTGCTGATATATTTTGAATTCCTAGAGAGAAGAGAGATTTGCAAACATCTGTGGTCTCTTTTTCACAGCGTAGGTCAGCTTGCTTGCATCTCTCGCTCTGATTCTTCTCAAGCCCATTGCAATATTTCCTTTGCAGCTCCCTCTGCCTGAAAAGAAAAAGCAGACAGATATTAGAGACAGTATTACTTACATCACCTGGAATTCCCCCTCTCCATTTGCCCTGGCCTGAAGGGGAGGGGGAGGGAGAACCCCCTTCTTATTAGGAACACGAGTCAAAACATGAAACTTGTCAAAAGCTTTCTTCAATCACAGCTAATCCGCTCCCCCTGCTAGGCTGGTCCAGACTGGCTCCCCTGCTCTCTATTATGTGGGATACACAATGAATGATTTTTCCTGTCTTTGCACCGATTATGCATTGCATTTACAAAGGCAGTGGGAACCACACAGACATGGATTTGTTAATCCAATGGAAAGCTAGTATGATCTGCTACCATGCGTTTGGATTGCTAGATAGTGCTGTGGTGGCTATTGGCCTTTTTATACAACCCAGTGGTGTTTGTGTGAGCTGCTTTTCTGTGTTTCCTCTGGTTTCGGTGTCCAGTTTTCCATGCATTGTGATAGGGAGGAATTGTTTCTGACGGAGCAAGGCTTAATATGTTGTAGCTGCAAATGCTGAAGCTTGCAGGATCCAGCCCTCACAGCCACATTCTGTGGTAAGCTAAGATTAGGGTGTACATTTATGGAACAAATGAGAATATTTTTCAGAGAATGACTAGCAGGAGGTTTGAAAGAGGAACCACTGGTAGTTTTGTATCTATTAACCCCCTTTCAAGTCTGTTAAGCAGATTTCTGTACTTTCAAAAATCTGCCAAACCAGTTTGAACCAGAGGTAATAGTGGAACAGATATATGTTCTGTGTAGCTTGAAAAGGGCTACCTACCTCTTTCAGCACTCTCAATTTACATAATTTATACAGTCAGGGAACAGTTGAACCCTGAATCTGTTTATAAGATTGCAGCCTTATGTGCGGTAGTGCAGAACATACAGTGACATGCTGGGTTCCATTCAGCACCTCTTCCTGCCATTCAGCTTTTGGACTTTTTGCTGTACAGTTCCATGTTCAAGACACTCCTGTATTTTGGTATGAATGGATAGAATTGTAAAATGTTCCAGAACTGGGGTGTGCAGGCAGATTAATCCAGCTGAGCTCTTCCACAGTTGCTAACTTAAAACCATCCTTGAGGTGACGTTCTTTCTGCCTCTTATGAAGTTCCTCTACCAAATCACACACAACTGACAACTTGTATTGGTCAACCCAGCTGTCCAGTTATACTTAGACACATTTCATTGCCTGGCTCCAATCAGTTTGGTGTTTACCTGAGCAAGTTGCTTGCATTCTTCTCTTGATGGGCCATTGAGAATATATTTCTCCTTTCAGAAATATTTTAGAGGTTGAAACAAGTGTTAGTATAGGCTTTCTTTGCCTATGGAGATTCTCAGTCATCCAGGCCATGGTTGTTCCAAAGGTGCTTTTTCAAAAGGCAACTGGACTTTGGTTTTCCTTGAAGATGTTTTGCTTCTCATCCAAGAAGCCTCTTCAGTTCTCCTCCAAGAAGCTTCTTTCAGTTTTGAGAACTGAACTTATTCTGAATGAGAAGCGAAATGTTTTCAAGGAAAAACAAAGTCCAGCTGTTTTATGAGAAAACACCTTTGGGATATAGGCTTTCTTAATCTCTTTTCCAATTTTTTTGCCAAAGTATTGGTGTGATCATAACCTTTTTCCTTACCTTCTGATCTTAGATTGGATGATCTCACTTTTGCTAGGCACATTTAACATCCTGTTCTTCCTAATGGTGCTCGTGCAAATGGATTTTCCTGTTAGATGATCTCTGACAGCAAAGTTTGCTCCCTACATTGGCTGGTAAAGCTTCCTCAGTTGGCCCCAGATCTCCAACAGAGGCTACTTTTTCTGCCAAGCTGTAATGAGATTGCTGTTCCCTTTGTCTTGCCCCTATGAATTTATTCTTGCACTGTTTTCCCTAAAGAGATAAATTAGTCTTCTCTGAGTTGAGCTTGATTCTTGATCACTTATGTTCTTGTCATGATATGGATTTAGCCAAGTATTTCTCCATCTTAAAATGTATGGACTTCCAACTCCCAGCATGCTAGGGAATTCTGGGAGTTAAAATCCACATATCTTGAGATTGTTGAGGTTGAGAAACCCTAGGCTAGCCTACTTGGACTTCTTAAAGGATTTCCCATTCAAATACTAAGTTGCTTAAATAGTATATCTTGTGACTGTAATAGAGATATTGCCAGACTAAAACAGGAATCTTGCTGGATCAGAAAAAAACTTCTTATTTTGTCTGCTTTCATCATTGTTTTCCAAAATGGTAGTCTGATGCTTCAGAGAAGCTCAAAAAGTTTTGCATTTTGTGTGTATTGGTATTTATTTTCTGTACACCAGAAATATGTTTTATAACACAACTTATCCTGTTTCCTCTGATTTGCATAGCTTTTGGCCAGGGTGCTTTATTGTAGACTGAAGTCCCAATGCAAGTAATCTTGATTTTTAAAAAATCAGGTTTTTAAAAATTAATCGAACTGTAGATTCTCTATCAGTATTGAAATGCTAACCCTCTGAAGAATGGAATCATATTAAATAAAACTGTCCTGTGAAACGCAGCTGGTCTACTGACTGTTATTGGACATCCCCAATTACTATTAATAGCACAAAAATGCTCCAAATTTAGAGGTTGCTTGTCATTTCAAACCTGCCTCCAGTTTTTCTCTCCAGTATTTTTATAGAACCTTCTAGAAACAAAGCACATTCCAGATTCAGTATCAGAATTATTGAACCAACATTGAATTCAAATTTTTCAGTGATGTTTGGTAGGCAACTTGATTTTCATGTTATGGTCTCACCACAAATGCTTCTATGTATGTCAACACTATGATGGCCTTAATGTGCCAGAGCTGCTCCTAACCTAGGTTTCTTGGACACATTCTATCATGAACAGCTATCTACAGAAGGGCATAACACTGACACAAAGTGTATTTGATAGGGATTGCTCTGGTTGATGATGGCCAAGGATACATGCCAGTGTAGGCAATCTGCTACCCCCATTTTTTTCTTGTATCACCTGGATCCTCTTTGACTTCATTGCCAACATGGTATCCTACAGAACACATGGTTGCTATAGTAGTAGAAGGCTAAAATAGGCTTCATATAGTTTACAATAAAGCAAAGTCAGAACCATAGATGTGCATGATGAGACCCCACCACTTTGTCTTGCATAATTGAAGCCTCTAATGTCATCTCCAACTACTAAACTGGGTGCCATATTCTATGTAGTCTGGGCTATAAATGAAATTGTGAGGGGCTGGAATCCCAATTCTGCCAAGAATGCTGAATTTTGAAGCTTTATAAATTATGCAAACTCACATTGTTTACCTGTTCCATAATCCATAATGCTAATTTTACTAGACACACACACACACACACTATTTGATTCAGCAAGGATTTATAATATTTGATTATATATTGATTTCTGGGTACTATTTTCTAATAAATTATCAAAGGGGGAAATTACATGGTTCTAATCTGAGATATCTGTCATACAAACTATGTTGCCCATTAGTAATGATTATGTAGGATTATTTAAACTAGTTTTGCCACTAGTTAAGCTACCAAATCTGTTTAATTTAGTTATTCCTTGGTAACTTCTAGTATATTGCCAGGCCCAATTAAAAAAAATAAAGAAGCAAACCTGGTTGTGACCTTCACAGTTTGGAGCTGTGGGACTTGTAGAATTTCTTTTCCCCCACATATACATATATATAAAATCAGTTTTTAATGCCTTATATATTACCATGTTACTTTTTTGAATTTATACTTTGTTGGAAGCTGCCATGAAAACATTCTCTAAGAGGGTAATCTGTAAACACTTAATAATAATGGATTTTATTCCCTTGGGAGGCAGGCTTGCATATAAGTACCTGTCATTTATAAATCAACAATTTTGCTTTGTTTCCATCTGCACATACTTATAACAGATGCAAGGCAGAGGAAGCAAAGAAAAATTTCTGTATCTTGTTTCCTGGAGGGGATATCTGTCTATCACAGGAAAGACAGCAGATTAAAATTTATAAATTTGGAATACTATGATCACTCTTTCTTTTGTGAAAAACTAAGCCAAATTTTTATATTTTTTAATTCCTTTGAACAGATGTGTTTTAAGAGTTGTTTCAGGCACATACGTGAATTCCTTGCATATTGCAATTTTCAACATGTGTTCAATAGCGGTCTGTTGCACAATAGAGATCGATATGCAATATTACAGATCGATCCAAATCAGCACATCTTCCTTTACTAGACTCATGTGCTTTATGAATGGGAAAGCAGGATTGGGCTTTGAGTTCCACTGGTAAGTTTGTACATCTCCCCAGCACTGCCTTTTAGTGCCTACATGGTTGTATATGCATGTTCAGGAAAGGAAAACTCATCTGCTTGAGCTTCTGTGGCAAACACGTCAAACAAAAGGCCCGTGGGCCACATCAACCAGCCATGTGGTTAGTTGTGGCCCGCGACCTGCCCTGGAGACAGCGAAGGCCGCCCCTGCTGTCTTGGCCCCACCTCCTGAGTGCACACACAGGAGGCGGTGAGTAGTGGGACCTGGCATCCCGGGTGAAAGGGAAGTGCTCAGAACGCATCTCCAAAGTTATAGATCTGTGCCGCACCTGCCACCAGCACCTCCATGGCCTGCCCAGCCTTGCAGCCCTCAAGCGCTTCCCTTTCACCCAGGACACCAGGCCCTGTGGTTCATCACCTCCTGCACGTCCGCTGGTCATGCCCATCTGACTGCACCTACTCAGTCGGCCGCACCTACCCATCCACGCCCCCGAAGCCTGCCCAGGATAACCACAATGCTGATGCGGCCCTCAATGACGTTGAGTTTGGCACCCCTTTTCTATGGGCATCCTGTTCCTCTAGATATCTGTGTAAACCCCTCTCAGATGTACATGCTGCCTAGTATACTGTATAAGGGATGGGGAAGAGACAAAAGCCTTACTCTCTATTCCATAAGGTGAACCCGAAATATAGGAAGGCTTGCTTGTAATCTTCCTTGGTTTGGATGATTGGTTGACCCAGACCATGGCACTGTTTCTAAACAAATGCAATTTAGATACTTTCATGCTGAATCCAAACAATTCATTATCAAGACCCAAGTAAAAAAGTGGTATGTGGGCACAACTAGTCATTGACAACTTCTACAATAAGGTGGCAAAAGGAGGGAAATTCATGGATTAGAAGAGAGATGGATTGATGTAGCTCCTGGAGCTACTCGTCATTTATTGCTGAAGTTTGACAGCAAACTACACTACTGAATTTCCAAAGGCAAAAGGAAATAGCAATAATGTGTTTGATGTATATGTTGCTTTCCTTTTAGGAGGTCAAGGTAGAATATAGTAATCCCTTCTGCCATTTTCCCTCACAGCAACCATCCTATGAGGTAAGTTGATGTGGGGATCCAGTTTGGTGTAGAGATTAAGGTGCTGGCCTAGAAACCAGGAGACTGTGAGTTCTAGTCCAACCATGGATGGAAAGCCAACTAGGTGACCTTGGGCCAGTCACTCTTTCTTACCCCTAGTAAGAAGGCAATGGCAAATGACTTCTGAGAAAACTGCAAGTACTTTTGTCTAGGCAGTTGCCAGGAATAAAAAACTGACTCAACGACACAATACACAAAAAAGTGAGGTAGGCTGGTCTAAGACTGAGTGATTGGTCCCAAATCCCCCAGGGAGCATCTGAGGGCGAATTTGAACTTGGGTGTCTCCAGTACCAGTGTAGTTACTTAACAATTGTGTCACAGTCTAATAATCTCTGAAATTATCCAGAATGATATGATTATATTTAAAACTCAGAAGAATTTTGGAATTGAACGGTTTACTTTTAAAACTATTTTTATCTTTTCAAAAGCCTCTAAATGACAAAAAACGCTAAATGTGGGCTTTTGTTATTATTAAAATATAAGCCGGTCAAAGACCAAAGCAAAGATGATGATGATGATGTTTAAATATATGCAGTTCTTGTAGAATCAGTTTAAGAAAAAATATGGCAAAAAATAGTTAGTTACGCATCTGTGTTGTACTGTCTGCTAAAGCTTATACACGTTCTTTCTGCACGTGGTGGGAGCATCTGGCTGGCACTTCTGGAAGCAAAATATTTATTTTACGATTTCATTCATTTGTTTGATTAACTACAGCTTTGGATTTTTTTTTTTTTTAAATCTGGCTCTGCTTACTTTCATCTTCGCTTCACTGAATTATTCTTACTGCCCTTGTTTGCGCTCTGCACAAGACTAGAATATAGCTATTGGATCAAAAAACAGTTGTTCTCTCTAATCAAGAAGGAGTCCTTTTGACAAAAAGTGAGCTTGCCTGTGGGTGTTTTTTTGCCTGCCAAAGAGATAGAATTGAGAAGAACCTTGCAATAACCATCCCAAAATTTGTTGTTAGATGTACTTGAGAAACCTCTACAGATTTGCCATTTTCAATCCAGCAAACAAAAACAATACAGATCCATTGCATCCCTAGCCATGTTAGAGTTTCAAAATGAGATTTCTCAGTTTGTATTCACCAGGCAGCCCTGAGATTCTGTTCCCCCCCAAACAACAACAACAACAAAAAGTGATCGGATTTTTTTCATTTTGGAAAAAAAAAGCCCAGCAACTATTATTTTTTTAAAAAAAAACACTGCAGTATTTTTGGAATATCAATCTTTTGCAAATGAACCCTTAAATTGCAGATGACCTTTTTAAAAATGCTGTCACAGATCACCGTGTGTCTCACAGTTCCTGGCTGTTGTGCTGGGATAAATTCCCTGCACTGGGAGAGAATTGTACAGGGTTGCAGAGACACTTTTCTTGCCTGCAGGTTGAAAAGGAGCGCAGCCTAGCAGAAGCTTTACCAGTTGATTCATCTGATTGTATAAAGTGGCCCTTCCACAGGCGGGCTCTTCTCTTGTATTAAGCCTTGAAGGGGGTCTTGCTAATTGATGAGGTGTAAATGGCTTTGTCAGAGAGCTGCTTGTGATTCCAAAGGGACACCTGCTTATCCGTTTATACGTGTCCCTGCAAAGATTTCTCCCCCCCCTCCTGTACACAAAATGCTGCTCTGTACTGTTCCCTTTCCATCACCTCTTTGTCTGAGAAACTCGGCTGCCTGTAGCTTGTTAACCTCCTCTGGCTTTTCACATCCTCTCCCTTCTTCCCTCCTTCTCTGTGTGTTCCCCATCTGGGAAGGTCACACAGAAATGATGCAGGGCAAGATTGCTCCAACACGTTTTTTTAAACAGCACCTGCTCATTACACCTTCCCTGCCATCCTTCTTGCTCTCCCTTCTGAGCCTCAGTCATTCTGAACAGGCACTGCCATTTGTGCACTCGTCTTTACCTCTTCCCTGAGTCTTCCAGCGGAAATCCATCCTGTGGCAATTATTAATGCACAGTTCTGGCTTCCTAGTTAACCCTGAGACCTCAAGGCTGTGTCACTGTAAAGTAATCAGTATCTAAATATGTGGGTCATTTTTATCTACCCTTATATCTCTGTGAGCTTGACTAGGTAGGTTTGACCAGCTACATCTTTCCTTGATTGATTGTTGGGGAGAAATTTTCATCAGTTTATCAGACAATTAAGAGCACTTTTGTTTTATTTGGGATCCCGTGGCTGTTAAAATATAACAACTAAATTATCTCACATCTCCTTCAGTGCTCTTTCCTTCTACTCCGTGATAGCTAAGTTTAATTTCAAAGGAGCTCTAATTTGTCCTTAATTCAGTGTCCATGTAAGAGGTTTCTGGTTATAGGTGGGATGAAATGACTTTTTTTGCTTTATGAAATGCTTTTTAAATTATAAATATGCCAGGAAAAAAAGGAACTAAAAGCAAATAGACTCCTGTAACAGGTGTAGAAACCATGTGGAACAATATGGACATCTTAATGTTGACCATTGGAGAATTGCCAAGAACAGTCACCAACTGTTATGCCATTAATACAAGGGTGGAGTTCCTGCAGGGAGATTTTAAGATACTACAACTACAACTACGTGATCAAAGCCCAATCAATTTTTGATCCTTTCTCTGAAGACACCCCTATATGAGAGAAAAATTAACATTAAATTGCACTTAATTGTGCTTATCTATATTTCTAGATCACGTGAGATTCTGAAATATTATGAATGGATTAAAAAAATGGAAGGACAAACAACATTCAAGACCACAAATTGCTGGAGCAGCTCTAAAATGAGGCTTACATTAAAAGGGAAAGGGTCAGACTCTGGTAGAAAATCCAGTATTTTATATAGTCTTGTTATAAAAACTGAAATGTTTATTTATTTGGATTTTCATATCTTTTGAGCTTGTAATTGGATCATGTATGCTTACAGGGGAGAACATATGCAAGTTTGCAGTAGATCTCTAAAAATGGTGCCCCCTTAAATGCTTATTTCCAGTTTCTTCCCTTGTAGCTAAATATGCTACCTTATGCTCAGTTGTTTCACTTGGCTCAAAACTTGACTTCTGCACACAAATATAATTGTAGCTGAGTTGCTTTGAGAAATAAGTTAAAACTGAGAAGAAATGAAAATCCATTTTGTGGTTGTAGTCTGCTATGGCAAACACCCAATATGGAGTTTGTATTTGGTTTACCTTCTCTGTGTTGGGACTCTTAAAAATGTGGACCTCATGGCTTAGAAAACTAATCTGGGGGATTTTCCCAGTGAAGAACTCTAGTGGATTCAGGAGTATGCAAGTTTGTTTGTGCTTTTTCATTTTATCCTACTGAAGGATAATACTAAAGTATTAAGTAAAATAAGGAAATTTTCTTAGCTTTTGTTAGGAAACACCAGCAATTTATTAAACAAAGTGCTTAACAATCTCTTTGCTGCTCTTCCTGACAGGTGGGAAGGACCTGCGTGAATGATCTGTGCTCAGGAGGCTGACTGATTCAGATACTCAATATGTTGTTAGGTAGATGCTCATGACAAGGCAGAAAAATCAATGGTAATGGGCTTGCTCATCAACACCTGAACACACTACTAATCCATATTTTACAACGGCAGCATGTTTAAAAAGCTGTTGAGAATCTCTTGCAGTTTGCCGGTAATGGGAAAACGTTGGGTACATTTAGGAAATGGCTATTGGATGCCTGTTGGTGTTTTCAGAATCTGTCTCTTCATGAAAAAAAAAATTAGCAGAACAGGGTGAGGTTGCTATAGAGGACTTTTTTTCCTACCTCTTTTGTCAATTTGGCTCCATCTGTGCCTTGTGTGTTTTACTCTGAACTATGCTGACAGAAAAGCTATATTCTTTTAGGGAGATAAAAGAAGGATATTAGAAATGGAACAGTCAAACAGTGAAGGTAGTCCAGTCAATGTTAGATTCTCCCCTTCAACTTTTTACTCCTTTGTTATTCCTTAATTTGTTTTCAGTGACCCAGATATGTTAGATAACCATAAACGTGCTAGTGATACAGCCTGGGGATAATAAGATTCATGATCCAACTGATGATTTTCCCACAAATTTTATGAATCAGGCTGAGAAAGTATACTGGACATACAGTTCTGTCCTTGTTCTAACTGTCATCATCATCATCATCATCAAGTTGGAAGGGACCTTGGAGGTCATTTTCTGCCAGTTTTATTCATTCTCTTGTTGCATCTGCTAAGCCATGATGTTGTTACTGCTGAACCATAATTTGCTCCAGTTCTCCAGCATGGTGACTGAAGAATCCACCAACGGGTTATTTCATTCCTCCTGCCAAATCAGACCAAGTTGTCAAGTTGTCATGCCTCCTCATTATCTGGGACTTCCCAGTTTTTATCTTGGTCTTTCGCCCATGAGGATGTGATTTCTTGACTCTCAGTCGTTTGGAGCAGGTCAGACTAGATTTTATTAATCCATTGGTGGATTCTTTTTTTTTTTTTTTGAGATTGGGAAAATTTAGTGGAGATTATTACCTCTCTTGAAAATCTAAATCCCTTCCCTTTCCCTGCAGGGCTAGAGTAGCACTCCTCTGCAGGACTGGGTGGTGGTGGTGGTTTCCCTTCCCTGAGTTCAACCTTTGCTGAACTTTCAAAAACTTTTCTGAGAGAAGCGGGGGGAGTTTTTCCTTCGTTGTGGTGTAGGGGGGCTTGAATATTCACACTCCCCTGACAAGTGCGCATGTTTCTGGCTGGTGGCTGCCATTTTAAAGCCTCGTGGCTTCTTCTCTGACCTGGCTCAGTCAGGGATTTCTATAGCGGCCGCCATTTTGAATTCATGTAGCACACCTTTGCCGAAATTATTTTGGCTGAAGCACAGCTGTTTGGTCATTTGGAGCAAGCGACAGGGGGAATTTGTCTGGCTTTTGTTTGCTTTGCTTTCTGGCTGAAACTGAAGAGGAGGAAGCCTCGCTTACAGCAGCAATCTATTTTCGCGCCTAACAGCTGTTAGGCACGATTTCCCAAACCGATCTCTTCATTACAGAAGAGTCTAAAACTTGATTCTTTAACTTTTGAGTACGTGTTGATTATCTTAGAAGCCTAAATTCTCCTCCTCCTCCTCCTCCTCCTCCTCCTCCTCCTCCTCCTCCTCCTCCTCCTCCTCCTCCCCCCTTCCTTTCTCACGGAGCTCTAGGCGTCCGCCATTTTAAGGCATATTCCCATAGGGAAACACCCATTCACACCCTGGCCAGGACGCCATTTTGTGATTGTTCAACAACTTGCTTCAGCTATATATATTGTTCTACATAGTTTCACTGGTATAATTGCATAGATTTTGCATAGGCCTTTGCATCATTTTTATTAACCGTGCCTTTGAGCTTAAGTGTTTCAGAATTGAGGAAATCTATTATCAACAAGAGTGTGGAATCATCAGAAGCAACGGTCCTTCAGGCTCTGCTTGCCATATTGCCTATATCTGCCCCTTTGCATCTAGTGGTTGCTTCAAGATCCTGACCATCGCCACTATTGTGGGACACGTGTGATTTTGTCACCAACTTGATCTCAGGTCCATTGCCAGGTGACGAGCATTGCTGCACCAAGCGTGAGTCCTGGTTAGCCAGTGGGCCGACTCACGCTAATCCACGTGAAGTCAGTCCCTCTTCAGGGGGGTTCCTGACATCCCTTGCAGAACGAGTCAGTCCCAGAGTTACCTCTGGGTTGCATCTCGACTGATATGGCAGAAACCACTGAGTCACAACCTTCGTACACTGACAACAACCCCGTCCAAGTTGAGCCGGCACCCGAGGCGCCTGGAGGTAAGGCCAAAGCCAAACCGAAGTACAGCAGGAAGGCTGGCAAGGCAAGCGATAAGCAGGCCGACCGTACACACAGAGGCCTGAAGAAGCAATTCTCCTGGGCCCAACGCTTGTCTGCTGAACAAGGTCATACACTGTCAACCTCTACACCACCTGACATGGGAGCGCCCCTACCATCCACATCGAGAGCTTGGTCACCTGAGAATATGCTTCAGCAGGTCTCAACTCAGACCTTTGGTCAGGGAGGACCACCTCTGTTTGGGGAGGACCTTGATTTGCCCAGCCTGTCATCTGCACCATCGCTGCCATCACACCATCTGCTGCGGGGTTATGGCCTCCGCTAGAGCAGTCCTTCTCTGACCAGCGCCAAGTGTGGATATCGCAGGCTGTGTTCCAAGCCATGGTGTCTGCAGGGCAACAGCAGGCTTCTCCCATTCCGGGGTCTTCTTCTGAACCGAGCACCTCTGTATGACCTCCACTGGATCGGTCAGGTATGGTCTCCCCATCCCATTCCCCTGAATCCAACTCTTCAAATGCTTCGGATTATGGGGGAGGTAGGGACGGTTGGTCGGATTGTGAGGAACCTACCCATGAATCTCAGCCCATGCGGAGCTCTTCAATGCTTCGCTGTTTCCTTCTTTGCTGCGCAGAGCCTGTACAGCGGGCAAGCTTTCCTCCAATCCGGTCCCAACCCCTCAGCCTTCTTCTGATCAGGATGCTAATCTCCTGTTTGCCGTGCCTGTAGACGAACACCTACAAATTCCCTGTCCCCTATTATTCCTCAAAAATATTCAGGGGCAGTGGGAATCACCGGCTGCTCAACCGACCCAGGGAATGGCTGAGCGCAAGATAGTGGATGTGGCTAAGAATTTGGCAGATTTATTGGAGGTACCAAAAGTAGATGAGTCATTAGCTCCACTTTTTTTGACTACCAGTCTCCCGGCAGATGTCTCGGATGCCCGTAAGGTGGAAGATAAAAAATCTGAGATGGCCTTACGTAAGGTCCATTTGGCATCTGCATGGGCTGCAAAGGCGGCAATGGCCACTTCTTTCTTTGCCAGGATTTCAATTACCTGGCTTCACCAGTTGCAGGGTGAAGAGGTCAGAATCCATCAGGATTTAACTAAGTTAATAGCCACATCTGAGTATATGGCGGATGTCTCCCTGTATTCGGCCAAGCACTCAGCCCGAGCAATGGCTTCCGGCGTAGTCGCTAGGAGGCTTCTATGGCTCAAAAACTGGAGGGCTGAGAGCAAACATAAGTGGCGTGCAGCCACTGCCGCCTTCATGGGTGGCAGACTAATTGGGGAGGTCCTAATGCCATATCTCATAGAAAATAAACAAAAACAAAAGGTTATCTCTCATTTGGCAAGAAGAACTAACGGACACTTCCTCCCTTACAGTCGCTGGCAGTCCTTTCGGACTGGGACCGTGACAGAGTCTGCACAACCATACCAACCCCCAGCCCCTAAGATTGAGCGCTCCTTTGACAGGACAAACTATAGGGACAGAACCCGATACCAACCCCAAAACAAACAGTCCTTTTGTAGCAGAGGGGTCGCCCCTCCTGTTGCTCCAAGTGACTCAGAGTGGACTCCCCCCATTGGTGGCAGACTTACTCTCTTTATCCGCCAATGGGAAAACACGACCACAGACTCCTGGGTTCTGCGCACCATAAGAGAGAGCCTGTCCCTGGAGTTCAAATCCAGGCCAGTAGATCATTTCATGTCTTGCCCAACCATGAGAAACTCTGTAAAAAGAGGGCTCATGGAAGATACCATCCAACACTTACTCACCATCAAGGCTGAATCAGGCCGGACGGGGGTATTACTCCATTCTATTTGTGGTCCCAAAATCTTCAGGGGGATGGAGGGCAATCCTTGATCTCAAGGGACTGAACCTCCACCTGCAATACCGGAGGTTCAAAATGCAGATGTTACACTCCATCTTATCCAGCATAAGACGGGGGGATCTATTGACTTCAATAGATCTAAAGGAGGCTTACCTGCACATCTCCATCCTCCCGGACCATCGCAGGTATCTGCGATTCTGCTACCTCAACCTCCACTTTCAATACAGGGCTCTACCATTCGGCCTATCCTCAGCACCCAGAGTCTTTACCAAGATCCTGGTAGTGTTGGCAGTTCATTTAAGGTTAGTGCCTGTTTGGGTCCAGTGCTATCTGGACGACATCCTGATCCAGTCCCTGTCAATTTCAACCGCCCAGTCGGATTTGGCCCTCACAATAAGAACTCTACAGAATCACGGGTTCTTGATAAATTTCAAAAAGAGCCAACTGACTCCCTCTGCCCGCCTGTTACATCTGGGTGCAGTGATAGACACGGAAGCTTGTCACGTGTACCTATCAGAGGAGTGGCACAGGAGCATCAGAAACCTGGCACTCAGGGTGCGCAGAAGCAGGACTGTATCATTGGCCACACTTTCTCAACTCCTGGGGAAGTTAATATCATGTATAGCCATAGTGCCGTGGGCCCGGTTACACGCACGGGACCTTCAGTGGTTCCTGCTCCCGTACCAGAGACAGCACACCAGTACATCCAACCAGTTGGTGCGCGTTCCTCATCAGGTGCATCACTCTCTCGGCTGGTGGACATCTATTCAAAGAGCCCAATCGAGTCAGGGTGACCACAGATGCAAGTCTCTTCGGTTGGGGTGCACATCTCCAATCCCAGATGGCTCAAGGTCAGTGGTCACAGACAGACCTCAGGCACAGCATAAATTGGTTGGAACTCAGAGTGATCCACCTAGCCCTCAAACACTTCCACACAGTAGCCAGGGGGCAACATGTGCTGGTCCTAATGGACAACGTGGCTGCAAAAGCTCACATAAATCGGCAAGGGGGCATCCGGTTCATGTCCCTCATGACAGAGGCTTGAGCATTGAGCTCCTGGGCAGAGAAACATCTGCTCTCTATCAGGGCTGAGCATATCTCGGGAGAGGCAAATCGACAGGTAGACTTCCTCAGCAGGTCAATAGTGGACCATTCAGAGTGGATGTTACATCCAGATATCTTCGAGGAGATCTCAGACAGATATGGTCGTCCGATAGTGGACCTGTTCGCCTCACCGAGGAACACCCAGCTGCCCAGGTTCTTTTCTCAGTTCCCCTCCCAGGGATCAGAGGGGGTAGATGCCCTGCGCAGCCAGTGGCCGCGAGGCCTGTTGTACGCCTTTCCCCCATTGCCTCTACTTCCAGCAGTTATCAGGAAGATCCTGGAGGAACAGGTGAAAGTGATCTTTATAGCTCCTCACTGGCCCAGGAGACCATGGTTCGCAGATCTGGTGAGTCTCTCATTCTCAGCTTGGAGGATTCCAGACAACCGGGTACGTTTGACGCAGGGGGATTTTCAGCATCCAGACTCCCAATGGCTTCAATTGACTGCCTGGCACTTGAACGTCGCACCCTGACCAGGGGTTCATAATCGGCGGAGGTGATCGATATGATCCAGGCGGCCAGGAGATCGGCCAGGAGACTAACCGTATTTACGACCATATGTGGAAGAACTTCTGTCGCTGGTGTGACAGGAATCACGTGAGTCTGTCACAGGTAACCATTCCTAGGGTACTAGAATATTTGATGGAGGGCGTCAAAAAGGGGTTAGCGCCCAATACTATCCGCAGACAGTTAGCAGCACTTTCCTCTGTGTTCTCGTGGGACTCCTCTGAGTCCTTATCAAGGCACCCGACCGTACGGTCCTTCCTCAAGGGAGTCACTAATAGTAGACCTCCCATGGTTCATAGATATCCTTCTTGGAACTTACCTCGGGTTCTTCAGGCACTAACCTCACCTCCCTTTGAACCACTTAAATCGTGTTCCTTACGATACTTTCACTCAAAGTCTCCTTCCTGATTGCAATTACTTCGGCTAGGCGCATTTCGGAATTGGCTGCCTTGTTGGTCAGGAAGGACCTGTGCACGTTTCATGAAGACAGGGTGGTTCTCCGGTGAGACCCCTCCTTTATTCCAAAAATAAATACAGTATTCCATAGAGCACAAGAGGTCATTCTTCCAGATTTCTGTCCTCATCCGTCACATGAATTGGAATGGCAATGGCACACCCTTGATGTAAGGAGAGTCTTACGACGTTATATCAAGCGCACGGCGCCTTTCCATAAATCTGAAGCCCTGTTTGTGTCCTTTCAGCTTTCTTCGATGGGTCAAAAGGTGTCAGCTTCCACCATAGGTAGGTGGATCAGGGCCTGTATCGCAAGCGCCTACGTTTCTCTTGCTTTGCCTGTTCCTCCTCATGTTACGGCTCACTCCACCCGCAGTGCTGCCACAACTGCGGCGTGGGCAACCCAGGCATCCATTGAGGACATTTGCAGGGTGGCGACATGGTCTTCGCCATCACCTTTCTTTAGACATTGCCATTTAGACAAATTTGCGTCGGCTGAGGCTGCTTTTGGTAGGCGTATTTTACAACAAGTAGTCACACCATCTGGGGGTCCGGCCCCAACTGACTCCCACCCTTAGGGACTCTGGAAGCTTTGGTATGTCCCATTGGTGGCTTCTTCAGTCATCATGCTGGAGAAGGAGCGTTGGCTTACCTGAACGCCTGTTCTCAGCATGATGATGAAGAATCCACGCCCTCCCTTTTAGAAGTCAGTCAGGTCCGGGTTGGGCACTTGTTATTGTAGGTTTTTTTCTTAATACCTGCTTGAGAGTCATCACGTCCAACTGTTGTCATTGGCTACGCCGTCGATGAAAACTGGGAAGTCCCAGATAATGAGGAGGCGTGACAACTTGACAACTTGATCTGATTGGGCAGGAGGACTGAAATAACTTGTTGGTGGATTCTTCATCATCATGCTGAGAACAGGCGTTCAGGTAAGCCAACGCTCCTTCCAGGTTGGAAACTCCTTTGAAAAAAATGGCTTCAGTTGCAAAGTTAAAGATAATTTATTGTTATAGTTGGTCAGATTTCAGTAACTGGAAAGTTTAACTTCTTATGAAATAAGGAAGAAAGGAGTGTGATGCTACTCTTGCACCCCAGCTGATATCTTATAATAAATCCTATGACATCTGATTTGAAGCATGGCTTTTAAAAAGTAGGCATTTGCTGGACCTGACTGGTTTTGTGAGAGAAAATGGGCAAGATCCATTTTCACATTTTATTTTGACAATGCGTTTTACATCAGCTTAACAAAACTCACCTTGATCTGATATGCGTTGTTCCTAAACAATGGTTTTGAAGTCATGTGGACTTTAGGCAGGGTAATTGCACATCAAATTCATGAAAAAAAAAGTCAATTGGTTTGTTACCAATTGAGTGAAGGGGGTAGGATTTGATTTTATTATGTTTCTATATCTGATTGCCAGGAAAAACTGAATGGCCAGTAGTCAATTGTTCCCCCCCCCCAAATCCAATAGTTTGAAGTAATAACAGCTGGCTCCTTTTCTATTCATAATAAATGCTCATAAAACAGAATCTTTTTGCCAGGCACAGCTCATTTATAAAATATCCTTCATTCAAACAACAACAACAACAACAACCAAGCAAACAACATAAATATTTATCAGTCATACATTGGCTTTGACAGCGTGTTGGTTGCCCCTTGCATCTTTCATTGTTATTTTTACTGTTTACACATGTATTTGTTTTTATGCCTTGCTAGCTGCCCAGAATTATTTGATTAAGATAGACTATATCCATTTGCTAAATAAATAAATAAAAATTTGCATTGGTTATATGACAAACCAATGGCAGGCTACGTTCCCATGTGCTATATTTGCTGAGGCCATTTTCTGAACTGCTCTGGAACTTATTGTTGTTAGAGAGAGGTGTGTGTGTGTTCCTAAAAAATACAGCCTTAGCAAAACAATTAGTTGGGGAGGAAAAAGGAACTTAGAGAGAATTAAGGACATTTTTTATGCTTTCTCTAAGAAGGCAGCAAAGGTAAGAATGCGAAGAGAAGAGGCAAGGGCTCAGAAGCTGTTTGGAACCTGTTTTTATGGCTGAAGAAGGAGAACAGAAGAAGCACTGAACTGAAAGTCAGGAATTCCTGGGGAAAGTGGGTAGAAAATCTTGATTTAGATCAGTGGTTGTCAACCTGTGGGTCGGGACCCCATTTGGGGTTGAACGACCATTTCACAGGGGTCGCCAAACAAGACTGTCTGCCATTTTTCCCCCCTTTGGCCATGCCCCTGGCACCCGGTGATGTATAAGTGGTTGGGGGTCACCACAACATGGGGAACTGTATTATGGGGTCGCGGCATTAGAAAGGTTGAGAACCACTGATTTAGATGAAAAAGAAAAGAAAAAGAAAAAGAAAGCTCTGGGGCCAGTTTGGGAGTTGCTAGGGGCCAATTGAAGAGCAAGTCAGGAAGAAAACCTCTGAGCGATCCTGGGGAATATTAGTGGCTACATTATTTATAGCAAATGGACAGCCGAGAAGGAGGTTAAAAACCCTTCTTGACTACTAGTCTCTTGTATCTGTGTTAAATTGTGCATGTCTCTCATTCCCTAGAAATGTTGTTGATGAATTAGGAGTTTAGAGAAGAGCAGCAGAAGCTATTAACGGGCCGCAGAGGATTGATGAGGTACATTACTAAAGGGATGGCAGATACAGGCTAAATGATGACTAAAAAGATTGCTTACAAGTGTCTGGAGAGTGTAAAATGATAGAGAAGGTACGCTCCCCTCCCCCCCTGCCCACCTCCAATGAATTTAAGCTTTTGTAGCCAAAGTGCACCCATTTTTTTAAACAAATTAAGATAGAATACTTTTTTTATCTGAAAAAAAGTACTGTTATTGGCCAAACTTTCCCTGTTCCTGTCATGTACATGTTTGACTTTAGACAGGAGAGCTAAAATTTATTTTGTGAAGGATGGAAATTGTAATCCAATGGAGCTGGAGGGACATCAGGCTGGGAAAGGCTCTTTAAGAATGTTTAAGAGTATATTGTAAATTACCCAACTTATTATGTGTTTATTATTAGCTGCAGATGTGTTTAGAGAAATGACTTGTGAAAAGGTATGGATCGTTCCCAACCAAGTAATTCTGCCCGTCCCATGAACTGCGCTGAGCAGTTCACTCCATTCACAAGATGATGCATGAGAGATCCAGGGAAAAGCAAAAAAAGATATATATATATATATATATATATATATATATATATATATATATATATATATATATATATATATATATATATATATTGGTAAGGCTTACTACTGAGACAAACAGCTGCACCCTTCAAAGTGGTGCTGAAAGCTTCTTTGCTCCGTTTATTTCAAGTTAAGCCACACACATACAAATATTTGTCTTCATTTGACATATGAGGAAATTTGGAAAAGACGTTAAAGTAAACAGATTCTTTTGCTGCATCCTTATTCCCTTTCAAGTTTGCATGATTCTACCGAAAGCAACTCAGCAGACCCTCAGAGTGGGAAAGGATTCTACCCCTGCAGAAAAAATGGTCTGGGCTGGTTCCAGATCTTGCTGAGAATCAACACAGACATTTGCTCTGGGTGGCTGAGTAGTGGTGGTGGTGGTGGTGGTGGCAGGAAGCTCCCTCCCTCGCTTTCGTATTTAGTGTGTGATTGCGTGGTTTTCCATTCAGACGTGGCTGACAGGGCAAAGAGGTCCCCCCAAACCCCATGAAATATAAATGAACTTGTGATGGTGTGGGATGAAAGACGGACTCTGCCTGAGGTTGATATACCGTATATGCCGGCGTATAAGGTGACTTCTGCGAGCTCTAAAATCGGCGCCAAAGATGGGGGTCGTCTTATACGCCGAGTCGTCTTATACGCTGGAAATACTGGTAGTTTCCGGCGTATAAGATGACGTTCTAGAAATGCGGCCTGGCGATAAAGACGGGGGTCGTCTTATACGCCGGGTCGCCTTGTACGCCGGCATATACAGTATTGCTGTTTCTTCTAGAATGTGATGTCACAAAGCCTTTTCCCCAAGATTTGGTTGAATTTCCACCAATCGGTAAACTGGAGCAGAAAGACCCCAATTGGAAAAGCATAATTTTCAGAAAAGAATGATCAAGGCTTTCTGAATGGCTCTGGAGATATTTGCCTGCATGTATGAATCCCAAAACTGTGATGGTGGAATACATGTTACCTCTCTCAATTTTAAGCTGACCTGAGCAGGCTCAACCTGGCCATAAGACTTTTGCCAATCACCTACATTATGACTCCCATATTGTGGATGGTTAGATAAAATAGGAGAAAGCAAGAGGAGGACAAATTTATCCATGTCTTCGTAAAAGAAAAGCCCAGGACGATCTCCAAATAAGCATGCTGCAGCTTAACTATATTGTAATGTTTATTAAGGATTCTGCGTTTGAACTCTGATTCTGATCTTTGTGTAGACATGCCAACACTTTGCATGTTCTTGAAAAGCAACTTCCCACTTCTGACAAGCTTTTATAAAATATACTTCCCAGTGTGTATTATTAAAATTACATTGAAAATTAATGTAACCAAAATTTCACTGAGAACAAGCACTAAACATGTTTATATATTCCTTTTGGAAGAGATAAATAAGGTTAATCATAATTAATCTTTTTTTTAAAAAAAGAGTTCCAATGTTATTCTAGAAACTGATAAAAAAAGAAGGAGGAGGAGGAGGAGGAGGAGGAGGAGGAGGAGGAGGAGGAGGAGGAGGAGGAGGAAAAGGGGAAGGAAAGATCTTGCCCTGGGACAAAAACAAAAGAAAACACAGATATTGCAATAGATAAGATGAACACATGGTGAATCTTTCTTCACTTATTAATTTCCCAAAGTTTGTTAATTTCCAGTAGGTTTGAGAAAGTGTTGATTTTCAGTAGGTTTAGAGAAAGCTGACTAGACCTGACTCTCGGTCTATCTAACCCAACTTTTCAGAATCTGGATAGATCCCCAAAGGTATGGACTTCACCTCCCAGAGTGTTCAGAAGTAACCATGTTGGCTTTGGGAATTCTAAGAGGTTGCCTCTCAGTTAATCTGGTTGCAGTCCCCAGGGCAACAAGCTGAAACATTACCTGGAAAAATCCCAGTTCCACTTTTTCTTCCTCTCACATCTGTGTTAATTACAGCAAATTAACCCTGACTGATGAATATTCAACACTTGGTAGGATTAGTTAAAATGTGTAACTTGGCCAAACATTAAGCAGACATTGCTTTTTGTCGCAAGGCATGGCTGGGTGATTCTTTGCTTTCTACTGATTGCTTCTTGTCTCTTCTTGTATGCCTTGGTAATGTACTCATTTAACAAAACCCATCCATCTTTATGGTTAAAGTTGTTTTTCCTTTTTTCTAAATACCATCCCAAGGATCAAAATCAGCTTATGGCATGAACTGGAAGGCTCAGGGGTGTAATAGGAAGCAGTGATTTGGAAATTTGACAGAAACCAAGATTGAATATAAATATTTAGGCATCAGAGGGGGAAAAAAGTGTGGTGGTAGTGTTGAGGAACGCAGCCGATATTACGTCCAGTGATCTCAGCCACAGTGTGACTTGAATTGTGAGCACTGTAGGGCCTTTGAAAGGTCATGGTTATTTAAGAACAGACAAGAAGCTTGCCTGTCTGCTGCTTCTTCTTCTTCTTCTTTTCCTCTCCAGCATTTCTGTTTGGGGAATGCTATTTTCTGTTTTTGTAATTGGAATCTCTGAATTGCAGTTTTCAATTTGGCACAATATGTCACTAAAAAACCACCTAGATGATCCAGACTTGTTTTTCCTTTTCCTTTTAAAAAATACTTGCTTATAATGGGGTATATATTACCATTCCTGCTAAACCCTCTGGAATCCTGCTCCCATCAAGGACTGGCAGATGGAATCCTGCGTGCCATTGTATAAACTTGCCTGCTTGAATATACATGAGAGACGTGGATTTCCTCAGTAATTATCATCCTTTTCTGTTGTCTAGAAAAGGCTTATTTAAGATGCTTGTCAAATACTGTCCCTTGCCAAAGCATTTACTCTTTAAGTTAATGGCCCATTTGTTGCTTTGAAGTGATAAACTCTGGCAGTCTAGACTCTTTCATCTTATAAGAACTTCAGTTGGGGAATCTTTTCACCATATTGTTTCACTTCAAAAGAAATACTGACCGACTGTAGGAGGCCTGTTAACATTGGCTGATGCTAAATTAGCATGAGAAATTAATTCAGCCTCTGGGAAGCTGATTGGTTTAGAGCTTTTGCTTTAAATTTATTTCACATCCTTTCCTCTGTTTCTTTCCTTTTTTAAAAAAAACAAAATAAAGTGACTTCTGTGGAAGGAGATGAAGCACATTTGAGAAAGTATTTGAATAAAGTGATGAAATTGAAGGATGTGAGGCTATCTCACTCTGCAGTGATTGGCACTTCACAGCTATATATTGCAGTCAACTGACATATTAAGTTCTGCAGTCATTTTCTTTGTTCTTTCTCATGTGGCCTTAGTTAAGATTGTCCTATGGTATCACCTTGTTATGCAGCCAGTCAGAATTGGCTATAGACAATTGACTGGAAGGATAACCATTTGTAGCCTGCAAAACTTTATTTTAATGCTCACAGAAGGATATTACAAAGATGGGGCCATGTCTGCTTTGTGCAAATATTGTAACCAGAATGTGCCTTTGACTAGGATGCTAGGTTGCCTAAATGTTTTTGTGTGAAGTGGGATTGCAGAGGGAACTCTTTATCTGATAACTTATTTCCAGCCTGTTGTCAAGTATGGTGGTGAGGTCAGAGATGCTGCTTTATGAGGAATAGCTTGGGGTTGTGATAACCAGTAAGGCCTTAACAGAGGGAACATGCGTGTAAGGTAACGGTAGGCATATGGGCAGGAGAGTCTCTTTCTCCCCACCATTGTGGTTTCTTTTTTTGGCACCAGACCAAGAAGATAAAATTCTGGATGGGATTGAAAAATTGTGGCAATCCTCAACCGAAGACAGAAATCTTAAAAGGTATAATCCTGGCTCACACTGTACCTGTTTAGTCACCTCCGGTTACATCTGCATAGATTGCAGGGAATCAACCATAAGCTAATATACAAAGAGAGACTCTCTCTATAGCTCAGGCATGCAATTATATTCTTGAGTTAGGCGCCTGAGAAATATTACAAAGATATAATCTTCCCATATTGGGTAATTAAAAAGAGCGCTCAAACCACCAGCGCGCCCATCAAGTTACATCTTGCCAAGAGAAAGAAACAAGTGCAACACTTCTGAGATCCCCTTCATTTCAAATAACTTGCAGTGATCATGAGGATGTAGTAATTAATGATGAGAAGATAAAGGGATATTGTCTGTTAAACATTAATTCAAAATAATTAAAAGCTCTTTACCAGCCTCCACGTGTGGAGTATGTCTGCCAATCCCCACTGAGGATGCTGTGCACCTATGGCGACTGCAAGGAGTCTCAATTTTGGCCATGCAGTCTGGGTGGCTTAGCAGAGAGCTCTGAGAAGTTGAGGCTCAGTTTGAACTCTTCTCTGGTGAAGCAGACAACCTTGCTAGAAATGGCTTGGAGCAAGTAGGGTTTGGATTGTTTTTATCTTTATTCTTTATTACTATTTTAATGAATACGTCCCTTCAACCCATCCCACTGCCACCGGGCACTAACTCTTTAAAGAAAGGACCTCTTCCTTAAGCTCTTATCTAATTTTTCTAATCTGTTGGTTTGAAGTTTCTCTTGTTTTGGGAAAGGGCTCTGGAGAAAACTATGGAAATGTGGAAGTTCCTAAGAGGAAGAAAGGAGAATGCTCCAAGAATGTCTGAGAAGCAGTCTGAAGATTCAAGGTGCCATCACCTATGATGGACCAAGACTTTTTAGCCCTTAAAGGAGATTATCAGGGCATCTTCTATATACCACTCTGGCTTCTAATTTGGAAGATTGGACATATGGGGAAGACGCTCTGTGTGTGGCTCTCATCCTTGAAGAGGAAAACTCTTGCATCTGCTGGTCTAGGTACATGATTGCAAAGATGAACTGCCTCTTTGTGGAAAAACAAGAGTCCATTATGTTGCAGAACTGATAATATTTCTTGTGCTTTCATGGATTCTAGGTTACTTCCTCAGTTGTGTAGCCAGGTTCTTTCTTCAACTGGAAGTATGCCTATTTCAGCCTATTCTAACCTGGACTTGCTGGCTCCTATAATATCTCAGGCAGCAGGAGGTCCAGCCCTTGGGAGGACACCACTATGAATAGATCCAAAGACCATAAACTGTAGTAAAAATCATGGATGTTTTCTTTTTTTAATTTCTGGGAGTTTTTTTCCCCTTCTGTTCAATTGTGTCCAATTGTCAGAGACTGCGTGGACAGGTTTCTGCAGTTTTCTTGGCAAGGTTTTTCAAAAGTGGGTTTGCCATTGTTTCTTTCCTAGGGTTGACAGAAAACGACTAGCTCAAGATCACCAGCTGGCTTTGTGCTTAAGGCAGGACTAGACCTCACAGTCTCCTAGTTTCTAGGCCAGTGTCTTAACCACTACACCAAACTGCTCTCTCACCAAACTAATACTACTTTCTAACACTAATAATAATACTCTCTAATACTAATATGGTATAGTGGTTAAAGTGTTGGGCTAGGAATAGGGAAATTCAAGTTCTTGTCTCAGCCATGGAAAATCATTGGACAGTCATTTTCTAAGCCCAATCCACCACAGGATTGTTGTGGAAAAAACTGGAGAAGGGAGCATTATGTTCACTATCTAGAGCTCCTGAAGGGAAGGCAAAGTATAAATCTAAGGACTGAGTAAATAAGTAAATATAGACAAATGAATAGGAACAGGTCATAGCAAATGGCAATGAGTAACTGACCTTGACTGATCTCATAAAATCCAAGCTTAGTTAAATCTGGTTAATATTTGGATGGGAGACCATTGAGAAATCCCAACATTATAGACTAGCCTGAGAAAGTGGGGGGAAAGTCAGTTTGGAATAAGGGATCATTAAACCATTTCTGTCTTGTTGCCAAGAAAACTACACAATTCCTGCAATCAGGAATCAAGCTCAATATGGGAGACTTCATTAATAATATCAAAATATTACAACATTTCACAACAGTAGCTGCCAGTGAATTGTACTACTTTGCTAGCTAAATTATGCTAATGAAGATGATCATGCTAAGTAAGAAAAATCCAAGTTTAAGTTTGATTTGAATAGAATCTAATATTCTTATTATAGTCAATTCAAAATTATTTTGCTAAAGCTTGGGCCAGAGATATTTTTATTGGAAACAGGCAATGTACGGCTTAGTAGCAAACTAGAACTTGCTAGTGCAGGGGTCCCCAACCCCCGGGCTATGGACCAGTACCGGGCCGTGGCATGCCAGCAACCGGTCTGTACAAACAAGCAAAGTCCCATCCATGGGATGTAGGTGGCATAGAAAAAAATGAACTCTCCGGTCTGTGCAAAAAACTTTCTCCACGGAACCGGTGCCTGGTGCCCAAAAGGTTGAGGGCCTCTGTGCTATTGGTTCCTGGTTAATATGAAAAGTGCAGTCATTTAAAACTGATCTGCTTGTTTGACACAGACAATTAAAAGATATGTGGTTGTATTCCTGACATCTTGAATTTTATACCACTGTAAAGACTGCCTTTTCAACTTGCCAATTGATCGACATCAGGAATCTCTGTCTCTGTATCATGAAGGCTTTGTAGAACGTAGTATGTGTTTTGAAAATCAAGACACAATTGCTTTGAGGTGCTACAGAAGTAACGAATCTGTTTCTTATATATACTCATCTGTGAGTAAGAGTGGAACGAAGAACTGTTTTTAGATATCTTTTTTGCTCTTTTATACCCACTTCCTCTTTCATGTCTCATACTTCTGTCAACTTTCTTTCATGGTACTTTGTGGACTTTTCTCCTTCCTTAAGCCAAGATTGTCTCTTTATTCTTCTTTTTTTTTTTTTGCCTTTTCCAAACTGACCTTTTATTCCAGCTCAGGTGGCAACCTTCTCCTGTCTCAGCTCTTTGTCTTCACTTTTTTTTCCCTCATTTATCATGTCTAAGATGTTTCAGGCCAAGAAGATATTAAAATTCGAAAGAGTGTAGGCCACGTTAAGATCTTCTGTGGAGCTCCTTTCCTATTCCTTCACTCCATAAGGAGAGGCATTTGGTGCTGGCGCCTTGTTGGAGAATACCCACAGAAAATAACTTGCATCATCTTGAAGGTCATCTTGGCACCTGATAAAAAGCTTACAGTATTGTTTTCCATGGTTTTTAACATGAACAGCTTTCTCTACATGGTTTCTTTTATGAGCCGTGGTGGCGCAGTAGTTAAATACAGTACTGCAGGCTGCTTCTGCTGACTCCCAGCTGCCAGCAGTTTGGCAGTTTGAGTCTCATTGGCTCAAGGTTGACTCAGCCTTCCATCCTTCCGAGGTCGATAAAATGAGGAGCCGCTCAGAGAGGGCTGTAAAGCACTGTGAAATGGTATATACAGTAAGTCTAAGCGCTATTGCTATTTTAAAGATCTGTACATTTTGCAATAGTTTTCCATATGCTGCTGCTACTATTACTGAAAACGTTATATTTCTTTTATCCCAAATGACTTTTGTAGTTGTTGTTTCATTTACATTTTATTCAGCTGGCTCAAGAGCTTTTGTTCATGAGTGGTACATCAATTATTTCAAATAAATAAGTAAATAAAGGAATTAACCAAGACCAGATTTTAAAAATACTAAGTTGCCTTATGGTAATTTAGCCCATTTGTCTAGCTTAATACTGTTGACCCCTTAGTGGACTCAAGCGGTGGGCCTAGTTAAAAACGGATTTGGGGGGATGTTGATTTTGATTAGGAGTCCTTGGAGAGAAAATGGAAGGATAATCCTCCACTATCCACCCATCTGCATCTTCTTGTAATGGAAGAATTCTGGTTGAAATTTCAGATTCTTATTAATGATGAAAAAGTAGTTATTTAAAGAATAAATCGTAGTTTGGAAAAATGATTGGCATTTTGTTCTTGTGTATATAATGGCAACAAGATGTCTGTATGCCCAACGTTGGAAAGGTTCGTGGTAAAGGTGATTTTGCTGCCTGGGATGACGAAACTCACCTGATTAAAAAAAAGACATTGGATAAATTTAATATCAACTGGAAGTCTCTTTTGCACATTTTTGCCAAACGTGAACAAAATGAATCACGACATAAGGATTTTATTAGTAATATTTATAGATTAACTTTAAAAAATGGAGATTGCTTTATAATTGTAAACCAAGAGCTGGAACTCTTTTTATTTATATCTGCTGTAAAAGAAGTCAGTAGTCATTTTTTTCTTTTAGTTTCTATGTCATTTATTTTATTGCACATCTATCCACTAATTCTATATTAGGATTTTCTATTCTCTCTCTTAGCTTTTCTGTTATGTAGTTTTTATTTTTTATTTTAAAATATTTTTTATTTAATTTTATTTTTTTAAAAAATAAGGAAGTTATATTTAAAAAATAAATCACAATTTGGGGAATTAGCAGATGATTCTGGACTAAAATTATGAAAAAAAATTTTTTTTTACAAAAATAAATCAATAATAAAGATGGTTCCTGGGTTGAGATGGCTTTTACAACAGATCAGCTTCTTTATTATCTCTCTAAGGTCTGATCTGGTCATTCTTTATAAACACCACTAGACAGACTCCCATTTTAAAAAATGATTTGGGAAGGATATAATGAGAAAACTGAATGTTCTTCTGATACATAGAATCAGATGGTATGTGGCTGCCATTCCTTGCCTGTTTTATGATAAATCAGGTGGGCCAAAGCAGGGTTTGTGACCTTTGGTGTTTAATGTTTTGAAGAGGGCTGAGGCCAGAATTTGTGGAATGTTGCTTCAAAAGTGGGAAACACTAGATTTTTCATTCTCTTGGGTTTTTAATGGGGGTTCTTTTAAGGACTGGAACTACAAAATTTGCTCATTTGCAATTTCAGAATGCAGGGGAACAGAAACAGATTTATGGGGCAGCCCTGGAGGTGACAGAAGTAGTTCAGAAGCTGCAGATTATTTGCCAGGGATGCTAAATATTATCTGTTTTCTGCTCAAAAGTTAAAGTGGCTGAGAGTTAAGTACTAGTGCCAGGATCCAATCAATTCAGTTTGATAAAAGTGGGTCTATGTGCTTTCCAAAGCCCATCAAATATCCAAACTAATTCAAATATACTTGGTTTTATTAAACATGGTTCAGTAATTCAGTCTGAAGGAATTTAAATTGAAGGAGTGATTCAATCTGATCAACTGGAGTGAAACTTTAAAATTGCTTTACTGTGCATCCATACTAAATCACATTGTTTCAAGATTTATCTGGACTACGAGAACCCTTTTCTATCTTTACTTCTGTGTTTGACTTTCTTAAGAATATACCCAGTGGCTCTGAAAGACCATGAGAATTTACCATATTTCTGATTATATACAATTATTTTATATTACATTTACTTATGCTACAATTTAATGTGACAACTTCATTTTTTTTAAAAAAAATTGATTCATTGTCTTAAATAGCCAAACAGGGGAAGAGGTGAAACTGAAAGCAAATGAGATGCTTTCAGTTTGTTGTGTACCCCAACCAAATGTTGACTCCAGACTTTCCAACTGTGTTGGAAGAACTGGAGGAAAAATTGATGCCCTTGATAAATATGAGATTCAGTTCTCTTTGGTGTACCAAATAATGTTTCCTGGGCACTCTGACTCTCATCTAATTTTTTAAAATTTCTCTGTATGAGTGGGTGAGATTACTTAATCCATTCTTACAAGTGGCAAGAATGCTTGTGATTAAGTTGATAGCTTTCAATCAGTGGTGATTATCATATAATAAATACTTCACTACTTACCTACCTACCTACCAAAAAAAATCCTTCATATATGTCAGATGTATACTTTTTTCCAAATCTAAAATAATGAAATGTATTAAGACTAAGATATTTTAACCTGATATTAAGCTCACTGTAAGTATAAATTTGTCATGTGAATTAGTCAATATTCATCAATCCTAAAGTCTAATCATTCATGATGTGAAATTGGATCATAGCTTTCACCTCCTGAAAAAAAATTCTACTTTGTAGGTCATCATTCAACAAGATACTATTTTTGTGGTGTTCTCCATTGTTTTAGCAACATAGAAACCTGACAGCAGAAAAAGACCTAGTGATCCATCAAGTTTGCCCTTTGAGATTTTTAATTTTTTTAATGTATTTATTTTGGGATGATGGACATGTGTTCATCCCAAGCATATTTAAATTCAGTTTAAACATTACCTGTGCTGGAAGTTGGTTCCAAGCTTCCTCTACTCTTTTTGTGGAATAATACTTTTTAATATTACTTTTGAACTTCCCTCCTGTCAGCTTAAGGTTATGCCCCTGTGTTCTTGATTTTTGCTTAATAATGAACATACTACCTTCTAGAACCATATTCATGCCATTAATATATTTCAAGATTTCAGTTATGTTCCCCCTTTCCCTTCTGTCATCCAAACTGTACATATTCAGTATCTCCAATCTTTCCTGATATGTTTTGTTCCTCTGACCTTGCACCATTTTTATTGCTCATCTCTGAACTCGCTTGATCTGATCAATATCTTTTCTAAAGTGAGGTCTTCAGAACTGGACACAGTATTTCAAGTGGAGTCTGACTAAAGCTCTACTGCAGTAATGGCGAACCTTTTAGAAACTGAGTGCCCAAACTGCAACCCAAAACCCACTTATGCATCGTTGAGTGCTGGGTGGGTGTGGCCCATGGGGTGGGCGTGGCCCATTGGGTGGCTGCGGTGATAACGGCAGACTGGGTGGGACTAAAAAGTTCAATCAATCAATTCCAACTTTGCAAGATCTTTTTTTTCCTGCGAGAAGTTGAAATTGATTGATTGAACCTTTTTTTTTTTTTTTGCAGAGTCCTAAAGCGAAAACGTTTTATAAAACCCAGCTGAAGGCCTAGGACTGGGGTGACAGCACGCGTGCCCACAGAGAGGGCTCTGAGTGCCGCCTCTGGCACCCGTGCCATAGGTTCGCCACCACTGCCCTACTGTATATAGCTGGACTAGGACCTCCTTTTTCCTGCTGGTGATCCCTCTAGAGATGCATCCCAGAATTTTGTTTGCCTTCACAGCAGCCTGGCTGCACTGTTTATTCATTTTGTAGTCATCCCCTGCAACACCATTTTCTTCAGTTGTAGCCTGCCAGAGGTTTCTTTTTCCCAAAGAGCATGATCTTACGTTTAGAAACATGGAACTGCAGTTTCCACACTCTTGACCAATTTTCTGGCAATGCCAGATCATTTTCCATTTTATGAATATTTATTTTTAAAAACTGTATGTTGCCCACCTCGCTAAAACAACAACAACAACAACAACTCTGGATGGTTTACAACCAACATCATAAATATAAAAATATTAAATGTATTAAATACAAAGGCAAGAGACAAAAGAGGCCAGAATAATTCTTCTCAATTAATCCAACCACCTGCTTCAGTGTTGAGCAGCCTTTTCATCATATAAAATAAACCCTTTCACTCTTATGCTAAAGTAAAAAAGGTACAGGACACAGGTCGGCAACCTGCGGCTCCGGAGCCGCATGCGGCTCTTTGAGCCTTCCCCTGTGTGTGTGTGTGTGTGTGTGTGTAAAAAAGAGAGTGTACTCACAGTATTCTCCGAGGAGCTGAAAAGCTTACTGGGCAGAGCTCCTCCCTTTGCTGCCCCTTTGCTGCGTCTCTGCAGGAAGCAGGAAGGGCAGGAGAGAGCTAGCTAGCCCAGCTAGGCTGACTCAGGAATTCTGGGAGTTGAAGTCCATGAGTCATAAAAGAGACGAGGTTGTCTACCCCTGAGCTTGTTGGACAACAGCTTGAAACTTGCCAGGTGAGCAGCAGATAGGAGAGGGGGGGGAGAGAGAGGGAGGGAGGGAGAGAGAGAGAGGAAAGAGAGAGAGAGAAAGAAAGAGAGTGGGGGAAGAGGAGTGGCAGACCAAGGGCAGATAGAGAGAGAGGGAGAGAGAGAGACAGAGAGAGAGAGACCCTTTTGACATCGAAAATGAAGATAACACTGCATATATCCTTTTTTTTAACCTCTGTGTGTGTGTATGTATGTGTGTGTGTGTGTATGTGTGTGTGTATATATATATATACACACACACACATATATACATATACACACACACACACACACACACACACACACACACACACACACACACCTATAATAAAGGTAAAAAAGGATATATGCAGTGTTCTCTTCATTTTAGATGTCAAAAGGGTTTTGCGGCTCCCGGTGTTTTGTTTTTGGTGGGAAACGGGTCCAAGTGGCTCTTTGAGTGTTTTGGGTTGCCTACCCCTGGTACAGGAGAACAAGTTTGGCGTTTAGACATCAGGCTAGAAACTGAGAGACCATGAATTCTAAGTCTACCTTAGCTACAAAGCAAACTGGGTGAACCTGGACCAGTCATTTTCTCTCAGCCCTAGGAAGGAGACAGTGGCAAACCAATCTGAAACACTTTTTCAAGAAAACCGCAGGGACTTGTCCAGGCAGTCTCCTAGAATTGGACATGATTGAGCAGACAAAAAAAAGAGAGAGAGAGAGAGAGAGAGAGAGAGATGTACGGTACAGTAATACACTCAGAAGTTTATCACTTGTACACCAGGTATTTATTAAAAGAAAAGTACATACTAATTGTTTTTTAAAAGTCACTTTACTGCTATAAACACTATCTACTGCAAACACTTGAGTTATATTATAAAGAAAGGTATATCAAGCTATTTAGATTAGGTGAGGTAAAGCTGTTTTAAGTCATGGCGATTTTTTTAGCAGAAGAGTTAAGCAAATATTTAGATTTCTTTTCCCTGCATTCATTTGAACTTAAGAGAGCTTATCTTTGGATGGATCACACACAATACATTTAGGAGCAATTTTAGAAATGGCTTAAAGCACAAAGAAAGCATAAGTTGCTCTAAAACAGTAATTAGATGTCTCTGCTCGTTCATTTACACATTGAATTTATTTAACAGATTGTTTGGTAAGGAAGATAATAGTGTCTTGATTTTTTTTTTAAAAAAAAATACTACCTTTTATATAGTTGTTTTGCAGTCTTCAATTTGACAGCAAGCCAAATTTATGTGGCTAGGTTTTTGTGAAGACAGTAAAGTAATTATTCATCAGGTATATAAAACATTAATGTAACATTTTAGGTGCGGCCAGAGTAGAAAATAACCAGCATGAAGTGCTGGATTGTATGGTTTCTGCTTTCCTCATCTTCCTCCCATGTGGCCAAGGATAGAAGTAAACTAGGATTTAGTTCTGTTTTACTTAGTTCCTGACTTGTCTTTCACATGAAGCTGAAATCTTTCCATTTTAGTTTTCCAAGGAAATGAGCCAGGTTTATGGTTAGTTTGTTTAACTGTTGACTAAATTTTAAGTTGTAATCAGTTGCTAAAAATAGGAAATGGAACTACAGATTTTTCTTAGGTGGTTTCTTTTGCAACTGATTAGATTTATTTTGAATAATCAACCCTTCTCATTTAAGGAAGAATGATTCCAGCATTAGAGCGGTAGTAGCTTCAGGCACCTCTTCATGGATTACTGTCTTGTCGTGGCAAAGGAGCTTGCATAACTCAATGAAGCTATGAGCTATGCCATGCAGGGCCACCCAAGATGGACAGCAGAGAGTTCTGACAAAAGGTGATCCACTGGAGAAGGAAATGGCAACCTACTCCAGTATCTTTGCCATGAAAACCCCATGGACAATACCAAAAGGCAAAAAATAGATGAGGAAGAAATGGAGGTAGTGACAGATTTTATCTTCCTGGGCTCCAAGATCACCGCAGATGGGGACTGCAGCCAACAAATTAAAAGACATGTGCTCCTGGGCAGGAAAGCTATGGCAAATCTAGACAGCATACTAAAAAGCAGAGACATCACCCTGCCAACAAAAGTACGTATAATCAAGGCCATGGTTTTCCCAGTTGGAATGTATGGCTGTGAAAGTTGGACCATAAGAAAGGCTGAGCGCCAAAGAATTGAGACCTTTGAACTATGGTGCTGGAGAAGACTCCTGCGAGTCCCCTGGATTGCAAGGCGATCAAACCGGTGAATCCTAGAGGAGATCAACCTTGACGGCTCTTTAGAAGGCCAGATCCTGAAGTTGAAACTCAAATACTTTGGCCACCTAATGAGAAGGAAGGACTCACTGGAGAAGAGCCTAATGCTGGGAAAGATTGGGGGCAATAGAAGAAGTAGATGACAGAGAATGAGGTGGCTGGATGGAGTCACTGAAATGAGCTTAAATGGACTCCAGAAAATGGTAGAAGACAGGAAGACCTGGAGGAACATTGTCCATGGAGTCGCAATGGGTCGGACATTACTTTGCAACTAACAACAACAACAGCAGCAAAGCTTCAGGCAGCAGATAATAGATAATCTAGAGCAGGGGTCCCCACCCTCAGTCTGCAGACTGGTACCTGTCTGTGGCCTGTTAGCACCTGGTCCACGCAAGCAGTGAGCGAGCATGCAAAGCTCCATTTGTGCATGTGTGAGATAAGATTGTGTGCACTATCCATCCCCTCCCTCCTGCTGCTGCCACCCACCACCACCAGTCCATAGAGCTGAAAAAGTTGGGTACTGCTGATGTAAAGGAGACATTTAGCAGCAGATATATTTTTTCTTCCCGAAATGGCCCTATTTCTTGAAGGCAAAGTTGTATGTTCCAGAAAGACTGGGATACATCACCAAGGTAGCATCACCAAGGTAGCATCCTATATGTATGGCTTTATATATATATGATTTTTACATGTTTTCAATGAAAGATAATTATATTTCACTGTAATCATCCATGCATGATCTATATCTACAGGCAATTTATTCATAAGACAATAGTAACATCAGGTTTTTAATCCACTGACATATGTTTGTCTTTCCACTGTTGGGGAACTAATCTCTTGGCCATAATAGCAGCACAGAGAATATTTTTCTATTGTCCAGCTGTCAATTTCTAGAAGGTAGAAATATGTTGTAATTGTAAATACTGCCCGTGGATGGCAACTTACAAATGGTATTTATTATTTTAATCTAAAAAATGCAACTCCCCCTCATTTTCATCATCCACTAGTAGTTGATCCAGGTGTAAGGCTCCCAGCACCCATTCATATCTACCATAAAAGAGTTTTTAAAAGAGTGCTAATTTAGCATGAGAAGAATGATCTGAACACATTTTCCAGAAATGATATAGTTGTTTTTCAATTGATATGATAGAAACAGAAAATATAGCAGTTCTAATATATTCTGAACCCCAAGCAGTCCAATTAAGTAAAAAATGTTATATGCACATTTATTTTATTTATTAGATTTTTACCCTTCCTTTATTATATCCCTTCACGTATGGCCTTTATAAGTAATTTTATAAATGCTTTATAAGTAAGTCAAGGTGGTGAACATACATAATACTTCTTCCTCCTCCTATTTTCTCCACAACAGCAATCCTGTGAAGTGGGTTGGGCTGAGAGAGACTGACTGGCCCCAAATCACCCAGGCAGCTTTCATGCTTAAACTGGGACTGGAACTCAATCTCCCAGCTTCTTAGCCTGGTGCCTTAACTACTAGACTAAGTGTTGAGTCTGTCGCAAAATGGTAAGACACGAGAAGCAGTTGTAGTTCTCAGGAAACCTTTATTCTTCAGTTCAGCTTACATTGGAATATGGCGGCAAAAGCCCACAACTCGCAGCCTCCTTTTATAGGACTTTTCCGGGTCAATGTGTTACTTTTCGCGCGCCAGCACTTGCGCATGCACACAAGCACTGGTGACAGCCTGTCTGGTCCCGGGCAGCTTGCACCTGCCCGGGACCGCCTGCAACGCCCCGAGCCCACTTGCAAGGCTCAGGACATAACACCCCTTTCCCCCGGGCTAAAACTACGACCAATGCCAAATAATACACAACCCACTCTTAGTACAATGCTCTGCTCCCCTCCATGTTCGGAGTTCCCCCGTTTCCATTGCCTCAGTGTTTCTACCCTTCTACTGGCTCTGTTTAGCCAATAGTGTTATGTAATCCTCTAAGTACTTAGGAGATTTCCTTGCTCTCTGTGACCTCCTAAGCTCTGGGTGTCTGACAGGTACCCCCTGACTGAGGGGTGATGTGTGTCTGTTCCCTTTGTTATGCCTTGGTGACTCCCAAGGACTGTGCTCCAATGCCTGGCCTGCTTGCTTGCCCACCGGGCTCGTCAGGCCAGGGCTTCTTCCAGTGTATGACCTGGTTGTCCCGCCTAGCTGTAGGCTCTCTGGCCCTTCTAAGTGACTGTCACTGTTGGGCGTTTCTGTAGAACCTCCTAGGTCCGTCCAAGACCTGTCAGGAGGCTGTCTATCCCCTGAATCCCGTTCTGTGTCCGGGCTTGTGTGGGTTTCAGTACTGTCCCAAAACTCAGTTGTCCCCTGAGTGTAGTCAGAGGTGTTGTAGTCGGGATTTGGTTCCTCGACCACCTCCCTGTGTGTTTGCCCCCTTCTAAGGACAGGGTTGAAGTCAGGCCAACTAGGAGGAGTGTGTGCCAGCTCTCTTGCAGGGAATGGATTGTTGGGATGCTCCCGGGTATTCTCTCTGACTGGAGTACTGGGTGATGCGGGTGAGAAGTGATCATGCCCCCGGGGTGACTCCCTGGCTGGAGTAGGCATTGATGCCTGGTTTCTAGTTGGGCTCCCTGACTTCCTGTTGGGAGCAATTGCGGAATCTCGGGATGGGCTGATTGTGGCTTCCCCATTCATAATGGGCATCATTCCATGCCCCTCCCTTTGCCCAAAGGGCTCCCCCTCCCCCCTGGAAAAGACCCAGGAGTCTCAGCGGGAAGGTCCCGTCTAGGGCGAAGTTGGTCAATGTGCCGACGCAGGACACGACCGTTGTCCAGGGATACCTTGTAGGATAGAGGACCTGTGACCCTGGATATAGATGAGGGGACCCATGCATGACCAGGCCCGTAATTACGAGTCCAAACCGGGGCACCCACAAGTAGTTGCCTAGGTGCCCTGGGGTGTGAGACAGAAGGAGGCAGTCTGTCCGGATGCAACCGGTCAAGCTTGGTAGTCAGTTTGCGCCCCCAACGAAGTTCAGCTGGACTTCTCCCTGTAGAAGTGGATGGTGTGGTGCGATAAGAAAGGAGGAAGTCAGCCAACCTGTGATGCCAGTCCCCGTAGGTGAGCCTCTTCAAGGCGTCCTTGGTGATGCGAACCATGCGTTCAGCCATACCGTTGGTGGACGGGTAGAAAGGTGCAGAAGTGGCATGACGAATCATGTTAGCCTGCAAGAAAGCTTGGAATTCGGAGGAAGTGAATTGAGGGCCGTTGTCAGACACAATGACGTCTGGGAGCCCGTGTGCAGCAAAAATCCCCCTCAGTACCTGAATAGTCTTTGCAGTGGTGGTGGAAGAGACAGGTACAACCTCAAGCCATTTTGAATGGCTGTCAACGAGGACCAAGAAGAATTGACCCTGAAAGGGCCCAGCGTAGTCAATGTGCACCCTAGACCATGGAGACTGTGTTTCCTCCCATCTATGCACAGGAGCTTGGGGCATTTCAGGGCGTGAGTGTTGACAAAGGTGGCAAGCATGAATCTTAGCTTCTATGTCTTTGTCTACACCTGGCCACCACAAGTGGCTGCGTGCAAGAGCCTTTATTCGTACAATGCCAGGATGACCCTCGTGGAGGGAATCTAAGACCCTAGTCCTCATTGAGGTGGGAATGACAACTCTGCTTCCCCAAAGCAGACAACCCTGAGAGGTGGACAACTCATTCCTTTTAGACCAGAAACTCTGAAACTCAGGACTAGGACAGTGCTCAGGCCATCCAGAGAAAACCCAAGAAAGGACACGTGAGAGTGTGTGATCTGTGCCTGATTCAGCAGCTACATCCCTGGCATTCAGGGGGACTCGGGCAAGGCTTGAATGGAGAGAATATTGATGGCTGGCGCGGGGTCAGCCTCTATTACCGGCAGGGGTAATGAGCATGGCCCATTTCTTTTCCAGGCTTGTGAAGTAGGGAAAAATCATATGCAGACAAAAAGATAGACCACCTGAGCATCCTGGGGGAGATGATTTGGGGAGTTTGTTTACGTGTGGTAAACAGTCCCAACAAAGGCTTATGGTCAGTGAAGACCGTGAAATGCCTTCCATACAAAAAAATCATGGAATTTTTTAATTCCAGCAACAACAGCTAAGGCCTCCCTGTCTATTTGAGCATAGTTGCGCTTAGCTGAAGACAATGTCCTGGAGTAATATGCAACAGGAACCTGAGTTCCATCAGCCCTGAGGTGGCTCAGTACAGCAACCACCCCATAAGGGGAAGCATCACAAGCGATGCACACAGGAAGGGACTCATTGAAGTGAGCAAGTACACTGTTAGAAGTGAGCAAGGCCTTGACCTCATTGAAACTAGCCTCATGTGTTTGAGACCACTGCCACACTGCCTGTTTGTCTAATAGCCTGTGAAGAGGCTCAGCTACACTAGCCTTATGTGGAAGAAAGGAATTGTACAAATTCAGAAGGCCCAGAAAAGCCTGTAGTTCGGCCTTAGACTTTGGCCTAGGGGCTTGCATAATGGCTTTTAGTTTGGATTCAGCAGGATGAATCCCAGCAGCATCAATTTTGAACCCCAGAAACTCAGTAGAAGGTACCCCAATTTTACATTTGTTCTTCTTGAGTTTGAGTCCCGTTTTCCTGAACCTTAACAGGACAGCCCTTAGCCTTTCAGCTAGAATGTGTGTGGAGTCTCCTGCAATTAAGACATCATCAAAATAGGGGCAAACCCCTGGTATACCCCGTAGTGTGTTTTCCATTACGCTTTGGAAAATCCCAGGAGCGACATTTACTCCAAATTGAAGTCTCTTTACCTTGAAAGACCCTCTGTGGGTCACAATAGTCTGAGCTATAGCAGCGTCATCATCAACAGGCAGCTGTTGATATGCTTGAGCTAGGTCAAGCTTTGCAAAAATGCGCCCCCCTTGAGGGAGGCCAGGATATGACTGACCACAGGAACAGGATAGGCATGTTGCTGCAATGCCTTATTTAGAGTGCATTTGTAATCAGCACAGATGCGAATGTCCCCATTTGCCTTAAGAGGCGTGACAATGGGGGTCTCCCATGGACTGGAGTCAACAGGTTCTAGAATTCCTTGTTGGATCAGTTTGTCCAACTCAGTGTCAATTTTACTCTTTAAAGCAAAAGGGACCCTTCTTGCTTTAATTCTAATGGGAGTGACCGTGGGGTCTAACTTTAATGACACAGGGGGTCCTTTGAATGTGCCCAGCTGGGGGCTGAAAACGTCTGCAAATTCTTTGCAGACTTCCTGTAGGTCGAGTGTTTGTAGGCTGTTGAGCCCTGTGACGTGTATCCCCAAGGCCTCAAACCACTCGAGTCCTATGAGACTCGTTCGTTCACCCTCTACTACTAGTAGGTCTAGTGGACCCTCAAAATCCTTAACTGTACGTTAAGGGTGGCCTCCCCCTTAACACACACTCTGGAGTTTTGAAAATCTGTTAGCACAATGTCAGAAGGCCTCAACTTGGCCTGGGTTCCACTGCCGGAACAAATCTTCCTAAATGTGTGCATAGAAATGATCAAAAGTGCAGACCCCGTGTCCAGTTCCATAGTTAATGGAACCCCTTGTAGCTTCACCTTAAGTGACAGCTTTTTCTTAATGGGCTTGTGTGTGCCTGTCCTGTAGATGCTTCTTCGCGAAGCGCAAAACCCCACCCTATTCTGGCTGGGGACCCTGGTACCTTTCAGGCGCAATTCTTCCTGAGGTTGTACCTTCTGATGGCCCAGGCACACAGCTGCAATGTGTCCTTGTTTTCCACACGCCCGGCAGATAGCGGAGCGGAACTTGCAGTTGGCTTTCTTGTGGCGACCTCCACAACCGATGCACTTGGGGAGGGCTGAAGAGCTTCCTCTTGGTTTTCCTTTCTTTGTGGGGTGGAGATGGTCCACTTCCTCGTCCGGATCCTCCTCGGAGTTCCTTTGGACTTCTTCCTGGTGCACGGATGCAGCATCTGGACTGTTTCTGATTGGCCGCATGTTCTTGATGGCGCCGCCCGCTGCTTCTTCTGCGGTGACCTCTCTCAAGGCATCTTGGAAAGACAAGTCCTCCTTGGCAAAAAGTCTCTGTTGCAACTCTCGATGCCTTAGCCCGCATACAACCCGGTCCCTCAGTCGTTCTTCGAGGTCCTTGAACTCGCAATGTTTGGCGGCTTTCCTCAGTGCGGCGATGTACTCCTTGGCCGATTCTCCGGGTCGTTGATCCCTCTGCTCGAAGGTGTGGCGCCAAGCGATGACGGACATCTTGGGTTGGAAGTGCTCCTTCAGTAACTTCTTTAGATCTTTGTAGCTGACAGACTCTAAAGGAACAGGTGCTGCGAGGTTCTCGGCGATTTCGAATGCGTCTTGACCGCAAACGCACAGCAGGGTGGCAGCCTTCAAGCTCTCTTCCCTCACCTGGTTCACTTTGAGGTAGTTTTCCACCCTGGCTATGTAGGACTCCCACCTCTCTGGATGTGAGACGTCGAATTCCGAAAGCCTTCCAATCTTCGCCATTTCGTATCAGGAAGGGTCTATCAGCCAGCCTACCCCCGAATGCATGCTGGATTGGCGGGTAGCTGCCGAGTCAACGCCGTTCCTGCCGCTCCGGACTCACTTGGGTAAGCTTACACCTTCTCTTCTTCGATGTAAGGCATCCCACCTTCGTCGCCAGTGTTGAGTCTGTCGCGAAATGGTAAGACACAAGAAGCAGTTGTAGTTCTCAGGAAACCTTTATTCTTCAGTTCAGCTTACATTGGAATATGGCGGCAAAAGCCCACAACTCGCAGCCTCCTTTTATAGGACTTTCCCGGGTCAATGTGTTACTTTTCGCGCGCCAGCACTTGCGCATGCGCACAAGCGCTGGTGACAGCCTGTCTGGTCCCGGGCAGCTTGCACCTGCCCGGGACCGCCTGCAACGCCCCGAGCCCGCTTGCAAGGCTCAGGACATAACACTAAGCAAGCTCTCTAAATATTCCAAAAGGACCCAAGTAGTTGACTTTGCATCAAGTGAAGATGCCCACAATTTGCTATTAGTCAAAAGGTATGTATAGTGGTGTATTTCAAGATTAGGAAACCCACCCACACAAACTTTAACTGTCACTTGCTCCAATCTGCATGGCTTTGTTACTTGGAAAGGGGCCAAGCCTCAAAATACAGCCAGCCCTGTATAAAGATAAGCAGGAATTGAGCAAAATGAAACCATATGTTGCATTGTTGTTCTTTCTTCTTTTCCTTCTCACTTTTCCTCCTCCTAGAGAGGAGGGAATTCACTTTTACTCCTCTCTGCTTTTGTATGTATGTAGGTAAATCATCCAATTGTGAAGAGGAAGTAAAGAAAACAGTGTTTGCACAAACAATATTTTGTTACATATGAATGTACCCGGTACGTAAAGATTTGCAGAAGGGAATCTGTATTTTGTTTTTGGATGCGAGTATTGAGTTTTATTGGTAACTAGAATTGCCACCAACTTTTATCCAATAAAAAATGTTTGATCCAGTTATCACTAAGATCATTTCAGGTTGTTGGTGAACTTTCCAGGTGTCTTCCTTACCATTTGCAGAGCAGTGAGCTTGTTGCAGAATTAGCTGTTGAAAAACTTGATTGATTTATTAAATTTATATGCCACCAATCTCACATACATGACAGATGTTGGGTCAACTGGAAATCTCTTGAAATAAGGAGATAATATAACTGGGACATCATATAGGAAACAATATTGCAGGCAAAGATTGTAATTTTTTAAAACTCAGTTGAATTTAGCAATTGAAATAGCTTAACCCCCCTACCTCAACTTAGTGCCAAAAAATCTGAGTAAACATGCAAAGGCAAGGGAGTTTAAAAGTAACTGCATTCATACCAATGCTTTAGTAGTTTTGCTACTCCATCCTGGCAAAATAGTTTTGTAGTTGTTTGGCTTGATGTATATCCAGGCCTATAATTGCTAAAGAGTTTTTAATTAATAACTCCAACAATTCTAGTCAATCTAATTGTTTCTTTATTCAGGAAGCACAGAACTGTTTTTCATAAGCAATCCTTGACAACCTTATTACTTGTCTTCTGTAGGTTGCACTGTTAGCTGCTGTTACATACTTTGAATGAGTTGGTGAGGTGAGTTTTCGTAGCTTTCTCAAGATAGCTTACAAATTCAGTCCTTACAAAGTCTTTTGATCTTTCATTTTTTTCCCCCTTTGACTTCAGTGGCCTTGAACTACTTCCAAGGATTGCAAGGCTGTTTGATGAGCAGACGCTCTTAAGGAACCTGGCAGATAAGCAATGATGTTGCAAAGAGGGTGGAGATAATAGAAGAGAAGAAGGGTGGAAATAGTGCCTATGAGCCACAGAAAGATTTCAATTGAACCTTGTGCCTGCTAGAAACTGATGAGTTGCAAACATTAAAAGAAAACCTGTAGAGACAAGAAGAAAATAAAGGGGAAAACATGTGTCTAGGATAATGTTGCAAGATCCAATCTGGGTCGGTCACCAGGACCAGAGATTTATAGGATAAGTTATTTTTTTCTTGCAAGATCCAATCTGAGTTGGTCACCAACCAGAGATTTACAATATCTGGTCCTGGTGACCAACCCAGATTGGATCTTGCAAGAAGAAAATAACTTATCCTAAGCCTTTTGTCCATCTTTCAGAAATGCTACAGCCCAGAGTACAGTAGAACAAATCCTTAAAAATTCTGGTCATACCTTGAGACCTGGCAACTTTCAGACCTAAGCCAGTCATTTTAGGGAACCAGGGTATTAAAAACTTTGGTGGATAGAAGAAGAGACCAACAAAGTTAAAAAGATTGGAAATTGTAAAAAGTTTGAAAGATGCTTCTCTTTAGACTTGAGTTGCTTGGTGCTTGCCTCGGATACGCGCCAGAAGAAAGCTGTGCCTTCAGTTTTGACACCCTTTTTGGCTTTCAGAAATGCTTGTTTATTTGAGATTTTTAAGAATTCTTTCATTGAGTTTCCTGGGTCATAGGTGACAGATGGCTGGATGAGCCTATTCAGATTCATCATTCTGGATTTGTGAGCTTTATGAATAAATTAAATAGATGCCAAGGAAAATGACATAGAGATTTCCAAGTTGGCCAAGTAAAAATGCTGTTATATTTTGTTTTTCTTCTCCTCAGATCCTGCCTGCATAACAGAATCATACAATACATCCCAGATGCAAAGTACAAATTATGTGGCTTTTGAGTTTCTGAAGAGAAATGTTTATATTTTGGTTTCCATGCTGTTATTTCTGCCTGCTTACAATGCAACACAGACAAATAAATATCCAGGAAAGATGGAATTGCTAAATCTCCCAATCTCCTATTCTTAAATTTATTCTTTTTCAAGCATAGCTTGACACATGCTGTTCCTCTGAGAACAAGGAGTGGCAGGTATTGGACAGAAAAAGACAGGATGTACAAAGTCAGATTGTTTGTGTAGGAAACAGTTTGGTGTCAACATCTCAAATAAAAAAATGAGATTCCTCCTGAGTTTAGGGGAATGCAAATGCTGACCTACCAGGCAATAATGGGAATTGTCTGGAAATCTATTTCAGTTGCAAGCAGTTGTAGCATGTCTCTGTTGTGTGTACTGTGAATTCTTTCAGATGGGTTTTTATAATGCAGTTGTCCTGCTTTCAGAAGGCTTGGGAATCATTTTTATTCTGATTCCAGTCCATTCCAATTTTCACCATGTTCTCCTACCAGAAAAATATCCATCCAAGAGGAAATAGCAAATTTGACCTCGCGTATCCTTTGCTTGATAGCATTAAGACTATTAATCTCTCTTAGAAGGCACATAGTATCTGCTGATAAAAAGGAAAAAAATAATCACCACTATCTCTAGCCAGATATCTAGGAAGCATGGAGGCAGGGCATGACACATTTGTCCATCAGCTGGTATGCAGTGGTACATAATTGCCGAATGTGGAAAATTAGTTTACTTATAGAAGTGACTTCCATTAGTATCATTTAATTAAGCTTTCTTCAATACTACTTCTTGATTGTCAACACATATTTTGTGTAGAAAAACTTTATTTTGTCCACTTTGAAGCTCCTTATGTGTACATAACTTCTAATGCATATCTTTATATAGCCCATAATTTTTTTTGTAAGCAGTTTCACTTACAATTAAAAGCTTCTTTGTACATTTTGTAAGGAAGAATTTTATTTTTGTACCAATGTCCCCAGACATACATATATTTGTTTGGATAACTGTTCCGAAACATTCTGAAAAATATAAATCCTGAATTTCAATTCTTTCTTGACGCACATCCTGATTTCAGAAATGTGAACTTGGTAGGCTGATATCAAAGCAATGTTTCTTCATCCAGCCATAATTACAAGATGCATAGAAAAAGTAAGAATTGGAGAGAACCTAGGATAAATAAGGTTAGGGTTAGGACATATGGACATGTTCTTTTCCATTCTGCATGATTTCTTGAGAGTGCAGAAAAAAGATGATATGCAAAGATGCTATGTGGTGTGTATGGCTTTGAGTGAATGTTGATGTCATGGCCTCACAGCCAAGAAATGGGGCAACCTCCTCTGCCATTAGGATCCTGCACTCTGGCAATTTAAGTGTCTCATGAGCAAATGACAAGGTGCTGGCTCTACAAGTAAGCCCAATGCCTCATTATTGGCAACTGCTGAACAGGGAGAGCCTCGCCTGTGTGTGTGTACTCAGAGGCAAACGGATTTAAACTGTGCCGGGAGAGCCTTCCCTTACTGAAAGCCACTTGATGTCCTGTTCTTCATTCTTGCTTTGTTTTGACCTCCGCATGTCCCTGACCAAGTCTCTGGCTCATCCCTCGGTACTTTTCAAGCTGCTGGTTGATATGATACAGCTCTTTCACCAAATGTTAATAATGACTTAAAATTGCAAGGAAGATTGTGATTGGAATGAAAGAAATACTGACTTGAATCATGTCTTCTCCTCAGCCTTTAGTCTACACATGAACTGTCCTTCTGCTTCCTCAACTTTTTTTCTGTTGCCTTCCCCCTACCTGTCTCCTGCCATCTCCCCAAATAAACTTTCCTGATGTTCTTGCAAGCCTCACCCCAAAGCACCCGCTCCACGCCTATATTTTGCCTAACAACCGCATGAATTGTTTCTCCCTTTGCTGAAGCCAGGATATGAAAGTTGACTCCTGGCGACTGCCTGGACAAGTCCCTGCAGTTTTCTTGGCAAGGTTTTTCCGAAAGCGATTACCTGCTTCCTAGGTCTGAGAGAGGGGGACTGGCCCAAGATCACCAGCTGGCTTTGTGCCTAAGGCAGGACTAGAACTCACAATCTCCCAGTTTCTAGCCTGTTGAATTAACCACGGCACCAACCTGGCTCTGTTTATGCAAAATTAGAGAAGAATATTTTTTTTATTGACGATGGATGTAAAGACTGCAGCAGTGGTGGCGAACCTATGGCACGGGTGCCAGAGGCGGCACTCAGAGCCCTCTTTGTGGGCACGCACACCGCCGCCCCAGTCCTAGGCCTCCAGCTGGGTTTTATGAAACCTTTTTGCTTTACGTCTCTGCTGCCGTGTGCAAAAAAAAAAAAAAAAAAGGTTAATCAATTTCAACTTCTCACGGGGAAAAAACAGATCTTTCAAAGTTGGAATTGATTGATTGAACTTTTTAGTCCCACCCAGTCTGCTGTTATCACCGCAGCCACCCAATGGGCCACGCCCACCCAATGGGCCACACCCACCCAGCACTCAACGATGCATAAGTGGGTTTTGGGTTGCAGTTTGGGCACTCAGTCTCTAAAAGGTTCGCCATCACTGGACTACAGTATTAGGTCTGATATGACATAGGTAATGAAATTGAAAAATTGCAAAAGTGAGAAAGCTGATATTGGAATGTGGCTGGGGATATTTACTTGTTTTTATATGCATAACTCACATTCCCTCTAGCAGATCTAAATGGCATACCTGTGGTCTCCCCCAAATTGTACTCTTTTCAGATTACTTTGTGAGATAGGCTGAATGGAAAGGAAGTGTTTAGATCAAAGTTACTCACAGATTTCTATGGCTATGTGGGAATGAGATACTAGATCCCACTCATCCCAATCCAGCATGTTTACTGTTTCACCACCTTTCAGAACTTTGCACCACCTGTAACTTTTAAACCAGAACAAAACTGACCAAAAGTCAAACAGTGGGAAAGAAGCTATGAAAATGAGGATAATGCTATAAATATGTTATAAACATTATAAACATAATGTTATGTTTCAATTCCTGTCATTTGTAGTGGAATGTGCTTTCAAAAATGTTTAGAATGGACACCACATATACTGTAGCATGCAATCTGGCATGAAGGTTGAGCTTGCAATGAGAAATGCTCCAAAGAGAAATTCAATTCTCAGTGCGTTTTGTGCAAAAAGGAATTCCCTCAGGGCAAATGTATGTAAGTTTTTTTTAAGGATAATTTATTAAAGGAAACAATTTATTAAATCATGATTTATGTTTTTTTCCTTTCCTGGTAGGATATTAAATTGGAAAGTTTTTCAGGGTTAGTTGCTTTAGAAGGGTTGATCTTTAGCATTTGTCTCTCACTTTCTTCTTTTATTGCAGAGCCCTTCACCTCTTTTCATGTAGAGCTGCCTGCGCTTTGGTATATTTGGACTTGTGGCCTTTCTTGTCCTCTGGAATATCTGTTGTGGTAACTCTGGTTTATGGAAGATGCCGGAAGCGCTGGAGAAACTAAATGGATCCTAACACCATCAGGAGAACGAAGGAACAAGCAGTGATAATGGTTTGGCTATGGATAATGTGCCTTCTTGGCCTAGCATCTTCTCTGGAAGGTAAATGCAAAGTTGATTCACTCTATAATAGAAATATTATTGATTGATTGATTATGTGCCATCAAATCATTTTTGATTCCTAATGATCACATAAGGTAAATTTTCTCCTTGACAATCTATTCTTTCGGGTCTCCCCCACAGTGCGCTCATTGGCACTGTAACTGAATCCATCCATCTTGCTGCTAGTTGTCCTCTTTCTCTCTTTCCTTCCACGTTTCCCATTATGTCAAATATTTATCCACAGCTTCTTTATTTACAAGTGGCATTTGCTGCTGGCTAATGTTTTCAGAGCTACCTGAAGATCCTTACAGATCCTTTCCTAGGCAGTTCTGCTCTTGTAAGTACTGATTGTTAAATCAAATTTCTAAATATTTTATGCCAGATATGCTGTATGGCTGGAGGAAAGCTGATCAACGTTTTCAAATCTTTAGTTTTCCAGTTCTCAAAAACAAAAGCACAAACAAAAACAAAACCACCCATCCAGAGGCTACAGATTCTTTGGCTTTTCCGGTGCATCTTGTCTCAGTCCCACTCTTTAATTTACAAATTTAATAAATATTAAATATACTCAAATGCTGGTTTATTATTAAACCCTCAAATTTCTTGCCATTCAGAGAAACTCTGCTAAGCTTCTGTGAATCCTGAAAGACACTAGAATTATTTGAGTTATTACAAATGTCCATACTGCAAAAGGTAACAAAAGACACTATTTCTGATGGATGCTTTTTTAAAAATTAAAAGTTCTAGACTTGTGGCCTTGGGATTTATAGAAAGAAAGAAAACAATGCTCTGCAGTGATGCTAAAGAAAGTTGAAAGTGATAAAAAATCTCAGATTTAAATTTAATATTAAAAAAGATATGTGGGTTTAAAGCAATTGCATAGGATAACCTAAGGAGCCACTGAGACTCTTGCCATTCTTGATAGCAATCTTTAGTGGTATTTTTGAGGAATTATCTCCCTCTTATCTTCTGAAATTCTGTGGATCCCCTGTAATTTATGAAGTAATTAAAAAAAAACACCCCGTTGCACTGATTTCAGGGCTGATTCAGCCATTGAGACAAGAATGTATTGAGCTGAAACTAGTTTCAACTTCTGCTTTATTTGCTTTATTTATTTATTTTTCATCCGTTCGATTGTATCAAAGTCTTACAAATTGCCTGGATAAATCCCTGCATTTTTCTTGGCAAGGTTTTTCAGAAGTGGTTTGCCATTTTTTGTTTCTTAGGGTTGAGAGAAAGTGATTGGCACACAGTGGGGCTTTGTACACAGTGGGGCTAGAATTTACCCTCTCCCGGGTTCTAGCCTAAAGCTGCTATCTGAAAATGGCTGTTGCTTTTGGCGAATATAGTTATGCAGACATTTGGAAGGAGCATGTTCATCTCAGCAGAGTAGTAGCTTCATTAAAATTTAAGAGAGAGAACTGCTGGTATGCAAAAGGAGAAGAATGTAGGTCTTATTCATAGGTAGATGTTTATTCTTTTTGAAGTTTATTTTTAACTCCAGTTACCAATCATGGTCTTGAGGAAACCCTGATGGAGATTCAAAATATATAAATATATATTTGATGGTATAGAACTACTGCTATGGCTTCTATGTTTCGAAAAGACAAGAGAAAATATCAGGGCATCATAATACTTTTCAATTATCTGTTTTCTATTGCGAACTTGTACAGGTATTGATAACCATATCTTGGGAATTAAACATAATGTGGTATGGAACCATTTTAAATGGGCTTTGTTGTGGTCTGGCTTTCCTATTCCTGCTGTGAGGACTAGTTTGCACTCTAGTTGTTAATTGTCAAATGGAAGATGGCTGGCATATCAAGGGAAGAAATACGCCACAGTCCCACTTGTGATCGTGCAAGCAGTGTGTCATCTGTTGTGAACTAACCCACTGCTCCTTTAAATAACTGGATTTCTGTACTATAAACATAGGATGGGGGGAGGGGATCCTTCCTCTGTGTCTGCTTCTGTGCTTATAGCAGAAGAAGCATTATCAGCTGGATGAGTTAAACAAGGAAGAACGTGGGTGATGCCTTTAGAATGATTGACCCCAGGTTTTTTTTTTTTTTAAAGAAAAGGAATACCAAAACAAACAGAATAAGAGTTGGGAATTGGAAATATGGGTGGGGGGATGAAAGTATAATGATGATTGGATGAAGATACTGTTGGATGGTTTATAAACAGTGAATGAGTGGGGAGATAATTTTTTAAGCTAGCCTCTTTGTTTGAAAATTGCCCCCACTCCTCCTTTTTGTCTTCTGATTCTCTTCCCTTTCTTGTCCAAGTCTGTACACCCCAACACTGCTTATTTTTTATTCATCACAGCCTGGTCCTTTGCCTCCATTGGCTTTCCCCCTGCTTTCTGACCTGTCTTTTCCAGAAGCCTTCGCATGGGAGAGAAAGATGTGCATTCATCATGAAATGGCTCAGGTCAGTGAGCACATGTGGCCGCAGGGATTTTCTTTGGCCCAGCTACAGGAGTGCTCATGATACTCCTTTTTCCCCCTCCCTGGTTAACTTTCTATCCCTGTTTCCCCTCTCCATTTTTTGTTTGCTTTCTGACATTCCTCTGATACGACATCAATCTCTTTATAGTAAATTATCCTTTTCCTCCATATTGTTATCAATCATGGCAAGAACTGACTAATATAAGTTCTAATAGACTTAAAATATCTGTACCTCCATTTTTTTGAAAATCTTTCCTGCCAAAACAGGATTGAATCCCCGCCCCCATTTTAAAACCCTCTGCAATGGTCTCTTGACGTCTTAAAAACTTTCCCTCCCTTCTGTGTCCTTTGCTGCCTCCTGTTACCTAGATCAGTGATGGCGAACCTTTTAGAGATCGAGTACCAAAAAACTGGCCCTGCCCCACTCCACCCCCTGCTCCGCCCCTGCTCTGCCCTCCCATCTCCTGCCCTGCCTGCCTGCAGGGCCACTCACCGCCTCCAGGGCCCACCGCAGATCATCCAGGCAGCCCAGCAGCGCTATGGCGGTTACGCCCCCTGCCCATGCCCACCCTCAGGGGCGACTGTCTTTCAGAGGGGCTGTCCGAGAGGAGGGGGTCACAGGGGGAGGTGAGGCTGGGGCAACAGTACGTGTGCCCACAGAGAGGGCTCCAAGTGCTGCCTCTGGCACCCATGCCATAGGTTCGCCACCACTGACCTAGAATCTCAGCTTAAGAAATATTTTTATGGTGCTTGGTTTTTGAAGTCACGAAACATAACTCCAACATTCTTCTCTTCAATTGAAACAAGATCTAGTACCTGGATTTTGTATTTGGCTGGCATTTATTCTTCACTGGCTTTGCCTTTTCCTTCCCTAACTAGCTGTGACTTTAAATGGAAGCTCCATAGCCAGAATTGGAAGGGGCTACTGCTGATGCTACTGAATACTGTTTGCAGAGAAAGGAACTTGATTTCCTACTGTGCCTATGGGCTTCCCACAGATATCCAGTTGGCAAATGTAGGAAACAAGACGTTGCACTTCACAGGCCTTTCATTTGATCCAATCATTACACTCCATATAATGGAAATGTTGATTAAAGTCCCTTGGGGGCAGGGAATTCATTTTTTAATCTTGTTACTTGGTTGAAGCTGCATTATCTTCATTGGCAAGTGGCCCTAATGTTTCTCAATTATAATAATGTTCTCCATCTATAATGTTCTATTTTTGCTTTTTTAAATCTGGGATGATTGCTACATATATTCATCAGATTCCTCTCATGTTCCCCTCTGCACATATGCATTTATTTATTTGTTCTATAATTTATTGATACAAGAATTGATCTGTTGCTTTCTCCTAAATGGTTCTCGGTATTTTCTGTTTATACCATTTCCAGCCCAATCTGCCCAATGGATTCATTATCATTATGGCTCCTTGCAGATGTGGGAAATGGGACTTGGTACTTTTGTCGGTAAAGTAAAAGCTCTGTTCCAGCCTAAGAAAAATAGCTGACCTTGGTTCTGAGTTTTTATCTAGTTCTTTCCACTGCTTGAAGAATTAAATCCTTGAAAGCTGGCACTGGTAGCTAATTCCTTTCCTCCATCAGCATCCTTGGCTCATTTATGTATCCCATTTCTTTTACAGCTTAGACCTTTTATTTGTTTCTGTCTGTACTAATTTTTAATTTCTATGTACATGTGGTTCCATTTGAGAATGCCCCTTTTATTCCTATTTCCTAACCCAGGATAGCTTCAGGCAGTGATGGGATTCAGATATGTGACCAACCGGTTCTGTGTGTGGATGCCACTTCCGGATGTCCATTCTGGGCCTGCGCAACAAAAAATTAGCTACCGGTTCTGCTGAACCGGTGCAAACTGGCTGAATCCCACCACTGTCTTCAGAATAACAATGACTTAACAGAATACAGAAGCCAAAAATATAAAACAAGCTGTGTAGAACTGTCAAGTCTACTCTGGCACCTTGTTTGTCCCAATAGCTAACCAGCAGCCCATCACAAGCTTCTGAGAAATCATAAACATAACTTGAGCCCTACAGTAGCATCCTACAGTAACATGTTTGTGGGAGACTTTTTAGAGTAGATCTGTCAAGTCTTCAGCAAGCACGTTACTAAAGAAGCAAGATTCAGAGAGACTCATTAATCTGGTCTAATGCTATTATTATTGTTGTTATTGTTTGTCACATAGTCACCGAGATGTTTAGAATGGATTTGACATTTTTGTCTACCCTCTGAGTCCTTCCCAAGGACCTGGGATAGGTAGATATTATTCTTTGATGGTGCTAAAGGTATCATTGCAGAATGTAAGCTGTTGTGAGTAAAGCTGCCTTTTGCAATTGACTGATGGTGATTTTGTCAATGCTGATGGTGTTCAAGTTATTTTGGGATTACATCCAAGATGACTGTTACTCTAGTCTATTATTATTGGTACTATCTTTGATTTCTTTTGCCTCAGTCATTCAGATGTTTTCTTCTTGTTAGTATTAATAATAATAACTGGCAAACCCTATGTGATTCAAAAAGACCCAGCAAAGGGGACAACATCAGGAAACTATAGGATGACAACATGCTTGCATAAAATGTTTGATTACTCACACACATAATAGCAAACAACATTCAAGATTATTTAGAAAAGAATAATATTCTTCCAATAGAATAGAAAGAAAACAAAAGGAAAAGCAGAGGTACCAAAGATCATCTTCTGATATATAAAATGATTTGGAGAATGGCAAAAGGCAAAAAACCAATTTCCATATGATCTGAATTGATTATAAAAAGATGTTTAATTCATTACCACAAACCTGGATCATCAAATGTTTGGAAACAACTGGCATCAGTGAAAAACATTAGAATGTTTGTAGAAAAAATAATGAAGGGGTAAAAAACAGAATTGGTGGTTGGAAATAAAAAATATGGACTCATCAACATTAGGACAGGCATCTTCCAAGGTGACCCATTATTACCCTTAATATTTATCAATGCTATGATCCCTTGGATTGCAAGGTGTTCAAACTGGTCAGTCCTAGAAGAGATCAACCCTGACTGCTCTTTAGAAGGCCAGATCCTGAAGTTGAAACTCAAATATTTTGGCCACCTAATGAGAAGGAAGGACTCACTGGAGAACAGCCTAATGCTGGGAAAGATTGAGGGCAATAGAAGAAGGGGACGACAGAGAATGAGGTGGCTGGATGGAGTCACTGAAGCAGTAGGTGTGAGCTTAAATGGACTCCAGAGGATGGTAGAGGACAGGAAAACTTGGAGGAACATTGTCCATGGGATCGTGATGGGTCAGACACGACTTCGCAACCAACAACAATGATCCTACTTTCAGTGATTTTGAAGAAAACAGTCTTTGCTACCAGGAAGCAAAAACTGCTAATAAAATTCAAATTTTTATATGGAAGCTGTATGGAAATTGACAAATACTATAAGAATTTTTAACATAGGTATAACAGTGGAATTTGGCTTAGAGAAATGTGCTATAGTAGCAAAAAATCAGGATAAAATCGCAAAGAGTAATAGAATTGAAATGCCAAATGAACAAACCATTAGGAACTATTAGGATAACGAATACAATCTGGGCAATTTACAGTTTGAGAACATCATTATGGACAAATTTAAAATGTAATTAGTAAAGAATACATCCGAAAAGTGAGAAAATTTCTAAAGACAAAACTGAATGGTGAAAACACCACTGAAGTCATCAATACTTGGGCCATACCTGTGATATGATACATTGCTGGAATTTATTAATTAGGTGTAAGCTGAACTGGACAGTTTGGATCAAAAAACAAGAAATCTATTCACTATGCATTACTTCCCTAGAGTGATATTAATAAATTATATCTGCCCCACAGAAATGGAGGAAGAGATTTACTTCAAGTCAAACAAACTATCAAAGAAGAAAAACACGCATTGGTTGATTACATAAAAGGCAGCCAAGAACAAGCATAATGCAAGTTAAAAAAATTGGAACTTGATGAATGTACAGGAAACAAAATAGGAATATTGAAATAATGTAATAAAATCAATAACAGAATGCTGGCAAGGAAAAGCATTACATAGTCAATTTCTACAAAAGATCAAAGGTAAGGTGGATAACGATAAAACTTGGCAATGGCTTACAACTGGAATATTAAAAAAGAAACTGAAGGGCTTGATTTTTGGCTGCTTAAGAGCAAGCTATTCAAACTAATGCAATCAAGAAAAAATTGAAAAATCATCAAATTCTTCAAAGTGCAGATTGTGCAAAGGGACAGATAGCTTGTGGAAGAAGTTTGCACAAACTGATTATAAATAATGGCATAACACAATCACCAAAATGATTTATTGGAACACGTGTAAAAATTATTACATGCCAGTAAAGAAAAACTGGTGAGAATGCAAAAGTAGTTGAAAATGAGTAGGTTAAAATATTGTGAGATTTCTGAATACAAACTCATAAACTCTTGGCTCGTAACACACAGGATTTAACTTTGGTTGAAAAGAAGAACGTGTGCATAATTGATTTGGCAATACCAGGAAATAGTAGAAGAGAAGACAAAAAATTGGAGAAGATGACAAAGTGTCAAAATGTGAAAATCAAAATTGAAAGATAATGGTCTAAACTGGATGTGATGATCCCAGGGGTTATTGGCATACTGAGTACCATACCAAAAACTCTTGGATGGCACTTAGAAAATAGGTACATTGATAAAATTTTCATCTGTCAGTTTCAAAAGGCTACTGCTTCTACTACTTTGAGGGATTACAACATCCTAAGTTCTTGGGCTAACACCACTTAAAGAACTGGCAGATTGATTTCACATTTTTGCATATATAATAATTAGTAAAAATACTGGGGCCATCAAGTTGAGAAGGTTTTGCAAAATGGGTGGGTTAAGATGTTATGGAACTTTAGATCTAAATTTTCCTCATCTTGCTCATAACATATCTGATATAACAATTTTTGAAAAGAAGAAAGTCCATGATGTTGCTCTACTAAGTGATGCTAGGATTGAGGAAAAACAATTGGAAAAAATTACAAAATATCGGGACTTGCAGATCAAAGTCAAACACTTATGGAAAAAAGAAATCCGTTGTTATCCCAGTCATGATTGGAGCCTTTGAAGCAATACCTAAATGACTCCCTCAGTATCTGGAAATATTGAATTTATCAGATTTGAACATCTTAAAATTACAAAAAAAATTATCCTGCTTGGGTTCTTATATTCTTCGATGTGACCTTAATAATCCTTAAATTCTTGGTCAGCACTTAAATTATTAAGTTTCTACCAATCTTAGTTAGTGTACTTCATCTGTAGACTACCCATCTATAATGGTGATATAGAATTTTGCAAAGTAATAAGTAAAACTCTAGCTGTCATATATTACTGAATACATTAAAGTGGGACCTCTTTGAATTGTTTGAACTTTTTTCTCCCAATTTCCTTTACTGAAGGATCAAAACCTCTCTTAAGAGAGAAAAACATCTCTGTGCTCCTAATTTGCCATGTTTTGAAATACTTCCATTTACTTTATCAGACTGCAAGAATTGCTTTGGAGTCTTTTAGCTGAATCGACAGGAATTGCTCTGTAAGCCTTACCTAGCTTGTCTACCATGTCAATTCTTATACGGTACAAGATATTCATTTGCCTAGGTAATTGCATTTTGTTTGCTCTACTTTATTTCTTGGCACAATAACAAAGGTCTATAGATTCATGGGAAGGCCACCTACTTACTATACTTTATGTCGCAGACTTTCTTCCAGAAATGCTAGACAGCATGTGCTGAGAATTATCGCTTTCTCTTCCAACTATCATTGTGGGGTTGAGTGAAGGCAAATGGCAGGATAGGGCATGAATCTATATTTTATCATCTATGACAGCCCTCATAAGATCCAAGTACACTCGGATGTTAAGGAATTATTTTTTCCTCCAAATTGCAGGTATGTTGTCAACTGCTGCAGTATGGAAGGGGATAAGACTTCCTAATGTTAGGAATGGGTGAGTTAGGCAGAAAGTTTTTTTTTATTTCCGGTGGATATTTTTTCCTGGTTTCCTGCACTGAAAAACTGAAACTTCTCTTGCATTTTAAAGACCCCAGAATGACCAAGTAGCAACAGGGAACACCCCAGAACAGTGATGGTGAACCTTTTAGAGACTGAGTACCCAAACTTCAACCCAAAACCAACTTATGTATTGCCGGGTGCCGGGGGGGCATGGCCGCCAGGTGGGTGTCATGGCAGATGGGTGGGCGTGGCCAGGGTGGGCATGGCCAGCTCGATGTTGCTCCTGGGGAGGGACACCTGTGGGGGTTGGGCAGGGTTGGGGGAGATCCCGGGGTCTCTGGCGGGTGGGGCAGTGGGCAGGAGGCTGGTTCTGTGGGGTGAGGCAAGGCAGGGTGGGGGTGGCATGTTGCAGGGCAAGGCAAGGCAGGGGCCGGGGTGGCTGCTGCCTGACCCCATTGGCCCCTGCACACAAAGGCCAGCAAACACATGGGTGCTGGGATTCATCTGGCCACATGGGACCTCGGCAAGTTAGCGGGCAGCTGGTTGAAGAGGATGGTTGCCATCTCTGGGGCATGGCACGCGTGCCCACAGAGAGGGCTCCGAGTGCCGCCTCTGGCCCGCGTGCCATAGGTTCATCACCATTGCCCCAGAATTGGTTTCCTGGCTATTAAATGTTGAAACCAAGAGTGCTGCAGTTTGCGACACAGTTGTATTGAGTAGCAGTGGACAAAACTCTTGTCATTTTTTTTAACTTTAAAGATACTTTAAAGAGAACTTTATGAGAGCCAAGTGAGGAGTTGACATATAGATCAAGCAGGCAAAAGAGAGATGGTCTTGGATAAGTGCTAAATAAGGATCCCAAGGAAATTGCCAAATTCAGTTTCTGATACAGAGCTAAAGTATACAAGAATTTTGGACACCCTCTCCTTCTAATTTTAAACTGAGTAATTTCCAAACGGATGCACAAAATATTGTGCGTGCATCTGGAGACAAAAAAAAAGCAAACATGCTTGGATGAATGAGGTATATTTCATGAGTTTGCATAGCATTGCAGACAAAGTTCAATTAAAAAATTGAAAGGTGTGCTCAACTAGCGTTTCAGCAATTCTAGCAAGAGATTGCAGGGAGAAAAATTGACAAGCAGTTCCAGTCTTTGCTTGGGGATCAAATATAGTGTGCAACCAGCCATAGGCTTTGAGGAAAAAGGGGTAAATGCAAAGCTGTTAGGTAAATAGGGAGAATCAAAATCAGCTTTTGGGGGTAATGATGGAGGAAATGCACATCTGTGCTGATGTGATTCAGAAAAGTCTGCTGATTTAAGAAACACTCAGTGGAATTTCTGCAAATATCTGACATTATGAAAAATTCCACTAGAAATAAAGGGAGAAATACTAGCTATGTTTTGTTATTTACATACCAGTTAAAATCTCACGTAGACGTATGGTAAATTGTCATTTTATTTATATGTAATGATACTTCTGAGAAAAAAAAAACTGACATAGTAGAAATAATTAAAAGGAAAAAAAAAACCCTCCAGCATTTAAAATCTGCTAACATTTTTAAACTATTTAATTGAAAAGATATGTCTTAATTTTTTTTTAACAAAGTAAGAGAATAGGGGACTAATTCAAATGGAGGAACATTTCACCATTTCTGAGCAATGCTGGAGATGTTTCTCATGTGCCTGAAAAGCCGGTCTGTATGACAGATGTGGCTCTCAAAAGGACTTTTTTTTCCCTGTCAATTTGAATGCCTGAATAGTTTCGTAGTGAAGGAGATGTTCTTCTACAAATGCAAGAAGTTTAAAGCTGAAAAATTAAGCCCATCACCGTCAGTTCATCCCAGAAAGTGACTGGCTTTTGTTGATTAATTCTTTGACCCTTATGTATACCGGTCCAGTCATTAATTATTGAATCTGCCAAGATTCTGCTTTAATGAAGAAATCTGGTTAATAAGTATAAAATAAATAAAATTATTCAGGCCCGTAGAGCATATTGCAGGATTCTGAATATAATCCAACCAAGGCATAGATGATGATGATGTTGATGATGATGATAACGATAATAGGTTAATCTTCAATTCGATTCATAGTCTGGGACTGGTAAAAACTTAACGCTCCTAACCAAGGACCCAAGAACTGTTAAGGTAGTGTATGAGTATATAAGAAGCTCCGAGTAAGGTGGTTTTTTGTTTTTTGCACACTCAGAATATTCATGTCTAATAAGTTCAAAATTTCCACGTATCCAGGCAGCCCTTTGGGCATTGCTCCCAGGGCTCCTATCAGTATTGGTAGAACCATTGATTTCTTTTCTGTGACTAAGAAATAATGACACTGATGCAGGAAAATATGTTCCCTTCCATTACCACTGTCTTCATCATCTGAAGATCCAGAGACAATGCAGGATTCAGAAATATCCTTAAGCCCATCCACTTGTGACTTTGTCATGGGCTCGTCGTTTGTGTTTTTGCCCACTGAACACGTGGCTTACAGCTGAGTGAAAGTTGTCATACTCAAACCTAACACAAATCATCAGCTCTATAATATGATTTGCTCAGTGCTTGACAGCCCCCTGCCTTCTTCTCCCCCCCCCCACAGTTAACGTAGCCATTTTAAGCAGGAAGTTAAAGTACATTTATAGATCTGTGGGGTCCTTGGTGATTTCTGAGCTTGGTTGTGTTCTTGCCAGACATTTCATTACCAAAGTAGGTAACATTAACAGGACTAGAACTGATGATGAGGTTACCTAATTTGATAATGAAAAATCTGAAGAAAACAACCAAGCTCAGAGAGCACCAAGGACCCCACATTTCAACCCTGAGTTATATTGTCGTCTATTGGTACATTTATAGAGTTCCTGATGGGCAGCCAGACATACTTGGCTGCCATGACCCATTTAGATTGGCAGGTACTAGAGCCTATGTTTGTTTTAAATACTATACCTGGGAGTGACACAGTATCTACGGTAACAGGGGAACTAGGAGTTTGTCAGCTTTGCAGGTGATTTTCTTGGGAAAAAATATGGGACAAACCAGAAAAAGGGGCAAATCTGAAAGAGGTTCATAGGGTTAAAAAAATATTATGTATGTTTATAACTTTGTTTTACAAAGAAAAATTCAAGAGTAAAATCAAGAAGAATTAGTGTCCATTTACAGTTATGACCGTGTTGAAAAGGTAACATTGGAACCATTCCTTGCATTTTTGACCTTTGCCTGAATGTAAAGCAAAAGAAAACTGACGTAAGATAATAAGCACAGTTGTGATATCACAGTTATTGCTTTGTTTAGTGAAAAAGTTGCCAGTTCCACTTATGGTTGCTAATGTGGGAATACTTGTATATATTGTACTGTATATATTTCTTCTGCAAATTGGAGGGGTGTTGTGATTTTGAGCAGAGGGACTGTATTTGTTCTCTGGGATAAAAAAGTTGGCCCCCAAATATATTTTCCATTTTCTCAAGGGGTTACCGTGCAGGCGGACAAGGATATGAAGATGACCTTCTCTGTCCTAAAGTAGTCTGAATTAAACTGAGCCATTAACCTAAATCTGTGTCATATCTGAGTGAGTAAGAAGAATACACCTGCTCTAATTTAAGGAGGACTATCCTATTTGACAGCTCAGTGGAGCAGTATATGGTAAGGATGTTGATGAAGGATGCTGAGGTTAATATTAAGGAACAGAGGAAGAAGAAAATCAATATTCTAATCTTTTAATAGTAAACACGAGTACCTGGAAGCTGATTAATTCAGAAGCAAAAGAGGACCAACAAAAAAAAGATAGAGTAGTTTTAGTACTTGGGAATGTTCTAAATAGTCAGCAATATTTTCTTTTTCTTCCTAGCAAGTGGAGTATAAGCACATATATCTTAAAAGAACATCTAAAAATCAAATGCCTTTAAAGATAAGACTTACAGAGAGCAGTACTGTCAGCTGAGCCTGAGATATCAAATCAATCTAAATTTACATTGAATGGATTTATATATTATTCCATTTCCTTACATTTTTCTGATTTTAAAAAAATGGCAAATTCTTGTTATGTGCAATTTCCACAAATACGTGCATTTTTCTATGCAATTTTTCATAATGAAAAAACTTCTAATAGAAACCTCTAACAAATTCAGCTGTGTGTAATAATATAGGTGGCTTTCAACTCAGAACCACAACTGAGACCAGATTTTCCAAACAAGGTGGTTGTTAAGTGAGCCACATCCAATCATATAACCTCCTTTTTTTGCCATGGTTGTTAAGTGATTCGCTGCATTGTTAAGTGAATCATATGGTTGTTAAGTGGATGTGGCTTCTTTTCCCATTGACTTTATTGTCAAAAGCTGGCTGGGAAGGTTGCAAATGGCAATCACACGACCTTGAGATGGTACAATCATCATAAATACACGCTGGTTGCCAAGCACTCAACATTTGATCGTGTGATCATGGGGATACTGCCACGGTCATAAGTGTGAGGATCAGTTGTAGCTCTTTTTTTTTCAGTTCCACTGTAACTTTGAACAGTTGCTAAATGAATGGTTGTTAAGATGAGGACTACCTGTACACATTTTTTGTATGTACTTGTAGCCCCCCTTTTTAATGTACATTTTTAAACCATGTCTTTTAAATTAATTTTGGAGGCTAGGGTAATCTGTTCAGTCCTGTCTGCAACAACTGATCCCAATTTCCTAAATCAGACTATTCTATCTCAATATGTGGTAGATTTCTTTTTCTTTGCTTTGCCACTGTAGCAAAATTCTTCATTTTCCTATGCAAGATTCCAGAGTCCTGAGATTTCCCAGTTCCATAGACATTTTTTACTTCTCCGTGCAGTACAAAAAATGTGAAAGATGGGGAGAAGGGAAATCGATCTGTTTAAATTCCCCATCTGTGAACCATTTTACTGGCTCCTATCAATTGGAATCTAGTCTACTTGCTTTATGTGCCCTTCCTTTCCTCTGACTCCATGCATGCTAGCTGTTTAAATATCTACTACTGGAGGAGAGCCCGCTCAGCCCCAGGTTTTATGTATTTGCTGGCCCATGAAAAATGAATGTGTGCTCTCTGTCTCTCAGTTTCTTCAAAAATAATACCTGGGTCACTGGAGGCATGCCATCTGGGGAGCATCAATTTGGCCAGCTGCAGAATGCAAGGCACTGAAGCAAATGTTTGTCCTTCTCTTTCTCACTTCCCACTCTAAAAAATTCCTTAAATAAAATGTCTATGATTATATTAAGTTGGTTGTCCAAAATAAAGTTTCCATTTTGATCGAAATCCAAACTTACTTTGTTGGCTTAATTTTGATCCCAAATACCTTTCTGTTGAAACATATAATGTCTTGTTTAAGCCAGCTCTTGCTACTTAAACATAAAAGAGAAGCCTAGATTTAGAGATGGGCAAGGTCTACATATATACCTGATTTTGGTTATATTCTAGAAGCTGGCCCAGCCCATGTAAGGGCGTTTCTTGCCCTTTGCTCAGCATGGTCCAGAATAAGCAGGAGAAGAACAATTCTGTCCTTTGACCAGCATGACAGCGTCCTGTAGACTGGTTCTCCTACTTCTGACACAAAATGACTTAGATGTGGACTTAGTGGTCCAAATATGTTTTAGGAGTAGATTTTTGATCCAGCAAATTTCTGGTATGTTTTTAAATTAAAGATTTGTAGAAAAGTACCAGATCATTGCAGGACACAAATAGGAGTTATATCTTCCAAGAAAGGTTGAGGTTGAACTGTATATAAATAAGGAGCAAACCTCACCCTCACTAGTATTGATAATATTGCCCAGTCAGGTAATGGGATGTCTGCAAGCAAACCACCAAGGACAAAATGCACCAAGGACTCCTAAGAATACACATTCCTGAAAGTTCTAGGAAATAAATAGCTTCTCTTGTTTTTACTTTTAAGTATGACAATTAAAAAAAAAAACCCACAATATTCTATGTTTTGTAACTCTTCACCATTTTGCTCAACAGCTTTAATTGCTACACTACTTCCGTGGAGATACAACCTGTGTTTACAGGTTCATTCTGGATGAAGTTACACAATAACTTGAAAGAGCTTTTGTTCAATCATTGGTCTCTCTTCTGAAAAGAAGTGTTTTTTTTTTTTAAAAAAAAGCATTCAAAAGTTATTGTTAAGTGTTAACTGAGGTATGAGAATAGGGAAGGGAGAGGGGGCCTTTGATCTCCACTGTTGTCACAGTGCACTTCAAGAACCAAACATGTTTCAGTGAGTTTAAGCTGCCTTGTCCTGTTGCTAAAGTCTTCAGCAAAAGAAGAAAATATAATAAGACAGGTACTAGCTCTGTCTTGAAGATGATAACTTTGTGAATGGGTAATGTAAGAAGAATTCAATGTTTGTAAAAGCAAAATCTTCAGTAGTTGTTTCTTGCAGATAAGCTCTTCAATGGAAATTGAAATGAAATAGGTAATAAATGTGATACATATGACTCATTCCCAAAGTATGAAGTAGCTACATGTAATGGATGAAACCACTTAAATGAATATCATGCCTGAAGACTTGCAAGAAATCACTTGCAAAGCTGACAAACTCATAGTTTCCCCAGCCCCGATCCTATATTTGATAGCAAATCTTGTTTGAGACTAGTAGTCATGCCTGCCCTCAGGAGATGATATAAGAAGGAATTAGCTGTTATTTGGAACTGTCTCCTAAAACCATCATTTTAATCTGTTTATCTCTCCAACAGAAATCCTTTTGGATACAACAGGAGAGACCTCTGAGATTGGATGGACCGCCCATCCTCCTGACGGGGTAAGTGCTTCCCTTCATTCTCTTTTGCTAGAAATTGGCCACCCTCTCAAAACCTGGTAATGTGCTCTGCACACAACAAATACACACAGAGAAACCAAGGTGTAATGGCTGGGATTTCAGATGGTATCCCCCTTCAGAGTCAATGGAGAAAACTAGAAAGGGTTGATTGCTTTTCTTTCTGACTATTATTAATTTCAGCCAAGTCTTTGGATCTTCTGTCTTGGACAGGATTCTTCTCATAATATATCCACAAAAGGCAATAGATTAGTTTTGTGGGTTTTTTTTTTTTTTTTTTTTTTTTTGGTTATTTCTTTAAGAGCTACCTTTTGTCTTCTTCAAAGGAGCATTGTAAAAAGTATTGTCAGAGAGCCACAATGTTGAGTGCTGAATAATTGTATTTTTCCCCTAGTTTGGGCTGATATAGTGTTTCCTTGACTCCATGCACACTCAGTCTTCCCTTGACTCCAAGGTGTTCCTTAACTCCATGCTAATTATACTTGCAAAAGAGAATGGACACCCATATTTAGAGTCTGGTCTTCAGACTCATTTGGTAGCCCCAGATTGAAAGAGAAAGAAACTATATGACAACATAGCATTTCTCCAGCAGGATGGCTGTAGAGTCCAAATGGATGGGTTCTATGACGGCCTTCCTGCCTGGCAGACTGGGTAAAAACTTCGGCCACACCCCTTCCTTTGGGCGTGACCCCAGTTTTGACTCAGTCTCGAAGCCTGGTAGAAGTGCGAGAAGCAGCTCTTAGGAAAGAAGAGTTTTCACAAAGAAAAGAATATCCTCTTCCAGTTTTTTTTTTTTTTTTCCTCCCCTTTTTGCAGCAGGCAGGGATCCCGGGCAGAGGAATAGAACACCGACGCCTCCCAGCCAGGATCGTCGGAGTGGTGAGAGGATCGCCAGGGCGGTTAGCCAGGGGGGCTCGGGCCGGTCAGTGGATCTTCCGCGGATCCCGCCAAACAGCTGTTTGGCGCGGGGACATTTCCCGGACCACCCGCCGGGCAGCTGAGTGGCACGGAGGCCACTCGGTCCGGCGGAGGAGCTGAGGCGCCGTTCAGCGCCAAACAGCTGAGCGGCGCGGGAAAACAGAGCGCTGATCAGCTGAGCGGCGCGAGAAGCGCAGCGCGCCCAAACCGACCGGCAGAGCCTCAGCGCCGTTTTTTCTCCCCCAGCGGAGAGGCACAGCCCCCTTAAGGACAAAAGAGCCATTCAAGCCGGTTAATTACCCTATTGCTGGCTATTAAAGACCCGCCATTGTTGGAGCCTCGTGGCTCATCCGGCTACTATTGGGAGGCGGGGCTTCCTCCCATTCGCCATTTTAAACAAGCAGTTTAGCCGCCGCTTTTTTCCTTTACATTAAGACACTTGGGCAAGAGGAAGGAAGAGGAATAAAAGATTAGAACCTCTATCAGTTCTGAGCGTGGTCTGCTACCACAGCCACAGACCGGGGGAGAGAGAGATATAAACTGTACTTTTGTCTGGACTAGGTGAGGAGGTGAGGAGGAATATTTTTTCTTTTCCTAACTGTTCCTATAGTGACCTTTAGTCACTGCCTTGCAGGATCTTCTGTCCAAAGATTCCTGTCTGTCCGGCCATTGTTTGTATAGGCAGAAGAGGGCACAGCCCCAAGCATCTGCATCTGATCTGCGTATCTCATTCCCCCTTTCCAGGCATTGCCTACTCGGGGTGTCTGGCACAATGGCAGACAATGTCTCGTATTCAGTCACACAGGTCCCTCAATTGTCCCCCCCACAGCAACAACAAAAACGCAGATCTTCTGAATCAGAGGTGGGGGGGAAGAAGAAAGCTAAAACAAAGCACCTTTCTCAGAAGGGACAGTCCAAAACGGCTGAGCGAGAGGCTTTGAGGAGACATTTGGCTTTAGAAAGGCAAATTAGCAGAGCACAGAGAACCAATGTCAATGGGACAAATTTGGTTTCCCCTGTCCCAGGGGTGGCACCCAGCACAGAACCTACTGCCGAGGAAGTGCTCAAGACTTGGTCTCCTCCTGGGGAAACTGAACAGTTAGATTCCTCCAATCCCTCCTCACCAGCTTCTTCACCCGACCACACTCCAGCGCCTCACCCCAACGACAAGGCGCAGGAGAACATATGGTCGGCACAATTTCATGCATTCATGCAGGATGCATTCTCCCAGTTCATGGCTTCTAAGGGGCAAGTGGCCTTTCACACACCCCGTAAGGGACGGGCTAGGCCGCCCCCTACCAGCATCTCTGAAACTTCCTCTCAATTGGGAGAGGGTGACTCAGTAGACCTGGACATGTCAGACATGCCCCTCTCGGAGGACGAGGAGACCGCACCTGAGCAGGCGACAAGCTCTGGCCTCTTTAACCCAGCGCTCCTAAAATCACTCCTGATAAAGGCAGTTTCCACAGTCAACCTAACATCAGTACAGGATGAGAAGCCCTCAACAAGCAAGGAGGCCAATCCTCTATTTGCCAAAAAGGTTCCACAGGATAAGTACATCCCATGTGCGGAGGTCTTTATGACCACGCTGGAGGAACAATGGTCCTCACTTGCGAGCCCACCGGCACCTAACAGCGCGGAAAGAAAGCTTTTCAACCTATCTCCCTCCTTCTCTAACATGTTAGAGGTTCCCACTGTAGATAACCCCTTGACCTCATTATTTTCTACCTCCGCGATTCCAGGAGACATGGCGGAGGTCTTGAGACCTGAGGAGAAGAAATTTGAACACTCCCTCCGGCGTTCCCATATGGCCGCAGCCTGGGCGGCCAGAGCAGCCACTTCATCATCATTCTTCGCGAGGGCCAGTATCATGTGGCTGAGGGAACTGCAAGGCACGGTGCCTCCAGACCAGGTCAGAGTACACCAAACATTGGCCAAGCTCCTCGCGGCCTCTCAATTCGTGTCTGACGCTTCACTGTACGCAACAAAGTATGCGGCAAGGTCCATTGCGGCCACAGTGGCCTCGCGAAGGCTACTGTGGCTCAAAAATTGGAAGACAGACCTGAGGTCCAAATGGCGTCTTTCGACGTCCAAATACAGTGGAGAAGCCCTGTTTGGTTCCATTCTGGACCCACACGTCAGCGAAGGCAGAGACAAGAAAAAAATCCTAGTGCATCCATCAAAGAAGTTAGACAGGAGAGGCAGTCAGGACTTCCGGAGACAGGGCTCCCGCCCAGGAAGCCCCTGGGAATGGAGACAGCCCTTTCGATCAGGGCAATCCTGGGACTGGCCCAGAGGCTCACGATCCTTCTATCCGAGACAGGATCGAACCCAGGATCGCCAAAGCCCGGGAGCCAGAGGCCAGTTCCAGTCCAGACGCCCATATAGGGGAGCGGGAGGCAGATCCTTTAAGCGTACCAAGTGACGCCAAACAGGACACTCCCATCGGGGGTCGGTTAGGAAACTTCATCGAGGTCTGGGAGCAGACCACCACCGACGCCTGGGTCTTGGAAACGATCAGGCATGGCCTGACCTTAGACTTTTGTTCTCCCCCACCAAGCCGGTTCATCAGATGCCCCATCTCCAGAAAGGTACACAAGACGAGGCTGATAACTTCGGCCATAGCTCACCTCCTGTCAATTCAAGCCATAGAGAGGGTACCAAAGGAAGAGGAGGGAAGAGGATTTTATTCCATCCTCTTCGTTATTCCAAAGACATCAGGAGGGTGGAGAGCAATATTGGACCTGAAGGGCCTGAATCATTTCATAAAGTACAGGAAGTTCAAGATGCACTCATTGAAGTCCATCCTAGCCAGCGTCAGGGAAGACGATCTATTATCCTCAATAGATCTCACAGAGGCGTACCTACACATTCCCATCCATCCCAGCTACCGGAAATTCCTCAGATTTACCTACGCGGGCCGGCATTACCAATACAGGGCCTTACCCTTCGGACTATCTTCAGCACCAAGGGTATTTACCAAAATCCTAGCTGTAATAGCAGCCCATCTCAGGCTGATGCCGGTTCGCGTACAGTTTTATCTGGACGACATCTTGATTCAGTCCAGATCTCAGGAACAAGCAAGGGCAGATCTCAAGACCACGATCCGAACCCTACAGGGGCACGGATTCTCGGTCAATCTAAACAAGAGCCACCTCATTCCCTCAAGGAGACTGCAACACCTGGGCGCGGTGATAGACACGTCACAGTGCAGGGTATTCCTTTCCCAGGAGCGACTGATCAGCATATCCAAGCTAATCCACCAAATTCAAAAGATCAGGAGAGTGCCCTTGCTACAACTCTCGAAGCTCCTGGGGAAGATGATATCTTGCATGGGCATCATCCCATGGGCAAGGCTCCACTCGAGGGAGTTGCAGTGGTTCCTCCTACCCTACCAGAGGAGGAACCTCAGCACCTCCAGCAGGAGAGTGCCGGTACCAGCACAGGTGATGAAATCACTAAAATGGTGGCTATCCCCCATGACACTCAAGGGGAGCATATTCAGGGAACCGAACAGGGTCACGCTCACGACAGATGCGAGCCTGTTCGGATGGGGAGCCCATCTGGGGACCCAGATAGCACAGGGCCAGTGGGGTCAGAAGGACCTGTCACACAGCATCAACTGGCTAGAGCTCCGGGCCATACACCTGGCCCTCCGTCATTTCTCACACCTAGTAACGAGGAGGCACGTCCTCGTGCTTACAGACAATGTAGCAGCCAAGGCGCATGTAAACAAGGAGGGAGGAACGAAATCAGTGGAACTAATGAAGGAAGCATTGGCTCTGTCTCGGTGGGCAGAAGCCAATGTGAGTTCCATCAGAGCGGAACACATCTCAGGGGAGACAAACACCCAGGCAGACTCCCTGAGCAGAGCCAAGGTGGACCAGTCGGAATGGCGTCTGGACCCGGCTCTCTTCGAGGAGATCTCCCGGAGGTTCGGACAACCGCACCTAGATCTATTTGCCAACCACAAGAACACACAGCTCCCCAGGTTCTTCTCCAGATTCCCGTCCCCGGGATCGGAGGGAACGGATGCTCTCAGGTGCCGGTGGCCGGCGCAACTCCTGTACGCCTTCCCACCACTGCCATTAATACCGGCAACCATACGCAAGATGATCCTGGAGGGCGCAGAAATGGTCTGCATTGCCCCTCACTGGCCACGGCGCCCGTGGTTTGCCGACCTCGTGGACCTTTCGATATCACCTCCGTGGAGGATCCCCCCGGACAAGGTAAAACTCAGTCAGGGCAAGCTTGTACACCCAGATCCCCAGTGGCTACAACTAGCCGCTTGGCATTTGAGCGGCAAAGCTTAACTAAACAATCTTATTCTGCAGGGGTGATATCGATCATACAGGCATCACGAAGAGCGTCCACTAATAGGATTTATGACGCTACGTGGAAGGGATTTTGTAGGTGGTGCGCTTCGCTTCACCTAGACCCGACCGCAGTATCTATTCCCAATATCCTAGATTACCTACTGGAGGTTCTTAATAAGGGCCTGTCAGTCAATACTATCCGCAGACAGATATCGGCCCTCTCAACTGTACTCTCCTGCGACAACTTAACTTCCCTAGCACAGCATCCAGCTATTAATGCCTTTTTAAAAGGGGCATCTAACACAAAGCCCCCAGTCATACACAGGTACCCGTCCTGGAACCTGCCTAAGGTCCTTCTAGCCTTGACATCAGCACCCTTCGAACCTCTTGAAACATGCTCACTCCATCACCTATCACTGAAGGTAGCTTTCCTTGTGGCAATTACTTCAGCAAGAAGAATCTCAGAACTAGCAGCACTGTCAGTAAGGAAGGATCTGTGTACCTTTTTCAAAGACAGGGTCGTTCTTAGACCAGACCCGACCTTCATTCCGAAGGTAAATAGCATCTTTCACAGATCTCAGGAACTTTCGCTTCCTGATTTCTGTCCAAGACCCAAACATAGACTAGAACACAGATGGCACAAGCTGGACGTGCGGAGAGCGCTGTGTTTCTACGTGAAACGCACCTCGGCTTTCCGAAAGACTGAAGCATTATTTGTGTCCTTTCAACCAGCAACTATGGGAAAGAAGGTATCTCCTTCCACCATAGGCAGGTGGATCAGAGCCTGCATAGCGCAGGCCTACGTCTCACAGGATTTGCCAGCACCCACTCAGGTGACTGCTCACTCAACTCGGAGCGCAGCTACATCTGCGGCGTGGCTAACGCAAGCTCCGGTGGAAGAGATTTGCAGGGCCGCAACCTGGTCCTCACCTTCGGTTTTTATTCGACATTACCGTTTAGACTCCCTAGCAGCAGCAGACGCGGCTTTTGGCAGAAGAGTTCTTCAACAAGTCGTATCTGCTCAGAGTTCGGTAGCCTAGACATTCCCTCCCAGGGGGACATGAGGGCTTTGGTATGTCCCATCCATTTGGACTCTACAGCCATCCTGCTGGAGAAGGGGCGTTGTCTTACCTGAACGCCTTTTCTCAGCAGGATGATGTAGAGTCCAAGCCCACCCAGAGGATAGGTCTAGGCAGGGTTATAATAAAGATATAATAAAGAGCTGCAAGGTTAATTCCAACAAAGTTTCTCGCCTAAGTCAAAACTGGGGTCACGCCCAAAGGAAGGGGTGTGGCCGAAGTTTTTACCCAGTCTGCCAGGCAGGAAGGCCGTCATAGAACCCATCCATTTGGACTCTACATCATCCTGCTGAGAAAAGGCGTTCAGGTAAGACAACGCCCCTTTTAACTTGGTAGTTTTTCTTGTTGGGGTGATAACACAAAAGTGCCTGTTATGTAGTATTATTTCTCTCTCTTTCTCTATGCTATTTTTTTTCCTGCTGATTTTGTTGAGAAGAGAAAAGATAGGAAAGACTTAACGAATAGTGAAAGAAGAGCAAAATCAGGATTGTTGTCTGAGAAAAAGTGAATCCAAATGTCTCATTAAAGCAATTTTTATTAGGCAACAAATGCAAGCTTCAGAATTTCATTAAAAATTCAGAAATGAATGGGCAATAGAAGATAAAAGTATAAAAGATATTTAAACTAGGCCCACACTCTGCATTTTTTCCTGGATTATTAATTTTTTTTTTTTTTTTTTTTTTTTTTATTGAAAATTTTTACATTTTACAAAAACAAATCCCCTTCCCATACCCCCCCCTACCTCACCCCCCCCCTTCCCAAGCTCCCAAACCCTCCCCTGGACTTCCCAGAGCTGAGTACAGGCTTAATTAAAAAAAAAAAAAAAACTTAAAACACTTTTAAAACCTAAACAAATTTAAATACAATCATCATTCTATATAAGCTCCCTCCAAAAACACAAATTTAAACATTACTTTCTTTGAATATCTATATCTATAATATAAAATCTAATTTCTCCCTCTTTCTTTATCCTAAAACGAAAAAATAAACATACAAATCTTTGTTATACCATTAAAGCTAAATACTCTTAAAGAACTTAAAGTAAGTACATATTTCCTTCAATCTTCATAATCTTCTCTCCTATCCAAAAAGAAAAAAAAAAAAAAACAAAAACTTAAAAAACCTATAAGTCCTAAACAAATCTAAGCACATTTAATTAAACAAATTATTTTGTCTTAAAAATATTAATAATAATATTTAAAAACTAAAAACACTTTTAAATCCTAAACAAATCTAAATACAATCATCACTCTATATAAACTCCCTCCAAAACCACAAATTTTTAAAATTTAAAACATTAGAATCCACTCACTAAAATAAGCAAATTATAATCCCTTCAAAACACAAATTTAAACAATATTATCATTAAAGGTTCAAAACTTAAAACAACAAAGTTAATAAACACATTAAACATTTCAATCTTCACCAATAACTAATTCCATCCGTAAAAAACTACATCCTTATCAATCTCAATTATATTAGTATTATTAATTATTCACATTCCAGTTTTTTCCATTCTCCATTCTTCCATTCTTCCATTTCCCTTCTCCATTCTTGTATCAAACTCGTAAGAAATGCTGCAAGTTCTGCCTTAGGAGACTGCTCCAAAATTCCTGAATCTCCCATCGACTCCGAAGCCAATAAGGGTTCCTTAAATTCCTCCTTGTATTGATCTTTACAATTGTAAGTTGTACAAGTTATCCTCTGCCCGTTCCTCTCTTGTTGATGCCCCTCAGACTGAGATTTCCCAGTTTCCATTTCAGGCAACAATTCCACCCTTAAAGATTGCTCCAAAGACTTTGTAGGTCTAACATCTCCCAGAGATTCAGAAACCACTAAATATGAAACTTCCTTAACCTTCTTCTGTTGCTGCTTTTCTTTGGGATTATATACTGCACAAGTTGTCTTCTGCTCCTCAACCTGGACTTGTTGAGGCCTCTCACACAAAGATTCTCCAGTTTTCATAAATATAGGCTCTTCAAACTGTGATTCTACATTCTTTTCTTCCAAAGCTTTAAACTTAATTGATGGCGATGCACATACCCCCAGGACCGAAGTATAAAAATCTTTTGCTTGAAAAACAGTATTAAGTCTATAACATGTCCCCAGGTAATTCACCACCATTCCAATCGGAACATCCCATCTGAATGAAATTTTTCTCTTTTTAAGTTCATTTGCTAAAAAAGCAAACTCCTTTCTTCTTCTTAAAATTTTAGATGGGATCTCTTTAAAAATTATAACATCTTGTGAAGCAATTTGAAATCTCTTCTTATAATAGGCTTGCACAATTTCATTGCGTAAAGATCTTTTACCAAAGTAAATTACCACATCTCTTGGCAGATTCTTCTGTGCTGCCACCACAGAGTTAACCCTAAATAATTTTTCAATTTCATTAAGTATTCCCTCTTTTTCTTTATTCAAAATCAATGCAAAGTCCTTTGCAACCATCTCCTTCAGATCTCCTTGCAAAGACTCTCCCAGGCCTCTAATTCTTAAGGCATATTCCATTTGTCCATATTGAAGCATAAGAATCTCATTTTCCATTTCTTTTTCCATACTTTCAATTTTCCCCTCCATTATGTCCACTTTTTCAGCTACCTCTTCCACATGGGAGTTCACCTTTTCAAGAACAGAAGCAACACCTTCTAAAGCCAAAACAAAATCTTGTCTCAAGATCTTATTGTTTTCCTCTAAAATCTTTTTCATTTCTGCCCTAATTTGAATTATAACATCTCCCATCATGTCTTGCAAGTCCTTCATAGTTATTAGCTGACCCCCAGAAGAGGGTGAAACTGTTGATTTAGAAGCTGTAGAAATCCCTGGACGCTTTGGAGCCATCTTAAAGAAAAACCTTTAGTCCTTCTTAAAAATTATAAAAATTCCTTCAAAAATCATAACTCCCTCCAAAGAAGGTCATTATAATAAAAAGAAAAAAGGGAAAAAAAGGAAGAGAAAAAGAATTAAAAAAAAATTTTACTCCTTCTTAAAAATTACAAAAAATTAAACAGAAAAAAAGTCCTTCAAAAAAGGGTCATTACAATAAAAAAAAAAGGGAGTTCAAAGGAAAAAAAAAGGGAGAAGAAAAAAAAAAAAATAATTAAATAAAAAAAGTCCGTTCCAAAAAAAATACTTAGAGATACCAAAAACAACCATTCCAATCATAAGGAAATAAAAAGAGAAAGGGAAAGGAAAGAAAGAAAAACACCAAAAAGCCTGCCGGTCAGCATTCTAACTTCCAGAAAAAAAAAACACCGAGGAGTTTGCCGATCGCCATTTTACTTTCCCTTTCAACAAAGAAAAAAAATAAAAAGAGAGAATAAAAATAGAAACAAATCTTAAAACTTAAAATCCAAATAAGTCAAAGAAAGCAAAAACTAAATCCTCTACTCAGCTCTGTCCATTTAAAAAAAAAAACTCACCAGTTCTCTTTAAGCACGGAGGTGTTTGCAGCGGCTCGTTTTGTCCCTAAGGACAAAAACAGCTGGGAAGCGGAGACAAGTCTGAACTCCGTGGGAGCACTCCTTTCACCCCCCCAAAAAAAAAACTTGGGGGGTGCGAAAGAGGCTCTACCACTATTCAGACACTCTCTACCCCCCCCCCTTTGCCCGGGAGGGGGATTTTGAACCGCTGAACAGCTGGTGTCTGCTGTTCATAGCGGTTCTTACACTTACCCAGGAGGACGGCTACAAAGTAGCCGCCATCACGCACGCAAAATCCACCGGAAGTCCTGGATTATTAATTTTGTTGATTGACAAAGAGATCTTGGAAACTCAAAGGCTTATTCAAAAAAGTGTCCATTTTCCCCTTGATTCTAGGGTACAAAAACAAGCTGCAGGAACTCTTATTTTCCATCTTATAGCCAAAATGATAGATGGGATGCTAGTATATACTAATTGCTCTCTGTTAACCTAGCTAAATAAATAAAAAAAAAAGCCATGGGGTGATTTTTATTTTTTAAAAATTATTTAAACATGTTTTTAAGAAATAATGGATCCCTTTGACCATTTTATAGGTTGAATGATAGATAGAAGAAATTAGGAGGTACTAGCATCTTTTAAAAATGTTCAGCAAATTTTGCACTCTTTGTTTGTGAGTATGAATTCTACCTCCCTTAAGAAGGAGAAACTCAGAAAGAAGCAACTGTGTTATTGTTCTCTTTGCTAGATTTGTGTTGCTACAAAAAGATGTTGCCATTTAACCCTTAAGTAACATATTGCCATTGGACTTATTTCTCATCCAATGTTATTTTCCTCCTCCTCCTCCTCCTCCTCCTCCTCCTCCTCCTCCTCCTCCTCCTCCTCCTTCTTCTTCTGCTACTTCTTCTGCTACTTCTACTTCTCCTCCTCCTCCTCCTCCTCCTCCTCTTTCCCTCTTCCCCCTTCAGAAAGTCATAAAAATGACTGTGAGCAGAAGAGGGATGTACAACTGAATTCAAGAAAAGTTCCTGAGCTTATCTACAAGACATAGATTAAGGAAGGCACTCAGTGTTGAGAGTCAGGAAACCAAGTAATATTAATCCCTGAGGAAATTCTAAACAGGATGGAACTAAAATTTAGGCCAAAACTGTGTAATATATTCTGTGGCAGGATCCAGGTGGCTGTTCTCAGGTGTAAAATAATACTGTTCCTGATCCCATAAGATTTACATTTCCAGCTTGTTTGTCTTCTTTTTCCTTCACTCCCCTCCTCTCCCTTCCCAAATCCATACAGTGGGATGAGGTGAGTGTCTTGGATGATAGGAAGCATCTGATTCGAACCTTTGAGGTATGCAATGTTGCTGAGCCGGGACAGAATAATTGGCTGCGCACTCATTTCATAGAGCGTCGTGGAGCCCACAGAGTTCACATACGCCTCCGCTTTTCTGTTCGTGACTGTGCCAGCATGAGGACCGTGGCTTCTTCTTGCAAAGAGACTTTTACCCTTTACTATCATGAATCCGAGACTGACCTAGCCACTGCTGAGCATCCGGAGTGGCACGAGGGCCCCTGGACCAAAGTGGATACAATCGCCGCTGACGAGAGCTTCTCTCAGGTGGATAGCTCTGGAAAGGTGGTGAAGATGAACATCAAGGTGCGAAGCTTTGGGCCATTGACGAAGAGGGGTTTCTACTTGGCCTTTCAAGACTCTGGGGCCTGCATGTCTCTGGTGGCTGTCCAGGTTTTCTTCTACAAATGCCCTGCAGTGGTGAAGGGTTTTGCCTCTTTCCCGGAGACGTTTGCAGGAGGTGAGAGGACTTCTTTGGTGGAGGCACCAGGAACTTGTGTGGCCGATGCAGAAGAAGCCAGCAGTACTGGCTCCTCTGGAGTGAAGTTGCATTGCAACGGGGAAGGCGAGTGGATGGTGGCGATTGGAAGATGTGCCTGTCGTGCCGGCTATGAGCCTATGGACAGTGAGAGAATCTGCAAAGGTAAGAAACAGATGCTCCAGGAAGCGTCCCTGGCACTTTTCAAGTCAACCTCTTTGGAATAGAAGCCCACAATGTCTTTGATAGTCAATGAGTCCTGTGAAAAACAAAAGTTTAAACTCCTGTGGATATCACATACATATACAATATGCTTTTGTCTGAGTTGCTTCTGTAATCTTTCCTCATCTTTACATTGAGTCCATTTGGGGGTGACTCAAATCACATTTGGTATAATCCCGTGAAGAATCAAGAGATTATGAATTTGATTCAGCCTTGTTGGCTGGGATCTAAAAGTTGCCAGCCAGGTTTTACCTTTAGTAGCCTGCTTCTCCCTATTCTTTATGCAAATGGAGAAAACCACTTCTTCCTCTGTCCAACAACCTAGGTGCGCCACAGAAATAGAGGATTGGTAGTAAATAAACAATATCTAGCCCTAATCTAAGTTTTGTGGGTGCCCTCTGGGTGTCCCAAGCCACCAGAACTTTTCAGATTTGATTCTAGTTTGCAAAGTTATCAATCTGAGTGGCAGTCCTGATTTTAACATAATGTTTCCCCTTTTCTCTCCCTAATAAAAACGGGACAGGCATTTGGATTGTTTTCCAAATGAACAGCAACGAAGCCTTTGCTTAGCCGTTTTTTTCCCATGCAGATCTGGAGGTAAACCACAGCTGTTAAAATCATACTTGTAGTACAGTAATGGGGCCCAAAATTGCCTTTCTTCCTTACAGTAGAAACAACTATCTGCTCTCCTAATAGCTTTAATTTTCAGCTTTCCGTTGTGAACCTAGAAGGATATCCAAGCTGTTATTCTTATTCCATGTATTCCATAATAGTTACAAAGTAATCCTAATTTCCCAAACAATATCCCATATTGTGAAATTTGGTGCATGCTTTTCCTTCTGGAAACCATAGTAGTTCTTTAAACTGGACTTCTTGTCTACATTTGGGTTCCAAATTGCCAAACTCCCAATTTAATAGTGGGAACTGATATTCCAGATTCCCCCAAGTAATTTGCCCAGAGTTTGCACTGCAACAGCTAGCAGTATTAGATGAAGTGCAGTTTAATGAAAATAAGGTGACCAACTTTTTTACAATGAAAAGGACACAAATAAATTGAAGAAAAAAATATCATAAATAAAAGAAACAGTTTATTCATTGCAACAATAATACAGACAACTTGCATGTGCAAAGTTTGCCAGCTGGGTGTTTTGTTGCACTCAGCAGCAATTCCTATTGGCTTTTGAAAGCCAATAGTGGGAGTATCACAGCTCATGCAAAAGTTGAAAACAAAACCCATCAAAAAAGATGCCAGAATGCCGTTCTGAGCGTTCTATGAGGGGGAAAAAAAGCCCTGCAGATTAGTCTTCAAATATCGAAAAGGAGGACATGAAGGAGGACACTTTTTGAGGGAGGACAGAACTTACAAAAGGAGGACTGTCCTCCCTGAAGGAGGACGGTTGGTCACCTTAATGAAAAGGCTAGGAACCTAGCATGGTCAATGGAGCTTCATTGCCAGTTACAGCTATTTTTGTTCCTTTGAACGGAGCTGCAGTAGTATCTGAAATTCCTTCTTAAATGGAGTTTAATCTCAGCATCAGCTTTTCCTTTAATGTTGGCTGCAATTAATCTTAAGCATGACTGATATTTGTGCAAAATCTAAATTTTTAGTTAAAACCAGTGAGGAAAGTCCTTTCTCCAGAAGAGGCAAACTAAAAGAAGCCTACAATTGTCCATTCTATTCCCAGCCAAGAATGTGATACATACGCAATCTATTACTGCATGTGACGAAAAGTAATATAGCTGTTTGATGAAGCAGCAGGGACCCTTTTCATAGCCTGCTTTAGAAATGAATATTCACTGTGGGGGCTACAAAATTACTGGGGAGGGGGCTGTATAGTAATTCTTTAGTGCATGCATTATCTGAATTGAGGAGAAGGCCAAGTTAGTATTTTAGAAACATTCTTATATAGCATACTTAAATCTGTTTTTAAAATTCAGTGAAGAGAAATTCAGAAAAATATAGATATTAGCTGCTAGCATATTCTGAATTTTAATTATATCAAGAATGCCCCAGCTTATGGTTAGTTTGCCTTTTCTTGTTTGAGGTGTGAATCGCTTGCATTTTCCCCCCCAATCTTTGTGGAAACATTAAGGATATTCTTTAAAAAAGTGGGCTCTCCTTGTCAAGCATCTGAGTTAAATGGGTTCTAGATAAAATATAAAAACCATTATGATTATTTGAAAATACATTCCTTCTTGGGAGCTGACATGAAGACATTTAATATAAATATATATGTAGCTTTCCATATTACACAGACCTATTTCACAACTCAGTGCAGTTGAGAGTGTACTGTAACTGTTATAACACCTTTTCCTACACAGTTAGTCCTTTACTTACAACAGTTCATTTAGTGACTGTTTGAAGTTACAACGGCACTGAAAAAAGTGACTTATGACAATTTTCACACTTACGGCCGTTGCAGCATTCCCAGGGTCATGTGATCAAAATTCAAACATTTGGCAACTGACCGGGATACTGCAACAGTCATAAATGTGAGTCAGTTGCCAAATGTTTGAATAACCATGTTACTGATTTAACAATCGCAGTGATTCACTTAACAACTGTGGCAAGAAAGGTCGTAAAATGGGGCAAAGCTTACTTAACAAATGTCTCACTTAACGGCGAACGTTTGGGCTCAATGGTGGTTGTAAATCGAGAGGTATTTATACAATTTAGACAGTTCCTTATATTTGATCTTCAAAAGATCAACTCTTTCAGCTATGTCTTTTTCCAGGAAATGTTATGACCACTCTGAGGGGTCAAAATCAAATTTTGCAGCCCCTTAGAAGGCTAATACTTTTGCATAGAAATAGAATTATTCAATGACACTGAGTAGATTGCTTTAATGATTCTTATTATAATTAGACAGTGTTGAAAAATGTGTTGTTTAACTTTATGGCCATTGCAGACCCCAACAGTTCAAATCCAAGAAGGCCTTCATGAAAGACATGGCAATAGCATTTTTTTTTTAGTAATATCAATCTGTCGCCATAAGTGAAGTCATTAATGAGAAAGAATTGGCTTTTTAATTGTTTTTCTGAATCTCCTTAGAGCAGAGGTCTTCAAACTTAGCAACTTTAAGATTTGTGAACTTCAACTCCCAGAATTGCTCAGCCAGCCAGGGCTGGCTGAGGAATTCTAGGAGTTGAAGTCCACAAGTCTTAAAGTTGCCAAATTTGAAGACTTCTGCCTTAGAGGCACACATGTTTTAGTCTCCCATTTTCTTTTTCAATTTTCATGTGCCTCCAGTGGTTTTCATCATATTGAAAAATCAGATTGGCAGCGCAGTGTGTGATTCTTGGTTAACTGGGCTGCTTCTGCACCAAATCCAGGAAATAGAAAGGAGCAGCAGCCATTATGCAGGATTTGTACAATTTTCAGGAAAAACTTCCTTCCCCTCTTACTATTTTTGGACCTGAAAATTGAGAATGAGAACAGTGATTTCCAGATTAGTCACAGGGATTATCTTTCATATTGAAGAATTGCACAAAGCAGCTGCATAAGTTTAATATATTTCAATGAACCTTGGCAATGTGATGCAATTAGTACAGGGAAGTAAAATCAATGGCCACCGAAAGAAGGCAAAGGTAGCACTGCCAGAACCATCACACTTTTCACAGCAGACCTGTGACAGAACTACTTTTTCCAGCCATAACAATCATTTGAAGTTTTGCAGCCCACATCTGGGAGCCCCTGTGAAAGAGAGGACGGTTATTTTGCTCACTTAACCGTACTTAACAGGCTTCCTGTACCATTTTAACATCCTCTAGTGAAACAGTCTCAGAAGGGAGGTGGGTTTTGTTGGTAATGGAAATGTTCCAAGAAAATTGATGATTCAGCTTAGCATAATTACAATAAACGTATCATTTAATGGTCTTACTTTGTAGTGGATGACTGTTGAAAAGCAGATGCCTTGCTTTCTTGATTGACTGTATTAATATTGCAAATATTTGACCAATGTTTGCTTAGTGGGTAGAAGCAAAACCATTTCTGTTTTTTATAACTTTGCTTGCCTCCTTTCAAGAAATCTTGTGTGTTGAAAACCCAAGATCTCCCCCCCCCCTAAATATACAAACTCTTATTACTTGAGTTTTATTTGCATGATAATATAAATACAACAATCACATATGGTAGCAGTTCTGGGCACAATTCCCTAAAAGAAAGTTCTGTTCAGTGTATTGGGATCTGTTTTCCTTTATCTATGGACAAAATGAGAATGTGCTCATACAGCCAAATGTTACCGCATTTTTCTAGTAGTGGCACTTAAGCTCAGTGCCAAAATGTATTGAAAATTATTGGTAGCTGCTCCAGACATTTTTCTACCCTAACTATTAATTACTGTTTGCTTCATTCTTTTTTAAACTGGGAGTGTCCTGTCCCTGCTCATCTCTTCTTGACCACTGTGATCATTAGTGGATGCTCAAGTCCAAGTGCCAAGTCTTGTGATGTAAAAAATGTGGTTGAATAAGAGTGCGTGCATGGTGAATGCTCTGAATAAGCAGTAATCTTCCACTGTGAAAATGACATATTTACTATTGCAGGTAAATGTTCCAGACAGATCACGGGCTAAAACATCTTACTATCAGATTTAAAACAACTACCAACTGAATGCAAGATGTGTATATGTGTATGTGTAGATAATGGTCTTCAGTATGATGCAAACTAATTAAGATCTTAATGGCATTACTTAAGAGTAGAATCCTTGCTCCTGAATGGGACATATGTTAGGCAATAGGGGGATAAGCAGCATATATGAGAGTTTATAACAGAGCTTTGGAGCTTCACTGGTAAAATTATTCTGTGGATTAGTGTCCCAAACGCAATTCTACATGCAGGAATTTGCAGAAATTATGAGAGAGGGTTTGCACATTCCTTGTGGTTCTTCCTATTCTCTGGAACTCCTTCCCAGCAAAGTTCAATGTCTTTTGGATAAGACCCAAAACATGTTTGTTTCAGCAAGCCCTTAATCTCCCCATGGGACTTGAGTATGAGCTAGCTTTCATTGTTTAAATTATGAGGTTTTGTTCTCATTTTTATTTGTTTTAAAAGGCTTAATCTCAGTCCTGTGTAAAAAAAAAAGGCATAACGTGAAAAATGAAACTCTGATCTAAGATGTCCAAGGTGTACTTTTCAAAGTGTTTAATTATTTGGAGACATTCTAATTGTAAGGTGAACAACAGTATCTTTAACTAAAATACATATCTAAAATACTGAACATATGAAGACTTGTCTTCCTCCTGGTAAAAATGGACAGAGCAAGAGAGAAGTCCATTTGACTTCCAGCCAGCATATTTTTTAATTATGCCAGTCACATTATGTCAAAACTTTAATGTTTAAACATCAGGCAAGAGTTGAAAGGCACTTTTGACTTCTCTTGGTTTACATTTTGAATCTAAGGTGCATTAATAGAGGGGAGCTTGGGCAATCCAATCTTACCTGCAACTTGCAGTACAGATGTTTAGCATTGAGATTGGGAAGCCAGTTGGCAGCTTCTTCTAAACCAGTGTTTCTCAACCTTGACAATTTTAAGGCATGTGGACTTCAACTCCCAGAATTCCACAGCCAGCAATGCTGGCTGTGGAATTCTGGGAGTTGAAGTCCACATGCCTTAAAATTGTCAAGGTTGAGAAACACTGTTCTAAACTCCCTTTATTCCTTTCCCCCCTTTTTCTTTTCCATTTCAAACCACAGTGTGTTCCTAGCCCTTCCAACTCCTTTGGGATACTGTTTGACCTTGCTAAGTCCACCATCAGATACTTCTTGCTTTGCCTCCTCTTCCCCCTCCTCTCCCTCCCTCTCCCTCTCCCTTCTTCCCTTCCCACTCTTCTTAAAATCTGGGTTGAATTTGTAGACTTTCCCCCCTCACTATGGTGTATTATTTTCAAGCGGTGTTTCCTATTCATGTGTTATGTGGCAATCTTTGCTTGAAAGTGAATCCACATTCCCCTCCTTTCAAATGAATAAAAGAATAGTCTGTCTTCTTGGCAGCTGCTCCCCCCAAAAAAGCTGCTCTTTTTTTCCCCTTTTATTAACAAAAAATATTCAGTCTGGAGTTGGCAGATTTTCAAGGATGAAGATGGGGACTCTTGAGCAGCGTCATTTTCTGAGCCCCCCCCCCTCCTTTCTTCATGGAAATCAGAACCTCACAGTTTCGCAGTGTAGGACTTGCTGAAAGAAGCTAAATTCTCTTGCTTTCCCTCATCATCCTCTGCAGTCTCCTTCTTCTCCCCACATCCCTCCAAAAACCCACCCTACTTTTATCTAACTGATTTTGTGGTTGAAGATTAACTAGTTAGCACCTGCATAATTAGACAGTTGGATTCAGGCCACGGTTGTATTCCGAACATGATTTAACTCGAGATTGGAAAGAAAATACATGTTCAAAGAGGCAGACTCAGAAGGGATGCAGTCTGAAACGGCTGCCAACTCGCATGTGGGCACAGTCAGACATTGCTGCCAATACCAACAACCTTGTCTTACATGCTAACTTGTTCCCTACCATTACACTTCCTATGATTAACATTGTTCTCTAGCATTACACTGCGCCTTTCTTTCTCTGGGTAACAACACTGGTTATGATTGGCCCTGAGGCAGAAAACCGAAGACATAACAATGTTGGTCTTGGGAAAGTTTAGGGAGATGTTCTCATAAGCTGGGGTCTTTCTGTTAATTCAACTCCAGCCCCAGGCTTTCTTTCCTCATCTGTGACACACCACTAGAGCAGACAAAGAGACAACACAGAAAAACCTGGAGCGTAAGCAATTTGTGTCTCATTTTGTTAAGGGGCCTTAATTCTTGGATATAATGCAGTACTTTGTATTTTTACTTGTGTGCTCAAAGGTGCTTACTCCCAGATGATTTACATATCAAGTTGGATGATAATCCCATGTATCATCATCATGACAATCCCATTGTATCGTCATCATGAGAGAGAGGGAGGGAGAGGGAGAGGGAGAAGTACAACACCTACAAAAACATTGCTGGCACTTTCCAGTGTTTTGTGAACAAAGCCATTGTAATTTGTAAACCATTTTTAGTGACTACATTATCTATAAAGCCATCCTTGGCCAATAAAACAAACCACCCATCCATTATTTATAGAACTAAGATAACACCTACAGATTCATATTGTCAAATAATTTCAGTATTTCCTTCCTTGACTGATCAATTGCCATGACCTGCTTTAGAATGTCACTAGATCACATTTTGGCCTTCATGCCTCGAGAGCCCTAATTCAAGACTCTTAGCTGCTTCTGGCAACTTCTTCTTGTCTACTACATATGTTGCTCAGTAGTAGCTGTGCCAAATATACCAACTCCTGACACAGACAGTAAATCTCATTTTAACAGACCCTCATGGACTGGATTTTGGATGCAGTGGAATACATCTGCATTTGAACTTCACTCCTAAAATAATGGATAAGTTTCTATAGTCTCTCTGAACAAATGAAATCATATGCTTCAGTTTAGGTCATCAGTTCTTTCAATTATATACATTTGGATTTAATAAACACCCTTCCCTCCTCTGCATCTCTAGATAGTCTATTAAACTGAGCTTTCACAATATGATGTTGCTGCACAGGCACAGACTGCAGCGGGGAAAGCTTTTTGGAGAAATTGGTGACTCAGGTTAGTTTGCAGCATAGCTCTAGCTGCAAGTGGCTATGTTAAACCAACAGCTGACAAGGTAAATATCTAGAACCTAATGTCAACACAAGGACATTGTACAATAATAGAGAACAATCACATTTCAAGTAAAGATGGGTTCATATTTGGAAGAGTCTGTGTCCCCCCCCCTATGAATAGTACAAGGACAATTTGGAAATAAACCTCTGTTTGGTTATCAATGACAGACGTTTGCAGATACAGAGCTTTTATTATACACATTAGAATACTACAGCATTACATTACTTTTTGACATATTCGCCACTCAAATTGAGGCACTTATCATAATGTCATACAAGGTTTGAAATTCCTTAGTAGTCGCTCAGCACCAAATCTGGGCTATGGGGGTGTGTGTGATCAAAAACATCCCAATGGAACTGCTTCCAAAGTTCTTGGGTGCGTCTAGCAGTGTGCAGGCAAGCATTATTGTGAACCAACACCACACTGGAAGTCAACATGCCCCGATGCTTATTATGGATGGCTTGTCTGAGTTTTTGTAACATTTCACAGTTGACTTCTGAATTGATGGTCAAACCACACTCCATGAATTTCACTTGCCGTACTCCTCTGGCATCTTCACATTTGGCGGGATTTTTTATGGCACCACTTCCAGTGTGGTGTTGGTTCACAATAATGCTCATCTGCCCATCACTAGACGCATCCAAGAACTTTTGAAGCAGTTCCTTTGGGATCTTTTTGATCACCCCCCCTATGACAAGTTATGACAAGTGCCTCAATTTGAATGGCAAATATGTTGAAAAGTAATGTAATGTTGTAGTTTTCTAATGTGTATAATAAAAGTTCTGTATCTGTGAGTGTCTGTCATTGATAACCAAATGGAGGTTTATTTACAGATTGCCTTCATATAAGCTCTAACATACCAGTTTTTTAAAGTCTTAGTATTTAAATGAATTCAAGAAAATAAGTTGCAATTCTTCTTTTCTTTGGGAATTTGCCATATGCCATGATGTCTGAAATTGCTGCTTTATCGTTGGACCTACCTGAGGCAGGTGAGGTACTGAAAAAACCCCTCTGCTGTGTATTTCTATGTATAATTTCTAGTCGCATTTTGCCTCATGAGAATATATCCATCCTTGAGGGCTGACATTAATATTGACAAGAAAATAATAAAAAAACACAATAAAAAAGACAATGGCTAAGCAATTCCACAAATCTGCCAAGAAAAATGTATGAGTGCAATCCCTGGGAATCAAACTTAGTTTGAGGATGTCTTTACCTTATCCCAAGAGCAATCTGTTCATCTGCTTCTGTTCACAAAGGGCAAGTACTATATGACAACAATTAGAGCACTGTAATGGCAGAGCTGTCATGGAGGTTCACAAAATTTTTGCAGGGATCTATCAGTGTTGCATATTTATCTTTCAGATTTAGAGATGAATTATTGAAACCTCACCATGGATAATCTGGACATAACAGAAGATGCACAGGATATGACAGTTTGCTCAGTACTGGCTTTGTAGGAGAAGCATGGTTTTAAGTTTCTTCTTATCAAAAAAGATAGAGTATTAATAGGAAATTAGATCACACTTACTCCTTGGTAAGCTAGAAAAAGGTGACATAGACAACATCACCACCAGATGGATCTGGTGGCGCAGCAGTTAGAGTGCAGTACTGCAGGCCACTTTAGCTGACTGTGTTCAGCAGGTCAGCGGTTCAAATCTCACCGGCTCAAGGTTGACTCAGCCTTCCATCCTTCCGAGGTAGGTAAAATGAGGACCCAGATTGTTGGGGGCAATGTAAAATATATATACATTGCTTACTGGTGTACACCGCTTAGAGAGTGCTTGCACTTAAAGCGGTATATAAGTCTCATAAATAAATAAATAAATCTGTAGCTGGCTGGCAAACTGTACTCAATCAGTAGTCCTCAACAGCACTACATCCACATGGAGAGAAGTAAGCAATGGGGTACCACAAGGTTCCGTCTTAGGCCCAGCACTTTTCAATATCTTCATCAATGACTTAGATGAGGGAATTAAAGGGGAACTCATCAAATTTGCAGATGACACCAAAGAAGAAATAGGTGAGACATGATAGCAGTATTCCAGTAATTGAGGGGCTGCCATAAAGAAGAGGGGGTCATGTTATTCACCAAAGCACCAGAGGGAAGGACAAGAAACAATGGTTGGAAACTGATCAAAGAGTGAAGCAACCTGGAATTAAGGAGAAACTTCCTGACAGTGAGGACTATTAACCAGTGGAATAGTTTGCCCCCAGAAATTGTGGGCATCACTGGAGATTTTTTAAAAGAGGCTAGACATCAGTTGTCTGAGATGGTATAGGTTAGGGGAAGGGGCTTCCTGGGAGGGATGAGCAAAAACCATTGGGAGTGTACTCCGAGCTGCATTCTTAGCAGAGTCACCCAAGGCATGAACTTCATCCCAGCTATCCAACTAAAGCAAGCAGGCACTTGGGGAGTAGCGATATAGGAAAATGATCGTTTTGGTATCGATGGCAAAGACATAATTTCATACTGTGTGGGAGAAGGCAATGGTATACCATTCCTGATTTTTTCCAAGAAAAATTCATATGGAAGATAGTTGAGATGAAATAATTGACAATATGGTGTTGGATGAGCTTCTCAAATCAGGTGGTCTCAACATACCGCTGAGAAAAAGCTGAAGTCTTTCATAGTATTAACAGTATATATAACCTAATTAGATTAAAGGCTTCTGGATTTCTACTTGCTGATGTTGCCATGCAGGAGAAAAAAAAACCAAAACTGCAAAAACAGATTTAGAATGAAAATATGAAACATAAGATGTCAACACTGCTAACATTGGATGTTCTTGCTCTGACAAAATATGCAGAACTGTGTGGTGTTTTTAGAGTTAACTCAGATGACGCTGGGAGGGGAGGAGAAAGAATGTATGTGGGTAATTATATTAGATAAAGGAAGAGAACCTTTGGCTTTCAAACTGATAGGAGAACCAGTGATTTATGATAGCAAATTAAGGGAGGGAACATGCTGGCAAAATATGTGCTCAGAGGAGGAGAATTTAGATCTTAGCATCCCTCATTCATGCCCTGCGGACATTTTGTTACATGAATAAAATACGTTTTAGGATAAACAATGCCTGGAAGTTCTTTGAAGTGTTTCATTAGTGGAACCATGACATAAGAAGCATGAAAATGTGAAAAAGTTTGATAACAGTGAAAGATGAAACAAATCAACTACATACTGACATCTTAGGCATCAGCAAATTGAAATAGGCTAGAATTGGACAATTTTATTTAGAAGAACATACTATTTACTATTCAGGACAGGGGAAAAAAAGAAGAAATTATGGAATTATAGTCAGGAAGGATATAGCGAAGACAGTACTTGGATACAATACACTTAATGGGTATTATCATATGGAGGCCATATAAATCAAATTTAATATATTATTGAAGGGGAAGAGTTCAGTTACAACAGCAAAGGCATGATTCAGGGCTACTATGGAACAGATTACAAAACTGCCCTGTTCCAAGTTAAGCTAGAAGAAAAAAAGAAAGCTGACCATATTTCACAATATGAACTTCAGCAAATACCCACTATTTTCAAGGAGATTGCTTTGAAGTCCTTATTGATAGTGAACCAGAGAAACTGTGGAATAAAGTTGTTAGGGTTAAGTGTGAAAAAAGATTGCCAAAAAGTAAGAAACAGAAGAAAGCAAATTGGATGACTGAAGAAATGGTGAAAATCGCCAAGAAGAGAAGGAAAGCCAAAACCAAGAAAGACAAAAAACGTAGGAAGCATTCAACAAATAATTTGAGAGAAAGAGAGAGAGAGAGAGAGAGAGAGAGAGAGAGAGAAAGAAGAAGAAGAAGAAGAAGAAGAAGAAGAAGAAGAAGAAGAAGAAGAAGAAGAAGAAGAAGAAGAAGAAGCTTATTACAATGACATCTTTAAAGACATTGAAAACGGACATAGAGCAGTGGTTCTCAACCTTTTTAATGCTGCGACCCCCAATCGGTCGTAAGTCGAGGACTACTCAACCGGTCGTAAGTCAAGGACTACTCAACCGGTCGTAAGTCGAGGACTACTCAACTGGTGCAGCACCGTTTGCAGAATGGAACTTTTGGCGGGCTCAGCAGGGCAGAGACAGCCTGGACAATTCCTATAGGCTTTTGAAAGCCAGTAGAATTAGACTCTATTCAAGAGAGTCTATTCTATTGGCTTTCAAAAGCCAATAGAATAAAAGGGAGTAGTACAGCTAAGGAAAAGGGGAAAAAATGGCAGCCTGCGTTGTTTGGCGACCCCCGTGAAATGGTCGTTTGACCCCAAATGGGGTCCCGATCCACAGATTGAGAACCACTGACATAGAGGAACAAGGAAATTCATAAGATCTCCAAACTCAGAAGGAGGTTGTGCTAAATTGTGCTAAAGCAGAGGTCCCCAACCTTTTGGGCACCAGGGACAGGTTCCACGGAGAAAGGTTTTTCTGCAGACTGGGGAGTGTGTGGTTTTGTGTACTGCCTGCATCCCACAGATGGGCCTTTGCTTTTTTTGTGTGGACTGGTTGCTGGCATACTGTGGCCGGGTACCAGTCCCCGGGGGTTGGGGACTCCTGTGCTAAAGGATGCTAACATTCAAGATACCTTGAACAACCTCTATTAGTAGAAGATGAAATTAGATCGGTACTCTGTTTGTTGCTAAGTCAAAATGCTGTTGGAATTGATGAACTATACAGAAATGTGGCAAGCAATAGAAGGAAAATATGTACAGGAAGCCACAGTGAAGATGGAACATGACAGAACAAACTGGCTCCAGATTGACAAAAAAAGTAAAACAAACCTATAGAGTCTCTCCCTATTTATTCATCTTATATACTGAATATAACTCTATATGATTGCTAAAAGTCAATATTGATTTAATGGCACACAAACAATCAATATTCTGAATATACAGTATATTGGCAGAGGGTGGATTGGAAAAAGATGAGTGTGACTTTAAAAATGGATCAAGAAACATCAATGATCTGCTTTATGCTGATGACATTGCTTTGATAGCTGAAAATGCAAACGATTTAGAAACTCATCAGTGAACAAATGGGACTGATTTTGTTCACTGGGACTAAAATTAAGTATAATAAAGACCAAACAACAGATATAATAACCAGTCTTGAATGAATTAAAGGTTCAGGAAATTATTTTAACTTATTTTACATCTTAAAGCGCATCTACTACAAGATTAGATGACTATGCAAACCAATTAATAGCATTCCATAACTAAGAAACAAATGCTGGGGCCCAGCTTGTGTTTTAAGGCAGGAATCTCCAAAAGGAAGACACCAGGTATCATGTTTTCTATAACTGAACATCATTTGTTCCATTGGGGAAAGTGTTCCAATTTTCCCTCATAGGAGTCCCGTACTGCAGGGTGCCAAGTGGGCTACAATATCAACCAAAACTGGTTGCCAAAGAATTACTCTAGTTACAGCTGGTCTACAAAGCTTTCAGGGAGTTCTCTGCAGTCTGAACAATTTATCTTCCAGAAAGGAGATGCTGTTAGGCTGAACTCTTAGTTCTCACTTTTCTTCATATAAGCTGCCCCTTTGGAACATAGTTTTTTTTTTTTTGTCCAGCTTCAGGTTACTTTTAGCTATTTCTCATTTAGCAGTACGTCTAGAGACCAGAGAAGTTTCTTCTTATACATGTTTCCATTTGTCTGGTTGTTTATTTCTAAAATTTTGATTCTGTAGGTATTTGATATGTAAACCTCATATGAGCTCTGACACAAAGTGATGTGCAGTGTTTCTCTATTGTGCTGCCATATTTGTTTTTGAGAAGTGGACATGCTGTTAGACCCAGAAATGACAGTGTAGCTTATAGTTCCATCTCAATTTCAAATCATATGCAGAAAGGAAAACAGAATGCAGGAAAAAAGTCTTTCTAGACTCAAATTATTATATGCTCTCTGCATGAAATGTCACCTTTCCCTTCCAGATAGAGTAGAGGTCTCCAAACTTGGCAACTTTAAGACTTGTGGACCACACTTCCCAGAATTCCCCAACCAGTGGAGTTGAAGTCCACAAATCTTAAAGTTGCCAAGTTTGGAGACACCTGAGGTAGAACATCGAAATCATGAGGTAGGATAGGATAGATGAGTTGATTAAAAATATTTCCACCTTCTCCAGGTATGTTCATGAGTGTCAGAGAAGACTGAAATCAGATGAAAACTGGGATGTTCCATTCTGGTCTAGGAACTCTAGTGGAGAGAGATGCAGTTAAATGTAACATTGTCCCTTTCCTGCCAAGCCAGGATTGACTCATTTTTTCTTAGATCTTTTTCCAGCTTCCCCTTCGGCCAGAAAAGATTGTACTTGGCTTATTCCATGATCATATACTTCACCCTCCCCTCATGAAGCAGATGTTTTGCCTTAAAAGTTTCAACAGTATTAGCTCTATAAGTAGTTTTCTTGGCAGTGTGAGTTCCCTTATTAGCCTGGAAGGGGAAAGAAAGAATGAAAGGAAAGGAATTAAACTATAAACACAAAGAATGATTGGGGGCAGGTGGAGGATAGATTGATGCACATTCCAAATGTTATCAAGGTAATCTGAAAAGAGAATGTAGTAACTATGTCTTCAGCCCCCCTTCACTGTATTATGAAAAAGGTGGATCTTCATCTTGGGGAAACCAGCTCTTCATCCGCATGGAGCCCAAAAGCTAATCCAGGTTTTAAATATCTAGAAGAAAATACTATTCAGAGGATGTGATCTCAGTCTGCAATCAATTGAATTTGTACTTTTTTAAAAAAAATGAATAAGTGATAGTTCTCTGGGGTCCTACAACATATTGAGCCACAAATAAGCAAACTAAATTATAGCTTAACATAATAACAGAGTTGGAAGGGACCTTGAAGATCTTCTAATCCAACCCCCTGCTCAGGCAGGAGACCCTATACCATTTCAGACAAATGATTGTCTAAGCTCTTCTTAAAAACCTCCATGTTGGAGCATCCACAGCTTCTGGAGGCAAGTTGTTCCACTGGTTAATTGTTCTAACTGCAAGGAAATTTCTCCTTAAATTCTAGGTTGCTTCTCTCCTTGATTAGTTTCCATCCATTGCTTCTTGTCCTGCCTTCAGGGGCTTTGGAGAATAGGTTGATCCCCTCTTCTTTGTAGTAGCCCATTAGATATTGGAACACTGCTATCATGTCAACCCTAGTCCTTATTTTCCAAAAATTAGATATGCAACCTATTCTTTGTATGTTTTAGCCTCCAGTCTTCGAATCATCTTTGTTGCTATTCTCTGCTCTTCTCTTTCTAGTGTCTCAATATCTTTTTTATATCATGGTGATCAAATCTGGATACAATATACCAAGTGTGGTCTTACCAATTAATACTAATTAATAGGATAGGAGATGTCAGCTGTTAGATTGCAGTTATGATAGAGGCATTTTGAAAGATTGATCAGACCAAGACAAGCTAATAATATTATTAGCTTGTCTGGCTTCTCCTTGTGGTTCAGTAGTAACGATGATGACCAGGTTGTTCAGAGCTACATCGTGGTTTAACTTCTACTCATGTTAACTCATGACTTGTTTCAAATTTGTTTTCATTTTTTTAGCATCACATAGAAGTCTGTAGAAGAATCATAAAACAAATTCCCCCAAACTGCCAATAGTCCAGTTTCTGGAAGCAATCAGCAAATGTAATTTGTTTAACCATCATTTGTTGAAGAAGCAAGAATAGATGTGATTTATATAACTTTCTAAGTCAGTGGCAGGGCTTGTACCCTACAGTAAGCCCAAAACAAGAAAATCTCTTTACCTTCAGTGGGCTGTATGAATCAAGCCATGGAGGGCAATGGTTGAGAAAGAGTGGGAAGATCTGAATTGCTTGAGATACTTCTCTTGGAAGCCTCCAAAGCCTCCTTTGGAAGCCTGCCTTTGAAACCCCCTTGCTTAGAGCTGGACTTCCCTTGGCATCCTGGCAGAAATTGGTTCTCTTGAATCCCAAAGAGGGTCTTGCTGCTGGCTGTTTTGGACTTTAAATAGCACAGCAGAGTAGCAAATTAATTTGTAGCTTGCGACACTTCCAGAAATTCTGGCAGCTTAAAGAAAACAAACAGCAGCCAGAAGCAAAATGATGACATGAGTGCAGATCTGTTCCCTGCTACAGAAGGACGCTTTCCAAATACATTATATTATAATTTTCTTAAGCCTTACTACTGGCTTCGGGAAACTTGAGTTCCTGCTTAAAATATCGAGAGAATATCATGTTGCCTTCTCTAGACTTGTTATATATTAATTAATTAATTAATTAATAAGTGAGTGACCCAGTACAAATTATCGAACTATTTATATAAAGAATTGAAAAGGAAGTTGTTATTTCTATTCGGAGGTGTAGTGATTTGGAGTCCCCTAACTCACTGCATCCTACAAACTCTTGCACAATTTATATGGTTCATCATAGCAAGATACTTCTTTTCCATCCTCTCATACTGCCCATGTTATTGTCATGGCAGGGAACCAAGTAGCAACAAAGAACTGTATGAGTTATTTCATAGCCAAATTGGAAAAGATAGAGGATGAGTGAATGACCGATTATGTGATCTGGGAGCAGAAAGAAAAAAGTGTATTCTTAGATTATAATCTGAACCAGGGAAAAATTGGTTTGTCAGTAACAGAATGGAGACGGCCCCAATTCACATTAATGAGGTGTGTAGGATCCCCCCTTCAGCTGTGTGTTGACAAAGGGACTCTTGCTTGTCCTTTGTAATTCAAATTATACCAAAGTGTTATATATGGCAGCAACTCTACATTCAACTCGGTATGAATAAAAACTTCCCTACAATCAGAAACAATAATTCTTATCCGTGTTATCTAGGGTGGTGAGATACAATGATTTTGGGAATGGGATTAGTGGATATCCTTGTCTCCTTCTGAAGTTGCTATATCTTGCTTATAGTAGAATAGAATTATTAAAATTATTTTAAAAAAATCAGGCTGAAGATTTGTGAGTCTTAATCTTTACATAAAATTCATTACAGCATTTAGTGGAACTTAATATGTGAATTCTTTCATATAAAACATAGGAAAATGAAGATACGTCAGCCTGATGTGCTAATTTTTCATAGCCATTTCCATATTAGCAAATGGTAGATGTTTTGTTTTTCCAATGTAAGCTATCGATAGACATGGATTTGACATTGCAATCCAGAGGATATCTTCTGAGAAAAATTGCTGTGTAGTTCTGTAAATGTAAGTTGCCCATATTAATCTAAATAAAAGGGTTTTCTGCACTTTTGTTACCAATGCTGGTGAATAGTACAACAACAACAACAATAATAATAGTCAATTGCAAAAGGCGGTCTTAATAGGAACTGCTTACATCCTGCGATAATGTCTGTAATACCATCAAACATCCACATCTGCCTATCCCAGGTCCTTGTTAAGGACTTGATAGGTAGACAAAATGCCAAATCCAGTCTGAACATCTGGCTGACTGTGCAATGATCAATAATAATAATAATAATAATAATAATAATAATAATAATAATAATAATAATAGCACCAGGTGAAGATGAACTGCATGGGTTTTGGTTGAAACATCTAACTGTTACACACCCACTCATTGCCAAACAGTTCAACAATATACTACAAGGAGAAGAAATTGAAAAGTGGCTAACAACTGGGAAAACCTACCTAATAATGAAAAATCCAGCAAAAGGGGCAACACCAGGTAACTACAGGCTAATTACCTGCTTACCAACAACTTTCAAATTACTAACTGGTGTGGTAGCTGATGCAGTACAACAGCATCTAGTTGAAAACAATCTCTTTCCACCTGAGCAGAAAGGAAACCGCCCCAATAGCAGAGGAACAAAAGATCAACTCCTAATAGACAAAATGATCTTGGAAAACTGCAAGAGAAGGAAGACCAACCTGAATGTGGCATGGATTGACTACAAAAAGGCATTTGACTCTCTGCCACATGATTGGATAATAAAGTGTCTAGAAATAACAGGAGTCAGTAGAAACATCAGAAAATTTGTGCAAAGATCGATGGCACAATGGAAGACACAGTTGCAGATCAATGGTGAGAGGCTGGGAGAGGTTAATATCAAGAGAGGAATATTTCAAGGAGATTCATTATCACCATTACTATTTGTTATTGCACTGTTTCCTCTGTCAACAATACTGAATAACTCAGGACATGGCTATCAAACATCAAAAACATCTGCTAGACTATCCCACCTCCTTTACATGGATGATCTGAAGCTGTATGGAAAAACATCATCTGAAATAGAATCGCTGCTCAACACTGTCCGTATATATAGCCAAGATATTGTAATGGAGTTTGGCTTGGACAAATGTGCCACACTTACTATCAAACAAGGAAAAATAGTGAAAACTGAAGGAATCAAGATGCCCCACGAAAATAACATTAAGAGTCTGGATGAGGAAGAGTACTACAAATACTTGGGTATCCTTCAAGCTGACAACATCAAGCACACTCAAGTCAAGAAAAAGATTAGAGGTGAATACATCAAGAGAGTGAAGAAGATCTTAAAATCCAAACTCAATGGAGGAAATACCATAAAGGCAATCAACACCTGGGCAATCCCAGTCATTAGGTACACAGCTGGAATAGTGGACTGGACTCAAGCAGAACTAAAAGCAATGGATAGGCAGACCAGAAAAATAATGACAATGAATCATGCCCTTCATCCACGCAGTGACATTGATAGACTTTATCTACCAAGGCAAATAGGTGGGCGTGGAATGCTACAAGTACATCAGATGGTTGAAGAAGAAAAAATGGCTTTGGAAGAATATCTGAAGAACAATGATGAAGATGCACTGAAATTAGTATATCAGGAAGGCTTACTAACTACTGGAGAGACCAAACTGGCCTACAAGAAAGACCAAATGAAGAACAGAATAGAGGCATGGGAAGACAAAGCACTACATGGCCAATACATGAAAAAAATAGCTGGGAAAGCAGATAATAATAAAACCTGGCAATGGCTAAGAGCAGGAAAATTGAAGAAAGAGACCGAGGGACTAATTCTGGCTGCACAAGACCAAGCCTTAAGGACAAATGCATATAAAGTCAAAATTGAGAAGACAGCAACAGACAGTAAGTGCCGCCTATGCAAAGAAGCTGAAGAAACAGTGGACCACTTGGTAAGCTGTTGCAAGAAGATCGCACAAACTGATTACAAGCAGCGGCATGATAAAGTAGCAACAATGGTGCATTGGAAGATCTGCAAAAAATATCATTTGCCTGTAAGCAAAAACTGGTGGGATCATAAAATAGAGAAAGTCATAGAAAATGATAAAATTAAACTGCTCTGGGACTTCAGAATTCAAACAGACAAGCACCTGCAACATAACACCCCAGACTTAACAATTGTCGATAAGAAAGACAAAAAAGTCTGGATAGTGGACGTGGCAGTGCCTGGAGACAGCAGAATAGAAGAGAAAGAACTGGAGAAGAGAACAAAATACAAAGACCTACAAATAGAAATAGAAAGACTGTGGCAAAAGCAAGCAAGGGTAGTACCAATAGTCATAGGCTCCTTGGGTGCAATCCCAAAACAACTGGAGCACCACTTGAACACCATTGGCATTGACAAATTCGCTATTAGTCAATTGCAAAAGGCGGCTTTACTAGGAACTGCTTCCATCCTGCGACGATATCTGTAATACCATCAAACATTCACATCTGCCTATCCCAGGTCCTGGGTAAGAACTCGATAGGTAGACAAAATGCCAAATCCAGTCTGAACATCTGGCTGACTGTGCGATGATCTGTAATAATAATAGTAATAATAATAGTAATAATAGTAATAATAGAGTTGGAAGAGACCTTGGACGTCTTCTAGTCCATCCCCCTGCTCAGGTAGGAAATCCTATACCATTTCAGACAAATGGCTGTCCAGTCTCTTCTTAAAAACTCCCAGTGTTGGAGCATTTACCACTTCTGGAGGCAGGTTGTTCCACTGGTTAATTGTTCTAACTGTCAGGAAGATTCTCTTAGTTCTAGGTTGCTTCTCTCCTTGATTAGTTTCATTCTGTTGCTTCTTGTCCTGCCTTCAGGCCCCTTGGAAAATAGCTTGACTCCCTCTTCTTTGTGGCAGCCCCTGAGATATTGGAACACTGCTATCATGTCCCCCCTCGTTCTTCTCTTCATTAAACTAGACGTACCCAATTCCTTTCCTTATATGCTTTAGCCTCCAGTCCCCTAATAATTTTTGTTGCTCTTCTCTGTACTCTTTCTAGAGTCTCAACATCTTTTTTACATCATGGTGACCAAAACTGGATGCAGTATTCCAAGTGTGGCCTTACCAAGGCATTGTAAAGTAGTATTAATATTTCATGTGATCTTGATTCTATCCCTCTGTTAATGCAGCCCAGCACTGTCCAGTCTCTTCTTATAAACTTTCAGTGTTGGAGCATTCAGAACTTCTGGAAGCAAGTTGTTCCACTGGTTAACTGTTCTAACTGTCAGGAAATTTTTCCTTAGTTCTAGGTTGATTGTCTCCTTGATTAGTTTCCATCCATTTCTTCTTGTCCTGCCTTCAGATGCTTTGGAGAATAGCTTGACTCCCTCTTCTTTGTGGCAAAACTCAAGATATTGGAACACTACTATCATGTCACCCCTAGTCCCTATCTTCATTAAATTAAATATAGTCAATTCCAGCAACTGTTCTTTATATGTTTTAGCCTCCAGTCATCTTTGTTGCTTTTCTTTGTATTCTTTCTAGAGTCTCAACACCTTTTTACATTGTGATGACCAAAACTGGATGCAGTATTCCAAGTGTGGCCTTACCAAGGCATTGTAAAGTGATATTAACACTATATGTGATCTTGATTCTATCTCTCTGTTATTGCAGCCTAGCACTGTGTTGTCTTTTTTGGCAGCCGCAGCACCCTGTTGGCTCATATTAAGTGATTGTCCATTAGGACTCCGAGATCCCTCTCACAGTTATTATTATTGAGCAAGGTATCACTTTGTGCATTTGGTTTTTCTTGCCTAAATGTAGAACCTTACTTTTTTCACTATTGAATTTCATTTTGTTAGATAGTACCCAATGTTCAAATCTGTCAGGATCCTACTGTATCTTAAGCCTATCTTCTGGAGTGTTGGCTATTCCTGCCAGCTTGGTGTCGTCTTCAAATTTGATCAGTTCCCCATCTATCCTCTCATCCAAATCGTTGATGAAGATGTTGAAGAGCACTGGGCCCAGAACAGAGCCCTGGGGCATCCTACTACACACTTCCCTCCATGTAGATACGGTTCCATTGAGTACGGCCAGTCAGCCAGCTATGAATTCATCTGGTGGTGATGCTGTCTAACCTACATTTCTCTATCTTATCAAGTAGTAGGTTGTGGTCTACTTTATCAAATGCCTTACTGAAGTCCAAGTACATTATATCCACATCATTCCTCTGGTCCACTAATTTTGTCACCTGGTCCAAGAATGCAATAAGATTTGTTTGGCATGATCTTTTTTTGACAAATCCATGTTGGCTTTTGGTTATGACTTTGTTTGCCTCTAGGTGTTCAATAATTCATTGCTTGTTGATTTTTTTCAGAATCTTCTCAGGTATTGAGGTCAGGCTGATAGGTCTGTAATTTCCTGGATCCATTTTTTCCCCTTTTTTGAAGATGGGAACTACATCAGCTCTTTTCTAGTCATCTGGTAGTTCCCCAGTGCTCTGGGATCTTTGAAAGATATAGTTCAGTGGTTCTGAGATCACATCTGCCAGTTCCTTCAGAACTTCGAGTGTAATTCATCTGGTCCTGGTGATTTGAACGTGTCTAGGGTTAACAGGTGCTCACTTACCATTTTCTTGCCTATTTTAACTTGTGTTTCTAATCTGTTTTACAGTACTGTTTTTGACAGGTTGGACTGTTTTTTCCCTTTGTGTAAAGACGGATGCAAAAAACAAGTTCAGTAGTTCATCTTTCTCCCTGTTGCTTGTCACCTTCTTGCCACTTTCTCCCATTAATGGACCAATCATTTCCTTAACTTTTTTCTTGTTTTTTACATGTTGAAATAAGCTTTTTTGTTGTTTTTGACTTTAGTTCTACAGTATTTGAGTTCTACAGTATTTGCTCCTGTGTTTGCGTGTCCCAAATATCATACAAATTGTCATACACAGCCTACACTGCCTGGCCAAAGTCAGTTGTTCTCTGTCTCTCCCTTTGTTGTTTCCTATGTAAAGTATATCCCAGACAGTCTTGTGATGATATATGTCCTCCATTCTGTCCTTCTGTCAATGACTTAAACTTAATTCTGAAAATCTGGAGCAGGGGTGTCCAACCTTGGCAATTTTAAGACCTGTGGACTCCCAGAATTCCCTAGCCAGCCAAACTCCTATAGTTAATCATTGCTTTTTTATTTCTATAATATAATATTTCTAATTTTGTTGTGACTGATATTAGGGGCTATCTTCCTTATATAATTTTGAGCAGTCTGCCCATGTGGGAGGACTGTAACAACCTTGACCTGAAGCAAGGTGGAATCAGTTTCTTTCTAAAATATCGATCATAGTACAGTCTAAGCAACTTTATAGTAAAAAATATACTATTAATGTTATTTTTATACTTCTGTTGGCAAAATATCAAAGGCCAATAAGGTTGGCTGGGACTGGCCATGGAGTTGCTCAACTATTTGCAGCAAGGAAAGTGCTGCTTTGTTGAACCAGTTGCTAATTTCTCTGTGCAGAAATGCAACAAAAGAAAGCCATTTCTTAGATAAGGCATCCATTGTTCTTCCCATCTCTAAATGAGTTCTACTATGCTCCTGTCCTTCCAGTCTGCAGACACATCTGAATCAATGACTCATGTAGAAATCCAAGGCACAGGTTCTATTAATTATGAGTTATCTACTTCAAATGTAGTATTGCTATTATGTAGAAAGAGTGAAATGGGCTGCCACTTTTAGTTCAAAAAAAAAAAAAAAAGGATAGCTCAGCTATCAGCAGTTTAGAGAACAAAGGCTCTGTACTATAGCTAGCAGCTAAACAAAGCTGTCATGTGTGCAAGTCTTTTGTTCAGCTGCTTTGTTTTTTTTCCCAAGTGGAACACAGACCAGATGCGATATGCAGAATGACTGGTTTGTATCTCCAAGCTCTAGAATTGTTGCAATCATGCCGACATTGTAATAGCAGAATGGATCTGGGTACTTCCACCAACACAAACTTTATGTCAGTTGGAACAATGTGACAGATTGGAAATAGCCCCAAATTTATATAGGAATCTCACCATTCCTTCATCATCCCCATTATGTTATATTATTGCTGAGGAAAAAAACCTTTGACATATATATCTGTAAATATACATTCACTTAAAAATTACCCAGCATCAACACACCCCACTATTGAGGAATTAATAATTCCAAGCATGGTAGCTGGGTTTATCTACCATAGAATGGCTTCAGTCTATCCAGGGAAGGCATTTGGCTTTTAGAAGATTTTGGAAGAATTTGTACATTCAACCAACTGTTTGGTTGCTTTTTTTCACATGGCATAAGAGGACAATTCACAACTATAATCTCTGCTAGATAAATAGGTCCTCAGCATGGGGCAACACTACATTTAATACCAGATTCCGGTCAGGAATACCAGCAACTTTGTGTCTGTTAGTCTTTATTTGAACGACAAAGTCATAGAACTAATGGGAACAATGAATATGATCCAATGGGAACAATTAATTTAATCCAGATAGACTGTTTGTGTTTTTTTTTTTTTTTTTGCTTTTAAAGCATAAGCATTCTCTTACCATCTAATGGGATGGGTGGGATACTAATACTGCAAGAGAATTTAGCAGAGATAAAATGTAGTGGGGACAGTTTAGCCTTTTATTATCTGATGTTAATTGCTGAAAATGCAATGGGTTAAATTCTACGTCCTAAACCATAAAGCCGTTGACTGGAGGAGTGACCTGCTATAGATATGATGGGACATCGTCAGTGAATAGAATTCTTCGGTCCTGGAAAAGTAATCCTGGTTCATAGAATCCTACTATGTGCAGTATAGGTGACCTGTCTTTCTCTACTGCTATGCCATCTTATTCCTGGTGCCTTGCAAGCATTTGGACCAGAGCTATCTGGCAGCCTTTGAAACCCATTGAACCTTCTGCCATTGTCTTATGGACTGTCAAAGAGCTTCCTGATTAGAATGATTAACAGGAATCTTCAGTCATAGGTTTTCTGCTTTTGTGCTGGGAAAACTAAGCCATCCAAAGCCTTAGAGTTATTAATGGGATTTTGTCTCCTTCACCTGTCTTTTGATGCTCCAAAAAATCTGTCTGGGCAGATGTAGAATATGCCCTCAGGGTGATCGTATGCTCTTTAACAATGTTATTGCAAAGTGCAGCTGTAAACATAATAACTCATTACTGTACATCCCCAAGCATGTGTAACTCGGTGTTCACAGGAGTGAGTAAGGCAGTTGCAAGCTGCACAGCTGGTATTGATTACCTGCCCAGTCTTTTCTATCAAGTGTGTAAGATTGCCAGACAGCTGAGGTGGGCTAACCCATTAAAGCATGAGCAGCAGGTGTTCTCCTAACTTTTTGAAAGTTTGTTGCTGAAAGCTCAGTGTTATCTGTGAACAGCCATTCTAGTTTGGCTCTATACATTATTCAAGGATGTCACCCTTCATCCCAGTGGCAATGCAGAAGCAGTAGAAGGCTGGAGTTCAAGACAAGGACTCAGCAAGGTTACGGCTGCAAAAACTAGAACAAAACCTCATTCTACATACAGTGAAGTTCTGACATGTATTTCTTACATTAGCCAAACATCCTTTGTTTAGTTTGCCCCCTTCAGTCTGAATTTGTATTGTGTCATAAAATATAAGAGTTAGAGTCCTAGGACAGTGATGGCGAACCTTTTAGAGACTGAGTGCCTAAACTGCAACCCAAAACTCACTTATGCATCGTAGAGTGCCGGGTGGGTGTGGCCCATTGGGTGGGTGTGGCCCATTGGGTGGGTGTGGCCAATTGGGTGGGTGTGGCTGCAGTGGTAAGGGCAGACTGGGTGGGACTAAAAAGTTCAATCAATCAATTCCAACTTTGCAAGATCTTTTTTTTCCCACGAGAAGTTGAAATTGACTGATTGAAACTTTTTTTTTTTTTTTTGCACATGGTGGGGGAAGCCTAAAGCGAAAAGGTTTTATAAAACCCAGCTGAAGGCCTAGGACTGGGGCAATGGCGCGCGTGCCCATAGAGAGGGCTCTGAGTGCCGCCTCTGGCACCTGTGCCATAGGTTTGCCACCGCTGTCCTGTTTCACAAATTCTGTTGTTTCATTTAGAACAGCTCCATCCTTCAGCCAAAGAATATGTGGCAATGTGTATAGCTACTCCTGCCTGCTCCCCACTTTCATTTTATCATTAAAACAACCTCATCAAGAAGATTAAGTTGAAAGTTGAATAGCCTAAGGCCACCTAGTACAATTTATTAAGAAATTAAGCTCAAGGCTCACCAGCCCAAAGCTAATACCCTAACTGTTATAATGCTCTGCCTTATTTAATCTCTTCTTTTGATATACTGAACACATTTTATTAAACAGTGTACACATATAGTTCAGAGAGAAAGCTTTAGGGTAGCCGTCATAACATTATCATCATAAGGACCAGAACAGTGTTTTTGGAAAAGATTTTATTCTAAGACTTTTCTGTATTTGTTCTTTTTTAGACCATGTAGTACATTCAGCCATACATTTATGCAGCCTGCTCACTCTCTACAGAAACAGAACCCAAATAACCACAACTCTTGGCCTGCTCTAAGATTGTTCCTGCCTGGTTTTTCCACTCATAGATCTGTATTTAAAAACTCTGCCATTAAAATAAATCATCTTTGCCCTTTGCTTAGCCTTGCCTTAGAATTACGGAGTTCTGGGAAAATTGCATGGCAGCAAAAATGTTGAGTCAACAGTTTCAGCCCTCATTTTAAAATAAACTTCTGTACATACTGTATATTCTGTAGTTTTAAAAGGCAAAATGAGTCCCTTAATAACAAGAGGATTTTTTTTTAACTGGAATAATTTGCTCCTGGCAATTGCTCTTCTGTTCAATTGCTTGCAACTGCAGTGCAGTGTGATCAAAAGAAGTTTCTAGTTAACTGCGCTCTCTCTCTCTCTCTCTCTGTCTCTCTCTCTCTCTCTCTCTCTCTCTCTCACACACACACACACACACACACACACAGAGAGAGAGAGAGAGAAAGAGAGAGAGAGAGAGAATGGTTTCAGCAAGCTTCCAGTAGTCCTTTTCACTTCTTCAATCTTCACCAATCCACTGTTTTTCTCATGGTCTGTTTCCCAACAGATCTTCCTCTCCATCATCTCTCTTCCTTCTCCGCTTTGCATTCTCTGTAATCCAATTTCCACCAAAATCTCCTTCAGGTTATTTTTTTCTCCCTCTGAAGATCACCAAATCCGCCAATTCATGTCAGTTCTTATTTATAAAAAATAAGTTTTCCTGACTGGTCTTTGTTGGTGGAATGACTTTGGGTAAATATTGAACTTTTATAGGTGTAATGAGCGACAGCAAAAATAAAATGGCCAAAGTAGAGGCTGTTGCAATGTGGTGCATGTGGAGTCTCCATTGAAAAGAATCCAGAAATTGCAGTTGGTGCAAAATACATCAACCAGGTTGCTAAGTTAACCATTGCAAGGTAAAGGAATCACACAATGAAAGATCTATTGTTGTTACCAATTGCTTACCAAGCGTAGTTTATGGTTATGTATTAACTTTAAATTGCCCTAAGACCTTATTTTCAACTGTTAGAAGCCCATCTGTTTGGCATCTGGGAGAGGACTTTCTTTTGCCTTGTTGGCAGGGTATAGAACAAACTTTCCTGGAATTGCCTTTGAGCCTCCCTCTCTCTTTTGCCAGGTTTTTGCTTTAATTAATTTTAATTAAATTTGTTTTTGTATTTTGGTGCTTGTTTGAATGGAAAGATCAATTAATTCAATGATAACAACCCCCAATAAAATTATCTCTTTATCCTGTTTAAAGCCATGTTGACCAAACTAAATATTCTCTAGACCTGTGGACTTCACCTCCCAGAATTCTCAGTAACAGCGTGCTGCTTCAGCATCCTGGGAGTTGAAAAACATTTGGAGGGGTACTATGGAGGGATGGCCTTTAAAGCATCAGAGCAACATATTCATCATCTGTGAAACTCCCCTTCCTCCCAGTTTCAGCATACTGCTAAATTTCCATGCAGTTCAGGCCTCAGGCATGAGCCATCTTGAATCTAGATCTTTCAGATCAATTTATTTGTCCCAGGTATTAAACCACAGAATGCATTTTCTCTTTTTGTAGCTTACCATAATGTGTAGACTCAGTTTGTGCAATTTATAAACTATGGTTTATGTCTTAAGATAAAGATAAATAAATCCAGGTCACTGTGACTAATTCAGCAAATAATAGATAGTAATAGTAGTAAAGTTGGAAGGGACCTTGGAGGTCATCTAGTCCAACCCCCTGCTCGGGCAGGAAACCCTACACCATTTCGGACAAATGGCTGTCCAGTCTCTTCTTAAAAACTTCCAGTGTTGGAGCATTTACTGCTTCTGGAGGCAGGCTGTCCCACTGATTAATTGTTCTCACTGTCAGGAAGTTTCTCCTTAGTTATAGGTTGCTTCTCTCCTTGATTAGTTTCCACCCGTTGCTTCTTGTCCTGCCTTCAGGTGCTTTGGAAAATAGCTTGACTCCCTCTTCTTTGGGGCAGCCCCTGAGATATTGGAACACTGCTATCATGTCCCCCCTTGTCCTTCTCTTCGTTAAACTAGACATACCCAATTCTAGCAACCGTTCCTTATATGTTTTAGCCTCAGTCCCCTAATCATCTTTGTTGCTCTTCTCTGTACTCTTTCTAGAGTCTCAACATCTTTTTTACATCGTGGTGACCAAAACTGGATGAAGTATTCCAAGTGTGGCCTTACCAAGGCATTGAAGAGTGGTATTAATACTTCACGTGATCTTGATTCTATCCCTCTGTTAATGCAGCCTAGCACTGTGTTGGCCTTTTTGGCAGCTGCAGCACACTGCTGGCTCATATTTAAGTGATTGTCTACTAGGACTCCGAGGTCCCTCTCACAGTTACTACTATTGAGCATGGTGCCACCTATGCTGTACTTGTGCATTTGGTTTTTCTTGTTAAAGAAACTACATCTTAGCATAACATGTAAATTCAGCTGGTGGTGGAGTTTGCAAAGCATTTGTTTTAATCCTGCTTTATTCAGTAGGCCAGTATTGGCTGAGATATGCATCATACTAAAGAAACCATAGCAGAAAAGCCACGAAGAGTGAGTTCATGCCTCTTGTGACACTCTCACACATTTTCTAGAGCCACCACATTTTTCAAAGGGCCATCCCATTATTTAGCCTGTTGGGTGAGGTCATTCACCGGTTTGGAGTTGGGTATCCCTAATATGCTAATAATACCCAATTACCGTAAATGCCGGCGTATAAGGCGACTTCCGCGAGTGCTGAAATCGGCGCCAAAGACGGGGGTCGTCTTATACGCCGAGTTGTCTTATACGCCGGAAATACTGATAGTTTCCGGCGTGTAAGATGACGTTCTAGGAATGCGGCCCGGCTATAAAGACGGGGGTCGTCTTATACGCCGGGTCGCCTTGTACGCCGGCATTTACGGTATATCTTTAGACTCTGGACTGGCAAAGTGAGGCTGTCAAGGTTCTGTCCCAGGGACTAGACCGAATGGCTATGAATGGTTGGACCATCCAGATTTGGGAATAATCCAGCTGGTTAGGTTTGCTCTTTCCCACTGAAGGATGGTGTGCCGTTTGTGGGGTCTTCCTGGACTGACAGCTCCTGCTTAATGAATAGGTGGTAACTATAGCCAGGAAAGCTTTTGCTCAGGTTCATCTGGCACATAAATTGCACCATTTCCTAGATCAAGGAGGGCCCTCCAGACAGATACACATGCTCTGGTTATCTCATGGCTTGACTATTGCAAAGCACTCTACATGGAGCTGCCCTTGAGGTTCTGAAAAATTTAGCTGGCTCAAAATGTAACGGCAGAAGCATGTGACACCTCTGCTTTGTAAGCTGCCCTGGTTGCAAGTTTGCTTTTGGATGCTGGTCACTACTTATAAAACTCTACATGTCCTGGTTATTTGAGAGACCTCTTGTCTCCCATTGTATCTGCCTGAACAGATTCGATTTGGCAAGATTGGTACACTCTGAGTTCCATCAATTAAATAATGCCACCTATTCAGATCCTGAAAGTGTATCTTTTTTGTAATGTCATCTCCGCTCTGAAATGACCTCCCCCCACACACAAAATTCAAACAGCTCCCACCCTAATGGGATTTTGAAGGGTGTTAAATAGCAGACCTTTGGAAAAGTAGTTTGATACTCCTTTCATCTTTTCTGTTCCCCTCTACCATCGTTGTCCCTTTGTTTTGTGCTGTTTTATATTTTTTGTATTGTTCTTTTAAAAAAATGTTTTACATTTATTAAATATTCAGAGTCACTGGGAAATGGAGGATATATGTATGTAATAAATAATAATTGATATGTTATGATTGATCACTGCAGTTAGCCTGATATTTAGCCTGGGGTATTTTTATCCATTTATCGCAGGCGTGTCAAACTGCCGACCCACGGGCCGGGTGCGGCACATGGAAGCTGCGCCCACCCCATTGCCGGCAATGGCAAAACTGGCCCGATACATGACATCGCGAGTTTGACATGCCTGATCTATCGAATCCTCCCCAAGGACCTAAGATGTTATTGTTTGATGGTATTAAAGGTATCTTCACAGGATATGAGCTGCTCCAAGTAAAGCTTCCTTTTGCAGTTGATTGATGGTCATTCTGTCAGTGCTGATGGTGTTCAAGTGGTGCTCCAGGTGTTTCTGTGATTGCACCCCAGGTGCTCATTTGTATTGGTACTATCTTTGCTTGCTTTTGCCACAGTTGTTCTATTTCTATTTGCAGATCTTATATTTTGAGATTTTCTCTAGTTTTTCGTTTTTGCCGTCTCCAGGCACGTATTCAGACTTTTTCTTTTCTTTTTTTTCTGGGTGTTGTAATTCATATGCATATCTGTTTGAATTCTAAGGTCTCAGAGCACTGTAGTTTTTAAATTTTCTATTTTGTGGTCCCACCAGTTCTTGTTTGCAAGCAAATAATATTTCTTGCAGATATTCCAAATGCACCATTGTTGCTATTTTGTTATGTTGTTGTTTGTAGTCAGTCTAAATCAGCAGAGGCAACATTTGTTGTCTGTTGCTGTCTTCTCAATTCTGTATGCATTTGTTCCTAAGGCTTGATCTGGTGCAGCGAGACTTAGCAACTCTGTCTCTTTTTTCAGACTTTCTGCTCTTAGCTATTGCCAGGTCTTATTGTTAGCTACTTTGCATGCTAGTTTTATAATGTATTGGCCATGTGATACTTTGCTTTGTCAAGTCTTTTTTCTATTTTTCATTTGATAGGATATTATTATTAAACTTCTCCCTTCCAAATCCAAAAAAACTGAAATCACAAGCTTCCTAAATATTTCACTTAGGATCAGGCTGCATTCTTTCTCTCAAAGCTTCTTCTAAAGAGGTTTAATTTATCAGTGGAAGTGTTGTCTTCCTCTTATTGCTTGAAATACTTTAGTAGCCAATTAGAAGAGAAGGCAACATAAGTCTAAGACAATGATTGGATGGGGGAAATTTTTTTCTTTTTGCTTTCAGAAATTGCTGCAAAGTTACAAATGCAATCAATTGGGGTTGTCATGTATATAGTTCTTAACACTCTTGCCTAGGAATAAACCTTACTGAAGTGTACTAGATTTTTATCTGGATGGTTACGTATGAGTTTGTGTTAATCAAGCAGCAATTTAAACCTTCTGTAAAAAAGAAAGTATCTCTATAGTTAGTGAGAAAGGGGCCTGTCTAAAGAACCTATTGCTATGTTCTTATTCAGTGAATTTGTTGTTTCATACTTGGTAGAGGGCCACAAGCTTATACATCCTCCGTTTGTTCACCAAGTTGGGTCCCTTAGGATACAAAGTTATGTTCACAATATTTGAATGTTTTTTTTTAATCAGCATATTTATTTCAGTTGCTCTTCTTTTCATTCTTGACCAATATTCCATGTCCTTCTTTCAAGATACCAAGCAGTTTTATAAATGGAGACCTGTTGGAAGAAATCCAAAGCACTGATTCCTCCATGTTTCTTATTCCCTTGAAATTTGGACTCCTTTAATAAAAATCATTTACACTTCACCCACCCAAAAGTCAACAACAAAAAGAGGGTTCTTTTCAAAGTATCTGTAGAGCAAGTGCCTATTTAAATTAACTATCAATAAAGCTCCAGTCAAGCTCTTGGCAACAATACATTTGCCTTTCCCTTTTGTGGGATATTTGTTTAACTTCTTTATCTTCCTACCCTGGCCTTCAGCCCTGCAGATTTAGCAGTTGTCTCTCCCAGCAAGTTCTAACAAGGTCCAAATCTGCTTAGCTTTTATGAGATTACCCAAGGTCAGCTAGATGCTGCTACTTTCTATGGACCAGAAGTAGATATGTGCCATCTACTCAAATTAGGAAAGCAGGGTATGAATTGAGTAAAAATATTAACTGAACTGACTGTCAGCTATCTATTCTAAGTATATTTTCCAAGCTGTACATTCCAAGTATATTTTCCAGCATGACTCTCAAACCTCCTTTTATTAAATGTTCCTTGAGCTCAAGGCTGTATTTACATGTTATACTAAATCCCAGAGCCCCAACATGCCACATGCAAGTACTTGCAGACACCTCCTTTGCTCCACCTTATTTTTTAAAAGCTATTAATTTTTTTAAGAGTAACTTGTCAAGCAATATGCTAGTCTTGAGTGTAATCTTTATTTCCAAAGAATATCTTTTTTAAAAAATATTTTATTAATTTTCTATTATTTACAATTCATTGGTGCTTAATGAACAACGTGTTGTCTGGGTTGATTTTTTGCTTAGTAATGAAAGTTAAATTCTTATTCTCTATCTCATTTTTCCAGCCATTGATAAAATGAGTTCAATCTTCAAAATATTCTGTGTCTTCTTTTTCTTTGATTCTCAGTGTAAGTCTGTCCATTTCAGCAGTCTAGTATTTTCTTATCTCTTCATCCAATGGTGTTTTTTCATTTTCCCAGTGTTGAGCAAATACAATCCTCACTGCTGCTAATACATGTAATGTTAAAATACACTTTGTTTATCAATTTTTTTTCTGGAATTATACCTAATATAAAAAGCTTAGGTTTAAAATCTATGTGTTTCCCTAACATCTTTTCTAACCAAGTATGTATTCGCTTTAACACATGTCCATCACAGGTGATAATATGTACCAGGATTTTGATTACATTTCCAGCATTTACTAGACATATTTTTAAACATTTTTGCTAATCTGACAGGTAGTAGATGCCATCTATAAAACATTTTATATAAGTTTTCTCTATAAGAAGTTGCCCTTGTCAATTTATAGTTTCTTTCCCAAAGATTTTGCCATTTCTCTAATTCTATATTGTATCCAAATTTTTACTCATATTATCATTGTTTCCTTTACTTGTTCGTCTTCCATTTTCAAATTCAATAAAAAATTAGACAATTTCTTTTGTTCTTATTATTGAAATTTTTTTATTTTTTTCCATTTAAACATTATAAAAATACAATACAATTTTAATTTTAAATAAGATAAATTCATAACCATTGGTGCGACCCGCCCATTCCCCCCAGGCTGCGTCCACCCTTTCTTAAACTATTCCCTACTTCCCTCCTCTTTCTCTCCTCCCCTCCTACTCTTTTCCCCTCCCTCTCTCCTCTCAATACCCTACTTCCTCTCTACGCCTTCTCTCCTCCCATCCCTATCAAACCCATGAACGAAGCATAAGAGGAGTGCCCGGGCCGCACTCCTATAAACAACCATTATCTATACTACACTTACCCCCCCTCTTACCCTCCCTCCCTCCCACCCCCAACCCCCCTCCCTCACTTCCCAGAGTAGAATACAGGGTTAATAATAAGAAAACTTATAATAATGAAAAAGAAAAGAAAAGAAAAAAAGAAAAAAGAAAATATCATAATTAACCTTTAACTCCATAACCTATAAAACAATTCTGTATAATATTTATTATAATATTCATTCATAAAATAAGTGAAACTTTTTAATTCCATACTTTTTCTGAATATAATCTATCCATCTTCTCCATACAGTGATATATCTTTCTTGTGTATGATCCTTTAAATAAGCAGAAATTTTTGCCATTTCTGCAAAACTAGATACTTTAAATGTCCATTCTTTTAAAGTAGGCAAGAATCTTTCTTCCAATATGAACCTACTAATAACCTTGCTGCAGTTACTAAATTCAACATCAAGATAGTTTCTTTTTCATTTAGATCAACGAAAATACCCAGTAAAAATAGTTGAGGAGTAAACTTTATCTTCCTTCTAAAAATCTTTTGAATGTTCCACCAAATCATAATCCAAAAAGCCTTTACTTTTTTACAATTCCACCAAATATGAAAATATGTCGCATCATTATTACCACATCTCCAACATTTGGGCTGTATATTAGGATACATACAAGATAATTTTTTAGGATCTAAATGCCATCTATAAAACATTTTATAAAAATTTTCTCTCAAATTTTGAGCTTGTGTAAATTTAACATTTCTAGTCCAAATTATCTCCCATAAGTCCAATGAAATCGGGTCCTGTATATTCTGAGCCCATTTAATCATACAATCTTTAACCAATTCTGTTTCCGAGTCTAACTCTAATAACACATTGTAAATTCTTTTTATATGAGCCGGGCTCTGATAAAAATTAGATAATTTCTTAATCAGTTTTTCATCAGAAGTCAACAACACCTGATCAAACATTGTCTGGTCTTTATAAAAACCATATATTTTAACATCTTTATCATACCTTGATTGCATTTGCAGTTGAGGCCACTATGATAAATCAATACCTTGATCTTCTAACTCTAATTTCTAATTCTAATTTCAGATCTGTATTCAGAATATCCTTATATGTTAGAATTTTCTCAAATTTAACTAAGTTTGGGTTTCCATCGTTGATAGCCATCCTGGGATTTTCTTATAGATTTTTGGTTTTATCTTTTCCCATATAAATAGTAATGCATTTCTTATGTAGTGAGTGGAAATATCTAGGGATTTTATTCTTTTCATGCCATAAAAATGCGTGCCATCCAAGTTGCAAGTCATGTCCTTCTAAATATAACAGCCTTTTGTTTCTGAGGGTTATCCATTCTTTTAACCACCTTAGAGCATATGCTTGGTCAAAGAATATCTTTATAAAGATATTGCAGCTCAGTATGATTGGACATATGCACAGTTAGTAGTAAGCTGAGGTAGAAGAGAGCAGCTGAGAAAACTAAAGTGGGTTGGTGGGGAGATTCTCACTGTTTGCCTTCTGGTGAATGAAAGTTTTCTGCTTGGCTGAGGCTACTATAAGGGTCATTTTGCTCCCAAGATTCTAAATTTGCCTATTGGTCCTCAAAGATTGAGGATCCATGTTTACTTAAATGTGGCTTATTGAATAAATAATTGTCTGGGTTCACATTTTGCCGTGGATCATGGTTAAGAATTCACAATGTCCGGGCTTGCCTACACATTAAACTACAAAGCAGTGTGGACTTTCCACAATGTGTTACTCCAGCTTAGTTATAAAAGTCATATGTTCAGAAAGTAATAGAGAAATTGTCTCTTGGCTACTTCTGAATTGTAGAAACCAAGATCAACTTTCCTTTAATGGGTCAATATTTATACTTTGGGTTGGGTCAGCTACCCTCAGAACCCCCTTTTGCCCAAAATATTGTAGCTATAAAAGTGAAAGTTTTTCCTTCTCAGTTCTCTCACTGATACCAAGAATTTATATGGTATCCCTTACTGTCGAGTGAATAATAAACATTGCCTGTCATATGCTACAAAAAAATTACAGAAGATTAAGACTAGAATAAGAGTCCTATTGAATGTGATCAAATATACATTAAATCCAATATTATTCCCTTGTCATCATCCAGCTTGAGAATCCAAATAAAATCCCAGGCTCGTTCCATTTCTGAAAATTGTACTGTTTATTGAATACACTGCATGGTTATGTCAAAGCAAAACTAATTCTGAGGTTCCAAAACCAATTAAACAATAATTTTCTCGGCCAAACCCAAAACATCTTACTTAATTCATATCAACAAATTCACTTTGTTATGGGAATCATCTGCTTCAAATCCACACCTGTTCTGATGTCCTTGACAAGGTTTGAGGCTCTCATAGTCTTCAGCTGAATTGAAGAGGTTTCATTTCTCCATTTAACCCATTTGAAAGTAACATCTCCCCCCCCCATAATCGAATGGCAGGATGAAACACAGAAGCATATAGCTGCCAAAGTTTCATCCTTGACATTCCTTCTGAGAACAAATTCAGCTGTTAAATGCCAGTAAAAATGGATCAAATTAGAATGTCTGATAAAGCAAGGTTTTAGCATGCTCAGGGAACCTTTGCAAACATTCAAAAATGTTTGTAAACAACTGAGAGGAACAACAGCCCCCAACATAGGCACTGCAGTCTCAGCAACTACAGAATATAGATTGTCAAATTGAAAAAAATAAAACTATCAGGAATGATTTCCAAACAGGAGCATCAGACTGCAGCATTTTATTTGCAGGTCACATTTCTGCCATTTATAACATCGATCTCTAAATCCTCTGGAATCTCACAGCAGAACATATAGTTGAATATTGCATTTAGCATTTTGTAGTCCGGGCTAAATTGTGCATAAAGATGTACCATTTTAAAGCTATAATGGCAATTTAGGATGGCTAAGCGTGTAGTCTGTTGATTTATTTCTTTTTGAAGGGTTTAAAATTTAATTTGTTACTAGCCACCTAGCAGTTATTAATTCAACATTTGGTGATATTGAGCACTTAATATTAATTCTGGCTTGTGTAAAGGTGTAGCTTGCAAAATTTGCTGCCATGAGACATGGGAAATGCTATTAGTTCAGATAACATTAAAATATGATTTATAAAACATAACTAATTTAACCATTAGTGGCTATGAATCTGTGGTCAGAAGCAGTAGATCTTTGACAAGTGGACACTTTGAATGAGCAACATGGGGATGGATGGATAGGCTTCACTTTCATGCTTTGTTTATGAGCTTCCAGAGGCAGCCAGGCTGCTTTGGAAACAGACAGCTTTTCTAAATGGACATAAAGCTTGATTCTCCATTTCAATCCCTGTGGTTTAAACCCTTATTTTATTGCTAAGGCACATTTTTGCATTACAGTCTGTTTTGATTTTCCAGCAGCTGTTGTACATCACTGCTAAGATTCGTAGTTGACATGCAAAAGGTTGTCCTGAATATGCACATCGGCTTCCAATCTGGTCCCTGTTTTCAAGAAAAAGAAATTGTACATTGCAGGGTATCTTATATTATCACCACTGTGTCTAATACAAGCTCACAGTCAGGTGGTGTTGAAGGAAGGGGGTCAGTTAGGGGTTTTGAGGTTGAAACATAAATTGCTGTGTTGTACACTGTGCGTTGATCTGTCATTTTTTTCAAAGAAGGTATCATCTTGCATTTAAACTTTTTCTTTTCTTGCTGAAAAGGAGTGCACAACCTAGTGCAAAGGCGTCTCTGTACAGTGTTCCCCATGCATAAACTGGTTGACAATGAAGAAATCTCTTTCTGGATTTCAATCGCTTCTTCCACTTTGGCTGCATTGATGCTCAGATGTTATGCCCAGAAGACATAACCCTTGATTGATGGATTCTCTGCTTCTTCCCCCCCCCCCTCCATAGCAGGAAATAGGTACCAATTGTGTGGACTGGTGAAAAAAGCAAGTTTTATTACTCTTCCAGTCACTTGGGCTGGAAGAGAAAGTTTGGCAGAATTCTTGTTATTTTCATACAAGAAAAAAACACACTAAATATATTTTTTAAAAAACAAGAAATCACAAGAGCAGAGACTGGATGGAGAAGTATCATTGGCACACGCAGGAGCCAATGGGATGGAGAGATTTGTGCAAGATGGAATGAATGCGGGCAGTGAAGGAGAATGCCCTGCGTGAGTCAGTGGGGAAAAACACTACTGTTGATCCAAAGCCAGAAAACTGATGTGAAAATTCCCTTTTTAGCAGCCTAGACGGGTTGAGATCAATGCTGTCTGTTCCTGTCTTCCAAAAATGACAGGTGGCTCATCCTCATGCTGGAACAGATAGAAAATGCAATCATCTATTGTCTTATTAATTTAAAATGTAAACTTGTACCATGAGTGTGTGAATCCAACTTAATGTCTTAATATTCAGCAGAAAGATAAGCATGGAGAGGTTTGAACAGAGTTTAAACTTGGCTGCTGATTATGATAAGTAAAGTATATGGTGGAAGTAAAGTGTATGTAAGGATAAATGTAGTGGTGCTGCAACACTAAGCAGGGACTAAGACAAGGTACTGAGTTGTTCCCTTTTGTAGTGTTCTGTGTTTATGGGCAAATGTTTATGGAATGCTTATAGAACATTAAAGATATGTTAGGTGCAGACATGAGTGGGTGTGTACTTTAATATGCAGACAGAGCCATGTTGGCTGAGAACCTAAATGATTTGCAGGGAATGATGCAATGAGGAATATGAAATTGAAAATTCTCGAGCTGAAGAGTAAAGTAATTGTATTTGAGAGGGAAGACAGAGTGAACAATAACAATAGCACTTAGACTTATATACCACTTCACAGTGCTTTACAGCCGTCTCTAAGCAGTTTAGTCAAACTGCCGGCCCATGGGCCGGATACGTCATCTGGAAGCTGCGCCCACCCCATTGCCAGCAATGGCAAAACCGTCCTGATACGTTGAGCAACGTCAAGTGACATCGCGAGTTTGACATGTCTGGTTTAGAGAGTCAGCATATTTTCCCCAACAATCTGGGTCCTCAGAAGGATGGAAGGCTGAATCAACCTTGAGTCGGTGAGAATCGAATTTCCAAACTGCTGGCAGCTGGCAGACAGCAGAATTAGCTTGCAGTACTGCATTCTAACCATTGTGCCACCATGGCTCATGTATTCATAAATAGACAAGCAGATGTGTTTGATAGATCTTTACTAAATATAGATAAATAATTGACACATTTAACATGTGCCAATACTGGTAGAAAGTTGGTGGGTAATATATTGTCTGTTCAAAAAATAAAGTTTGCCAATGTCTGTAAAAATGGTTATGTATGATAACATGTTTCTGCCCACTTGGTTAAATGAATGTGAGAGTGAGCATGCCAGAAGAAGTATAAGCATCAGCTGAGTGCAGCAGGAATTGCTTCATTAAGAAACATGAGGCAAAAAAGAATCAATGGGATGGTTCATGCACGAATGGGTAATGAATGAAGATGGACTAAATGAAGAATTTAGTACTACAAAAGAAGTACATTGAAGTGGTAGGTAATATGCAGAGAGAATGAATGAAGACTGAATAATAAAAGAAATATATCAAGAAAGAATCAATGGGTTAAGAGGAAGGGGGAGACTAAGAATGTTTTGGTTGGAGTTGATGAGATTTTCAAAAAGAAAAAGGCAAGAGGTTTCAAGAACAAAAGCCAGTGTATGAAGCTCTGATCTATCCAATGGAAGCAAAGATCGTTCGTAAGGAGAAAAAAACATGGAGAGATAAAGCAACGGGTGCTACATTTAGTTAGATTTTCTTTCCTTTCTCTTTTGCCTTTCCTTTTTTTACTTACCAATTGTCAGAGTTTTTCTATACTTTGCAAAGTGTTCCTTGCTCTGAAGTAGAATACTATGGTGGATATGTATGATAATATAATACATGGACTAAAGAGTTGTACTCTCAGCCCAACGCATCTTACAGGGTTATTGTTATGGGAAAAGTAGGAGCAGGAATGTATATGTTGGATATATTCACCGCCTTGAGTTATTTGTAAAAATAATAAAGGCAGAGAATAGATAGATAGATAGATAGATAGATAGATAGATAGATAGATAGATAGATAGATAGATAGATAGATGATGGATGGATGGTATCGAATGGCCAAATTAAAATACAATCCTTGCTTCATGTTTTAATTCATTGTGAGAGTAGGAGTTACAATAATAGGATGATTATAATCGTTTAAAGACATGATATAAAATATATTAACATCATATATGTTGCTATGTGGTCAAGTTTCTCCTGATGTCAGTTAGTTAGCTTCATCTAGATTGGGACATAGCCAGAGCTCATATGATGAGCTTTCCTAGTTTAATGATGCATGAATGCAACCTTGGTAAACAGCTGTACTTGGGTCAAAGCATGCTCATACAGTTATGTGAATTGGTGGACACATATGTCCTTGATGGAATAGTGTATAGAGGGTGCCTGGGGTACAATCCTTGTACCATGAGTACTTGCCTTAGGAGATAGTGCAGTGATTCTCGAGGCAAGCAAAAGAATGGAGTGGGGGAAGCGTAAAGAGAAATACAGCTGAAGAAGACTTGTACAGCCACTGGAGATGTCAGTGGAGGAGAACCTGTGCCAAATACCCTACAGCAGCTTTGAGAATGAAAGGTGCAGCTTAAACAACATTCCAGCTTAGGGAGGTAACAGCAGCAACAGATGGGCCTGGGATAAGAGGCCCTAATCACTCACTAGTGGATAACTGATTTTGTTGGATTCTGTCCTCTCCTACTTTCTCTTTTGTTCCACAACATACTTTCAGTGATGGAGTTAAGTGAACTGTTCCTCTGGTTTCTTCCCTTCTTTCATCTGCCTAATTAATTCCTTGTTAGCAAATACTTTTGACGTTCATCACATTTTTTTTAATTTGCCAACTACCCTAGTATTATTTTAGTGAGTAAGTAGAGCTTAAAAAGAGCTGTGCACAATATTTATCGTTGTTTAGGTACAAGTAATGCATTTCCAGAAAGCTGAAGGCTGCATATGTTTATGCAAGCTTCATGTGCACAGTGATGAATTTGCAGACCAAACGGAGTATTGGCACAGAGCCAGAGCCAGAAGCCTCTTTTTTTTTTTGGTTGACCCAGTCAATGGGTATCTTGCCCTATGAAACCGTTTCTAAAAAAAGACATTAATTGCCCATGTGCAATAGTTTGAGCCAAATCCCAAAGCAAAATAATACTGGCGTAATCCATCAGAGTCACTCATGATGACACGAGAATAAAAATAATTAGAGAACATTGAATCCTGGTGTATGTATGTATGTATGTATGTATGTATGTATGTATGTATGTATGTATAAGGTTTGGGCATTTACTATTTTTTTTCTTTAATTTCATTTCTCATGAGGCCCAGCCAATTGACTGTGAAAGTTAAAATAATGTTTTAAGGACAGTTTAAGGGCTTGGCAGCCAGTCAAAACCTAGCCAGAAAGAAACAGTTGGCCCATGTTGGAAGCATCCTTTTGGGTACTGGACAGCTCGCTAAACCCTGAGAAAGCTTATTGTACAGCAGCACTTAAGAAATCCTACGAAACAGGTGCAAAGCAAGCCATCCAAGTGAATATTGGTGATGAAGTCCTGGCTGCTGCTGCTGCTCTTGCTGCTGAACGCTGGTTTCTTGTTTCTTCCTTCTCTCTTATATTTGAAAATGTTTTCTGCTAGGAAAAAAAGAGCAAAGAACTTTCCTCAAAGAAAAGAATCATATCGTGGAGAAAGTTAGACTAGAACTTTTCACCTTGACATGCTAGTTTTTCATAGCTCAGGATTTTGTCATCTTCTTTGATATGGGAGATTATTCAAACAATCTTTCTGCCAGAAGCAACAGAGCCAAGACGCAGATAAATTACCTCAGTGAGAGCAAGGCCTCAGAGCTATTAGCTATGTTTCTCAGGCAATTTTTTCATTCCTGCCATCCTCAAGCATTTAAGCCAGCTTCACTTTCAAGAGCAGCAGAATTGGGGGGAATTTATGGGCAAGCTTGCTCCCTTTCATGGAACTCTTCTTTAAAGCCGAACATTAGAGATCTTTTTTCTGCAGGCCAAGTAAGAGACGGCTTGCTCAGGTTTCTTTTTGAACTGTTGACTTCCGTGCTGTATCATAGTCTCCTTTTGAAAATGATTCATAGCATGAATGAAAATGATTCATAGCAATGAAGGGGCAGAACCAATTCGCCAACCCATCAAACTGTGGCATTGGTTTCTTAGAATCTGATCTGGCTATCATTGCCTGGTTTCCCTTTGTTGCCTGTTATGCTTCCTGGTTTTGGTTTAAATGGTCACTGCATAATAGTTCTTGTGCACTGTATAAAAATAAAAACTAGCACAAGTTTCTTTACATTGTACAATGGTACATAGCAGGTGGCTGACCTTAGTAAAAATACAAGGAATCCCATAAAAATCCATGTTGTTTTCTAAACCAGTTGGATATCTTTGTATTACGGATTTTACTCACTTTCTGTCTGTTTTGTCTATTTCAATGCTCATAATAGTTAAGGAATTTATATGCTGCTTTTCTGTCTGGCTGAACTGTGAACTTGAAAACATATTTTAATTGAATATACTGCTCATTCACTATTTTAGAAAATCCAGATATTTCTTGTAATAAACTCAATGGTTGAAAAAAGATTTTCTGTAAATTGATCTAAAATATTGATGACCCTATTAGTCCAAAATTTTTTAAAAATATACACAGACGTAAAGTTAACTGAGATTATCCTGAAGTATCATATTTATTATGTGAAAAAGGACTGGACTTTTATTTCTATTCCAACAACTTCCAACCCTGCATTATAGTCTTTAATGTTAGCAGTAAAATGAAACTAGCTATAAAAGGCACCAAAACTCTGTCATGCTATCAGAAAGGGCACTTAATAATGATCGCTTGTAGTTTTCAAACTTAATTATTTGAATTATTTAAGGAATTATAAATTATACAAATAAATATTGATTTAAATCAGAGTTATATATTTCACTTGGCAGTAAAAAATAATATCACTGTGTTGTTACTGGATCAGTTTAGACGCCAACAATTCACTAGATTTTTCTCCTTAGTGCCAATTACTTTAGCACTAGCAATAGCACTTAGACTTATATACCACTTCACAGTGCCTTAGAGTCCTCTTTAAGTGGTTTACAGAGTCAGCATATTGTTCCCAACAATCTGGGTCCTCATTTTACTGATCTCGAAAGGATGGAAAGCTGAGTCAACCTTGAGCTGGTCAGGATTGAACTGCTGGCAGTCAGCAGAGTTAGCCTGCAATACTGCATTCTAACCACTGTGCCACCACGGCTCTTCATTCTATACAATTTAAAGAACATTCTCTGTCAAATGAAAAGAAAGAATTGAATTCCAGTTTAGCAAACATAAAACTTCACATAATAATGGTATAGATTGCCCTGCATTTAAAAGTTCTTGATTTTATTTTCCAAGGTTTTTTATTTATATATTGTATTCTTCTTTTCTGCATATACAGCAGTTACCATAATATGCTTTAAAAGCATCCCAAGCAAACATTACATTAATGAAATGTTTATTTATAGAATAAGATAACTTTAAAACAATTGTTTTGTTTGTTTTGTAAAAAGTGAATCTTGTAATAATGATCTTTTAAAATGCAATCTTGAGAAAAATCGGATGAGCTTTTCTTTTGATATTGTAGGAGATTTTTACATTTATCTATCTATTCAATTGCCAAAGTATTAATGATCCAGCTGGGAACACGTTTGATATGGAATTAAAAAAAAACTTACAGTGAAAGATTTAAAAGTTGCCATATATTTACCAAATTATACATTATAACAAATTTCTACAATATTCTATAAGCAGAACATGCTTTAACTGCAGTGGAGGTATAGCCTAATGTGGGATTTAAAACTTGAGTAAAATTTCCATCTACAATTATTTTATCCATAATTAAAATAAAGAGGTACTTAGGCACCTAGGCAGTGGTGGGATTCAGCTGGTTCACACCAGTTCGGTAGAACCAGTAGCTAATTTCTTTTGAATTGAGACAACCAGTTGATGCGTGGCAGAAATGCCACCCCCTCCTGCCCCCGATCGGTCTCATGCAACACCTTCTTTCCAGCTCCAATGCAGTCCTCCATCACTTCCTCTGCTGCCATGAGCAGTCCCACAAACAAAAGAAGTTTATGGGACTAAAAAAAAAGTTCAATCAATCAGTTCCAACTTCCATCTCCCAGCCATGCAGGGAAGCAGGAGGCGGCAGTGGCGGCAATCCCTGCATTGCCTGGCCTGGCCAGCAGCAGCTCTGGAAGCGAAGCTGTGCCATCCATCCTCACTCTGATGGGGGTGGAAGCTGGTGTGGTCCCCACAGATGCTGTGCTGTGGAAGGGAGATTGCATGCTGCCGCCAGGCCTAGCAACACAGGTATCGCCTCTTCCGCCTCCTGCTTCCCTGCATGGCTGGCTGGTCGAGGGGCTCAGAGCAGCTGCCGTCGCCGCCCCCATCAGAGCTGCCAAGCGGACGGGGCCCAGGCTGGGCGAGGGCCCATTTCTGGCTGTCCCGGGGCTGTCTCCACCTGTGCCGATGGAGCTGCACTGCAGAAGGGAGATGGCAGCTGCCACTTCCCCTCCAGCCCCCTGCCCGGCACTCCCTCTATGCAATCCTACGTGACCGCAGTGTGGATGAGAGGCTCGGCCGGCGAAGATGCAGCTTTCCTCCGCGGAGGTGTCCCAGCCCTCCAGCCCCCCTAGCTGGACTTCCTCACCTTCCCCCAGCCAGGACCTGCTGACCCCCCCACCCTCCTGGACCCACCCCATTCCGAGACTCCTGCAGGGCCCTCTTGTACTCTCCTGCCCCCCAGCTGGGACCTCCAGCAATTCTGCAACCAGGAGCTCCACTCCCCCAGGACCTCCTGCCCTCACTCCAGCTGACCCACCCTGACCAAGGTGGAGGGAAGGCAAGGCGGAGAACTGGTTGTTAAATTATTTTAATCCACCTCTGCACCTATGTAAACATCTGGACAGTCCTTACAAGAGTTATAATAATTAATAAAAGCACAGAGTTAATAAACTATATATAAAGTTAACTATATATAAAATACTCTTCTCAGTCATTTATTTCTTGTTCTACAACAAACTTTGAAAGTGTGTTAATCAGAATTAGTATCTAAAGGCAGAATTCACATTTTTACACATATATATTTGACCAGTCTATCTTCTAGCATTTATTACATGGAAGTCTATGAGTAAATAAATAAACAAAAATGGTTTTTAAATCTCCCAATTTAGTTATCATCTAAAAGATTTTAACTCAACATAAGTGAGGAGGAATATCTGATATTTTGTGGGTGAAGGTTAAAAATAAATAAATAAAACAGTTTTAATATAGGACAATCTTTTTGAAAAAAAAAGCAAGAGAAAAATAAAAGGGAAAGTAAAAAATGAAAATTAATTGGAAAAGAATGAAAAGCAAACATTATAAAAGACCTCAAATAAAAACAAAGCAAATTCTTAAAAGAAGAGTAACTACTGTACTTGTATTTCTTGCAGAAACAGTATAGAAATTCTTCCCTCTGAACCAAAATGGCATAGAAAAATGTGTAGAAAACTGCTTCTTCTTTGCTTTAGATATAAGAAACAATAAATATTTTGCTGCCTTTCAATCATAAAATTTCTTCCCACTAGAAGAAATAATAAAAAAAAAACTGCTAGAAGAAGAATAGAAGTTTAGCTCTTTTTGCTTACCTGCCAACAAGCTTTGCTATATAACTCATGGTACCGAACTCTTTGCAGAAACAAATTCAGGAAAATCATTATCTTTTCTGCTATCCATTCCAAAACTCCTTTTTGCCAAGGCAAATACAAGTTATGATCATACACTGCAAATGTAAAACATCAGATAACAGGATTGGGGTTTTATAGAGCATAAAAACAGAAAATCACACGATAAGCGGCTTCAATAACATACTTATACTCTGGCTGCAGGAAAAAAAAATCTTATCACATATAAATATTTTCATGAAGGCTGCTATGAACTCATCTTGCTCAGCACTCTAAGTTATGTTTAGAAATAATACATAATTTCTATGAAACATATCCTGCAAATAGATCATTTCATCCTGTCAATAATTATTAAACTTATATGTTGCCCAATTCTCAGTGATTCATGAACTTGTTTATTCACTTTCAACACTGTTTCAGTATCCATGGAATGTTGTTTATCAGAATTGTCAGGTTGAATTATTCTTGTCTTATGTGATTTGGTCACAACAGATTTTAACTCTTCATTTTTTTTTTATCTTCAGTATCAGATTTCGGCTTCATTTTGGAAAAAATCTGATTCATGTTACATACTACGGTTTTGGTTTGCATAAATTCAGTCATTTTAAAAGATTTTAAATCATGAGGAAGAACTACTAAGCAATTACTCTTAGCTTTCTTTCTCTGTTTCTTTCTCTTATGGGTCGGGAATAAATTCAGCCACAACTAAAGTTTTTGGTTGCTGAAACCTTGTCTGTTTTCTGAAGACAAAGGAGATGATTCCCATTTTTTCTGTCTTCTGCATCTAATTGAGCAAATGAGAGACCCCCACAAACAACAACTGAGTTGAACAAGAAAAAAATTAGTAAAGGTTTCCATTTACAAATTAAGCAATAAGGTGATCAAAAGACGAGATAACCTATTATTAGAAAGGTGGAGAATAGATCAAAAAGCGGGTTTTATTAGGGAGGATGTGAATTTGATGAAACAAATTAAAGATCAAAGTCGAACTCATATAAAAAGAGTTTATAGTGTTTTAGTGGAACTGGATTCAGAAACAGAATTAGTTAAAGATTGTATGGTTAAATGGGCTCAAAATTTTGATGAGCCGATTTTATTAGATACATGGGAGATAATCTGGGTGAGGAATGTCAAATTTACTCAAGCTCAAAATCTACGAGAAAATTTTTATAAAATGTTTTATAGGTGGCACCTTGATCCACAAAAGATGTCTCGTATGTATCCAAATGTGCAGCCTAAATGTTGGAGATGTGGTTGTTTGGATGCAACGTACTATCATATTTGGTGGTCATGTAGAAATATAAAAGCTTTTTGGATTAAGATTTGGTGAAACATTCAGAAGATTTTTAATAGAAGGATAAAATTTACCACAATTGTTTTTGTTAGGTATTATTGTTGATTGTGATGATAAAGAAATTATTCTAATGTTGAATTTAATTACAGTGGCAAGGTTGCTGATTGGGCAATATTGGAAGAAGGACTCTTTGCCTACTTTAGAAGAATGGTTTCTTAAAGTTTCTTATTTATCTGAAATGGCAAAAAATTCAGCTTATCTGAAAGATCAATCGCAAGAGAAATATATTTTGGTGTGGAAAAGATGGGTGAATTTTATACAGAATAAATATGAGATTAGAAAGTATTACTTAGCTTTTGAATAATCTATGTTTAAGGGTAATGATTAGAATCTCTGCTTTTATGTACTGGAGTTAAAGTATTTAAAATTTTGTTTTTTGGATGTATGTATAATTGCTTGGTGTTCATTTAAGTTGTATGTTTTTTGTTGTTTTTAACCCTGTATTCAGCTCTGGGAAGGAGGGGGGAGGGTGATGGGGGGTGGGAGGGGGGGAGTATTTTATTGTAAAACTTTAAAAATTCTCAAAAAAAAAAAAAAGACGAGATAACCCTTGGAAGAAGAAGTTAGAAGCTCACTTGTTGCCACAGATAAACTGAGGAGTGTCACCACAGTTTGGGATATTTTTCTGGATGTACCTATTTGCTCTTAGTTTCATTTTTATTCATTTCCCTCTCAGCCTTCTACAGAAGAACTTCTCCTTGTAGCTTCAACCTTTGTTGTCTCACTGATATGAGATGCAGTGTTTGTTCATAAATGTTCATCTGGATGCATTGTTGGGTAGACATAGATGTAAAGCTTGCTGTATCCCATTTTCCTGATTCCCTACCACATGCCCATTGCTAAAGTGGGAGTAAATGCTCAGACTGTGCCAGCAGAATGTGGGCATAATTCTGATAAATAATACCCATGTTTTGCATCCCTTATGTAGTTGATCTTTGCCTTCTATTCTCAGTTTTCTTTCTGCAGTCATATACCTACTAATCAAACTTGTTCTTTGTGTTCTATAATAGTATGACATCTGGAATTGGAGGATGGGGATAAAGTTTCTGAGATACCTAATTCCACCCAAAAACTCTGCTACTCCCCCCTTCTTTACTGTTCTCCATTTACTCAAACATTATGTACAGTTTTTAACATGAGCAGTTAGCAGGGTAGTTTTTGTGGAAGCACAAAGATCAAGCCCATATGTGGAGAAAGAAAAGTCAGAATGAGACTGAAGAACATCGTAAAGAACTTATATTAATATGATTCAGTGATCATCCAGATGTTCTTTTATTCTGCTTCAGCAAATTTCTCATACCTAGTCTCTGTCTAATGGGGCACATAAGTCAGTGACATTGACAGTTTATTTTTTTCTCTCAAATAATTTAATCCAGTCACCATCACGTGGGATGAACTCAGCTTAGAAGTTCAACACGAAATTATCAAAATTATTTGGATTTCTCTGAAACTCCTCAAAAGTTTTAACTTGTAGAAGAAAACCAAATCACACTTAAATTTAACTTTGAGGTAGTGATGGAAATAACCAAGGTTATGTAACTGCTTTCCTTTGTATTCCAGGAAATATAACATTATTATATTGGATATAGGCTGAAAAGAATCTTCAAATAGTTCTGGACGTTGACTTAGGTGAAATTTGAACAATCTAAGGATACGTAAAACTTTTTAATATTTCTTTCCCAATCCCTTGCAGGTTTCATTGTAGAGGATCAATATGTTTGCCCTTAAATTTTTGCTTTGAACGTTTAATGATAACTAATGTATAGCTATGAATGATCAATTTCAGACATCTGTTTAAATACATATAAAAACATCCAACTCCTCAATATAAGTTCATCGGGTTAATCTAAAACATCAGATATTCCATCACAAGAAAATATAATCTATCATTTTTCTTAAATCTTATTGCATTCTTTGACCAAGTGACAAAGTTAGTGGACCAGAGGAATGCTGTGGATATAATTTACTTGGACTTCAGTAAGGCATTTGACAAAGTAAACTACAACCTACTACTTGAGAAGATAGAAAAATGCGGGTTAGACAGCATCACCACCAGATAGATCCATAGCTGGCTGACCGGCCATACTCAGCGTGTGGTCCTCAATGGAACCACATCTACATGGAGGGAAGTGTGTAGTGGGGTGCCCCAGGGCTCTGTTCTGGGCCCAGTGCTCTTCAACATCTTCATCAACGATCTGGACGAGGGGATAGATGGGGAACTCATCAAATTTGCAGATGACACCAAGCTGGCAGGAATAGCCAACACTCCAGAAGACAAGGTTAGGATACAGGAGGATCTGGACAGGCTTGAACACTGGGCACTATCTAACAAAATGAAATTCAATAGTGAAAAAAGTAAGGTTCTACATTTAGTCAAGAAAAAACAAATGTACAGGTATAGTATAGGGGGTACCTTGCTCAATAGTAGTAACTGTGAGAGGGATCTCGGAGTCCTAGTGGACAATCATTTAAATATGAGCCAGCAGGGTGCTAAAGCTGCCAAAAAAGCCAACACAGTGTTAGGCTGCATTAACAGAGGGATAGAATCAAGATCACGTGAAGTATTAATACTACTTTACAATGCCTTGGTAAGGCCACACTTGGAATATTGCATCCAGTTTTGGTCACCACGATATAAAAAAGATGTTGAGACTCTAGAAAGAGTACAGAGAAGAGCAACGAAGATGATTATGGGACTGGAGGCTAAAACATATAAGGAACGGTTGCTAGAATTGGGTATGTCTAGTTTAACAAAGAAAAGGACGAGTGGGGACATGATAGCAGTGTTCCAATATCTCAGGGGCTGCCATAAAGAAGAGAGAGTCAAGCTATTTTCCAAAGCGCCTGAAGGCAGGACAAGGAGCAATGGGTGGAAACTTATCAAGGAGAGAAGCAACCTAGAACTAAGGAGAAACTTCCTGACAGTTAGAACAATTAACCAATGGAACAACCTGCCTCCAGAAGCGGTGAATGCGCCAACAATGGAAGTTTTTAAGAAGAAACTGGACAGCTATTTGTCCGAAATGGTATAGGGTTTCCTGCCTGAGCAGGGGGTTGGACTAGATGACCTCCAAGGTCCCTTCCAACTTTATTATTATTATTATGGATCATCGCACAGTCAGCCAGATGTTCAGACTGGATTTGGCATTTTGTCTACCTATCGAGTCCTTCTCCTGTTTGATGGTATTACAGGTATCGTCGCAGGATGGAAGCAGTTCCTAGTAAGGCCGCCTTTTGCAATTGACTAATAGCGAATTTGTCAATGCCAATGGTGTTCAAGTGGTGCTCCAGTTGTTTTGGGATTGCACCCAAGGCGCCTATGACTATTGGTACTACCCTTGCTTGCTTTTGCCACAGTCTTTCTATTTCTATTTGTAGGTCTTTGTATTTTGTTATCTTCTCCAGTTCTTTCTCTTCTATTCTGCTGTCTCCAGGCACTGCCACGTCCACTATCCAGACTTTTTTGTCTTTCTTATCGACAATTGTTAAATCTGGGGTGTTATGCTGCAGGTGCTTGTCTGTTTGAATTCTGAAGTCCCAGAGCAGTTTAATTTTATCATTTTCTATGACTTTCTCTATTTTATGATCCCACCAGTTTTTGCTTACAGGCAAATGATATTTTTTGCAGATCTTCCAATGCACCATTGTTGCTACTTTGTCATGCTGCTGCTTGTAGTCAGTCTGTGCAATCTTCTTGCAACAGCTTACCAGGTGGTCCACTGTTTCTTCAGATTATTATTATTATTATTATTATTGATTTGTTTGTTTGTTTTATCCATCCATCAATGCATGTGGTCTTTACCTCTTATCACCCAACCATGATACAAAGATATGGAAGCATCTGGCAACAGCTTTTTTTCTGCTATGATCACATGACATTACCTTCATCTTATTCCAGCCCAGGAGGGAAAGTCACTTAAGTCATCCCTAACTGTTCTATTATTAAAGTAGTCTTTTCTCTCCTTATTCTGATGATGTCCAAAGATGGTCTCATTGGGGATAATCTTTGTGAAACATGCATAACCTTGGAAAAGAGTCAGGTAATTAGCAATCCCTGAGAAAATGCAATTAAGGAAAGATAGGGTGCAGCAGTAAGGATGACAAGTATCTGTCTGCCTCTTTGTCTGTCGGTCTGTGTTTCTCTTTCTCCATCAATATGTACACAAAGAGAAATCAGGATTTAAATATCCCCATAAGAGAAATCATTGGACTCAGGGTAATCTCCTTCTGCCCTGTTAAATTGGTCCTTGAGTTATCAAGTCTCAGGGGATAGGTGAAATTTTGAAATGGTTCTCTTGCTGGTCTAATCTCGTATGCTGAATGCTTTTTTTAAACTTTTTAACATTGATTGGTTTTTGACACATTTTATTGTTTTATATCTTTGTTGTACATTTCCCAGAGTCACTTCAATATACATTTGATAAATATTTTTTAGTTGAAAGGAGGAATAGCATTACTTGAGAAGAATGAAGTTAAGTTCCTCAAGATAAGCATCTGTGCCACTCCTAGATTGTCCCTGAAAGTCATTTTATCATTTTGTTGGGCAGCAGAACTAATTAACATCTAATCTTCAGAACTGTTGCAGTGGCAGGTTTGATGCATTAGTGCTGGTTTCTTAGGACAGGCAGCTTTCCTTCGATGGGAACCCTTACCTTGTTCTACCTCCTGTCTCCTGGGTCTTCCTCTAGTGAAGGCTAAACTGCTGAGATGCCTCATCATCATTCACTTGTCTCTTTAATGGAGCAGGGGGGCCACTTGACGATGTCTCATAGCAATTATTCTACAGGTAGTCCTTGACTTACAACTATAATTGAGACTAAAATTACTGTCATAAGTCATTGTGGTCATTCAATGACCAGACCTGATTTTACATTTTTTTCATAGCAGTTATTAAGCAAACACCCTGATCATTAAGCAAATCTATTTTACTCAATGGGTGTTTGTTGTTTTTTTGCTGGAAACCAGAAGGATATGTCAGAAACCAGCAAAAAAAGGTCAATTTTCGTCACATGACTGCAAGACTCTGCAAATGTCCATAAAAGTGAGCCCATTGCCAAGCACCCAAAATGTGATTACCTGACTGCAGATGGGTTCAGTCATTGAAATCAGGTCACAGATAACTTCGAACAGTCACAAGCCAAGTTACTTGTAGTTTAGAAAACAGCAAAGAAATAGATAGGATAAACTGAGCAGGAAAATATCATGATAATGGTTGAACACCATTTCTAAGCTCTGTTTGGAAAGCTGGACTTCTATAGTGCACTTGATGTATCAAGGTTAATGGCACTGCAGTTGGTCATGGGACAGTATATGAGATGAGAAAAGGAAAAGTTTAATGGCTCAGAAATTTAGGCTACAATGATTTGTTTCTCCAATTACATTTTTATTATAAAATGGAGGCTTCAGTATCAGCAAAACACATTTAATTTTTGAAAACTGATTTTACAAGTGGGAGCGTAATTTCATTTAGTTATTTTTCTTCTTGTCTAGCAAGCCTGAGTTGAGCAGGAAACTTAGAAGAAGAGAAATATGAGTTTCCACCAAGGGGTTCCCTTCTTTTGAAAATGTAGCTTGGAACTTCCTGGCTATTTCTGACTTTCTTAATAATAGATCATCATCTCTAAAATACATTTGTAGAAGCCCTTGGGTACAGAGCCCTGTTGCTACAACTTAGCATTCTAGTACTAGCACGTCACTTTAAAATATATAATGTTAAACCAAAGAAGAAAGAAGTCTAAACAAATTGTTGCCCTTGTGGGTAAAATAAGAGCTATTCCTGACTCCTTTGTGGCCAATTTTTGGGACAGAGCTCCAAGTGACAGTCAGGATGGATTAATTTTTATGACTCAATAACTTCTAAGAGCCAGTTTGGTGTAATGGGCAATGCAGCAGGCTAGAAACGGGAGACCCTGAGTTCTATTTCTGCTTATGGGTAATGCAGCAGGCTAGAAACGGGAGACCCTAAGTTCTATTTCTGCTTTAGGAACGAACCTGACTGGATGACCTTGGGCCAGTCACTCCCCCTCAGCCCTTGGGAAGTGGCAATGCCAAACCACTTCTGAAATTTTGCCAAGAAAACTGCAAGGACTTCTCCAAGTAGCCTTCAGGAGTCAACACTGATTCAAAGAAATAAAACAGAAAAGAAAATCCTTCTAAAAACAACGAAAGAGACACTCATTCAACATTTCTATTGAATGAAGCTCCCTCTGACAGGAAGGAATATTGATCCATATGGGAATGGTAGTGATATGTCAAAAAATAGGTTTCAGTGAATACTACAGTATGCATTCTTGTGTCCAGGAACAAACTGATAAGAAGTAATAACTGCTGTGAGAATGTTGAATTACAGGTAGTCCTCAACTTACAAGCACAACTGAGCCCAAAATTTCCATCGGTAAGCAAGAAAGTTGTTAAGTGAGTTTGCCCCATTTTATGACCTTTTTGCCACAGGTTAAGTGAATCACTACAGTTAATTTAATAACACGGTTGTTAAGTGAATCTGGCTTTCACATTGATATTGCTTGCAAATGGTGATCACAGGACCCTGGGACACTGCAACTGTCATAAATACATGCCAGTTGCCAAATGGCCAAATTTTGACCAGGTGACCATGGGGATGCTGCAATGGTCATAGGTGTGAAAAACGGTCAGAAGTCACTTTTTCCAGTGCTGTTGTAACTTCAAACGGCCACTAAATGAATGGTTGTAAGTTGAGGACTACATGTGTGATAAGGCTGCCAGTGTAGATGGTTTAATCAGAGAAATTTTAAAATATGTCTGCAATTTGCTTTTAGAATGATTGTGTAACTTGCTTAATGAAGATATGAAGATTCATCTGGCCCTGATGGTAGAATAATGACATTACTGATACCTTATACCAGGTATAAGGTCAATTTCATTGATGGCCGCATCAGCATTGGGGTTGCCCTCGGTGTGTGTGTGTGTGTGGCCAGGGTGGGTGCGGCCTACTGGGTGGGTGTGGATGGAGTGGGTGTGGCCTACTGGGTGGACATTACATAGATGGATGAAGAGAGAGAGAGAGAGAGAGAGAGAGAGAGAGAGAGAGAGAGAATTATTGAGCTAGCTATCTAGTTATCCTGCCCATATTCAAAGTGGATTTTGGGTGACGTACAAAAGTGGAAAAAACATAAAAACCGCTAAAAACATTCATTCAAACAGGCAGTCCAGGATAGAATGATCCAATAAACAGCAAAACCAACAAAAACAAAACAGAGGCTTTAAACAAATAATAAACATCAACCCTGGGCCAGGAACCAAAGCCAGGTTTTCAAGGCTTTCTGAAACCCCAGGAGAGAGTATGATGCACTGAGATATGGACCTGAATCAGTGGTGGGATTCAACCAGTTCGTACCAGTTTGGCAGAACCAGTAGCTAATTTTTTGTTGCCCGGGCCCAGAATGGACTTCCGGAAGCGGTATCCACACAGAGAACCGGTTGTTCACATATTTCAATCCTACCACTGACCTGAATTGTAATGTATTAAAGACTGAGATTCATGTATTTGACAGACAAAATGAAGTAAATGATTGCAAGTGAAAATAAGTGGCGAACAACCAGGCCAATAGATGATTTTTTACTTGTTTAGAGTTTACTAAAGGTGAAAAATTGGATGGAGAAATTTTAAGATGATGATTAAAACGTAGTGAGGAATTAACATTTGATGAAAGAAGGAAAAATGGATGTGTATAAGAATGTTTATTTTGTTATATAGAAGTGTCAGTTGGATGTGTCAGAAGAAACAAAAAAAGTTAAATGGAATGAAAATTAATTAAGAAGTCTGTGTGGCTGAAGAAGAGATAGGATGGATGTTGAATGTATGTGACTTGAACAGAAAAGTGAGTAATTAGTACAGAAGTATATCCTGATATAGTTTTGCCATTTGGAGACAAAGAATGAAGATCAAATCATAATACAAATACATGAAGGAAAAGTGAATGGGATGAAAAGGAAAAAAAAGGGGAAATTTGTGGTTGAATGGTGTTGATAAGATACACAAAAGAACAAAAGTATATGAATTTGTGGATGAAAAATAGGGTAGAATTTGCCAGGACAGAAAGATATGCATGAGATAATAGATGATGTAAGCATGAACAATTTTAGCTGTGTTTCCTTTTCTGTTTCTTATCTCATGCCTTTACTTTGTTTGCCTTACATGTTGTTACTTCTTTCCTGAACTTGGCATAACATTACTTAAAGCCCTGAAAAGCAATTGTGTCGTGGTTATGTGTGTTTGTATGTATTTTTAAGCTAAAAGTTAAGACTTGTCCCCTTCTGTGATAGAGAATGCAAGGAGGTCATTTTTTAAGATGATGGTAGTCATCCTATTTTTTTAATGTTGTCATTAAAAAAGAACAGTTTTTATAAGGGAAATATGAGACATATTTTGATCAATCAATAAAAAGTCTCATTCAGGTAATGTAATAATTATCAACTAAAGCGGCATTCAGTTCTTGGTTACAGCCAGGTTGTGCAATCTTTCTTTCAGAGCACATACAGATGTTAACATGGAACTACTTCACTGAATCTTCCCTCTGTGTTCAAAACATCTTCTGTTTCTCTATAACGGTGCTGCATGTTTTTCAACCCTTTCTTTTCCATTCTCACAATGACTACAACTGCTGGGGATGAGGAAACATTTAGCATGGCTACATTGGGACAGAAGCTATGCATCCCTCCTTCCCTCCCTCTTCTCTCTGCTAGGTTTCCCCCTCCCTCCTTTCCAAATAAAAAAGAGAGCCACCATTAAGAGTTAAAGGCATATGAATTTGCCCTACTTTTCATTTCCACAAAAATTCATTAGATTTCAAGAGCTGCCTCTGCATATTAGACAGAGACAGACGTGGAGGGTGAAGCGGGAGGTACTTCCATCAACCAAGCATATCAAGTTTTAGCTATAGCCTCAACCACATTGATGCAGGCTTTCTCATGCATAGCTGCCATTCAGAGCAGAAAATATCATTTCAAGACATGATTCTGTGCAGTCTGGCTGAAGAAAAAAATTAAAATTTAATTCCCACTTATTGTGATCTTGAACATTTGTTACTTCCCCATGTGTGCTAGGAGTGAGGCAAAATTATATTAAAAAAGCGTGTAATAACATTAGTAAAATATACTAAAATAGGGCAAATCAGCAATAAACATATTCTAAAAGCGGGGGGGGGGGGCTATTTGAAGTCTTAGACTGGAAGAGCTATAAAATGGTGAAATGCTCACTAAGCCAGCCTAAGGCCAAACTGCAACCAGGACTGGTGAGTCTCTGGCAGATTGAATTCTGTAGTAGGAAAAAGGGGTATTTGGTGAGATACCAAGTCATGTGGTTTAGATTAAGTTGATGTGTTCATATTAATGTAACATTTTTCAGTTTTTGGCACTTGTAGGTAGGGAGGGAGTGATATGAATACAGGGAAGGAACCCCAGTAAACCTTGAAATTTGATTTTCATTCTGAAGTGTTTCTTAAATATGGCAGATATTCTGGGAGAGAAAGAGAGGGAGCATTTCCACATAAGAATCCAGGTCCAATTTGAAAGCAGCTACAAATCTCTATGCTCTTACCACATCATCAGTGATGGAAAGTTAGATTGTTTTATTTCAGGTCTGTTGAGACTGCTGTGAAAATTAGTTTGTTTTTTTTTTAATGTTGGCTCTATAGCCACATGGAAGGTAAATTCACTCCATTTTCCAAACTCTTAAACTTTGCCGTTTTCCCTCAGTAGCTGAGACTGAAGGATCCCGGATGGCAGCTGCTGCTTAAAAATTGACTAGACTTTTCTGTACCTGACAAAGAGCAATGCACAAATAGAGGAGCCTCAGCTCCTTCCTTCTGTTCTTGTTACTGACCTCACCACCATTATTTTTGCAGCTCAAAGGGAAAAAAAAGAGGATATTCTGTAGATATAATAGCAGAACTGCACCTTAAAGCTGCCAAGAAGAATTGGAAAGTATTTCAAAGGAGATCAGAAGGTCTGAGGAACTGGAAGAAGTAGAAAAGGAACAATTCAGCAATGAGAAAACTATTCACTTTTATTGCTCCAAAGTGTGTGAGGAAAGAGTGTGAAGAAAGAGCCTCAGTATTGGAACAAGCAGGGGGTTCATTATTTATTTACATTTATTAAGAATTTTTGATTGAATAAAAGACTAATCAAAAGAAAACCAAGAAACTGCAAAAAACAAAGACAGAAGAAAAGCTTAAGCAAAGAAATGTGATTACTTCTGACCTTATTTTGAACATATAATTACAATCTTAGACCCTCATGCTTCTTAGATATTATACAACTCCCTTTGGTCCCTCATTTAATCTACATCTTTCTTAATCTTGGAGCAGTAGTGTGTAAGCACCACACTTTTTTTTTCTAGCAGTAGAGTAAGCTCATGCTATTTATTGCATGTGTTGAAATGTGCTGATCCTGCTTCAGAAGAGGCAGCCATGCTCAAGTGTCTGGAAAGTGAAAAGCTATGTCCCCCTCAGAAGACTTATATATCAGGATTACTTGGTGGCAGTTCTCTTTGTCTGTCCCTTCTGAGAAGATGAATTTTCTTCTGATTTACTTTGGAGATTCAAAGCAAGAGACTCCTGTCAATCTGCTGTTTGAGGCACATCAGAGGCCAAAAGGGTAGATATACTTTGTCCAAACAAGAAATCATATATTTTTTTTTTTCATGAAAGACTGAAGCAATCAGGCAGGGAATGCCAAAGAGTACCCCAGAATGAAAGATTATCTGTTCATGTATTTGTCTGCAAGTCTTTAGGGGGAAAAAACCCCTAAGGGTAGAAGTTGAATTCCACAATTCTTTGTGACTCGGTCATGTTTGGGGGTCTGGGGGTGGGAGAGATTCTCGGTTGTGAACTGCCTGGGAGCTCCGCTCTGCCCACTTGTAAGCCCTCAGAGTTAGAGCTGGTACAAGCCCTATCATGCATATTAAGTTATGGTAGCTGAGATTGGTTTGGGGGAATGCAGGGAGGGGTAGGTAGACTTTTGTCCATAAGGATGATCACTCTCATGGAACTGTCACACAGAGTGGTGTGCGGACAACAGAGCCTCTCTTTTATCTCGTGTGTAATTCTCCTTCTGCTAGTGAGAGCCTAGAGGCAAAAGCAGCTGCTCCCTCCCAGCCATATAATGCTGTCTCTGCCTTTCCATCTACAGTATATGGCAGTACAGTGTGAACTGTTTTCTCAGCATCAAGAAGGATATGCCAAGGCAGTGCTTCCTAATTCCTTGTTTTTGTGTTTTCATCTACGAGGTGCTTCTGTTGTTCCGGCCATTCATGGGCTTTCACTTGCATAGATGTTATCTGAAAGGCTATTTTCTCATGTTTGTTGAATTGGTGTAGAATCAATTACACATGATTTAAAGTAGAAGTCAAAGGCCACTTAATAGGGAATGTTTGATTTCCTGGTACTTGATATCCCAACCTGGGTGTATCTTCCTCTTTGTGCATAGAATATTATATTGCATTACATTTATTGTATTATATTATTATATATACTCACACAATGGATGGGTGGGTGGGTGGAAAGAGAGAGAAGATGAGGAAGAGGAGGAGGAGGAGGAGGAAAAGAAGGAAGGAAGGAAAGAAGGAAGGAAGGAAGGAAGGAAGGAAGGAAGGAAGGAAGGAAGCTTGGAATTGATATAAGAAACAGGCATGAGAGGATGGAGCTTCTATTCCTTTTCTTATTTATTTTAAATAGGTGTAAAAACAAAAAGTAAACCTGAAACAGTTCTTCAGCCAGCCCTACTCTGTACTCATCTATTTATATATTACTAAAACTCTTGTCATGACCTTTCACTGAAATAATGCATAAGGCAACAATTTTTGATCCGAGGTATCTTGAATGGGCTAACTTATGAAATGTGTCCAGAATCTGGAACAAATGAGAGTCTAAACCAAACTGGGCAGATGGAAAAGAAAAAAAAATTGTACCTATATTTCATTGCAAACTAGACCCTAGTGCATGTCAAAAGGGAAACTTTTTCCTAGGAGAATATTACTACAGTATATAAATGGCATTCAAAGGATGTGTGCACTCAAACTGTTCAGTAATAATGATGTGTGATTCCCAGCTGTATTATAGAAGTATTTTTCACTCAGCTTTACATAATGTTGTCCTTTTCCCCAATGATTTATACCTTTACTCAAACAAGTTTAAAAACAATTCAAAAGCATGCAGATTTGGGAGCCAATTCACACCTTGCCACCTATTAGACACATTTGCCTTTGTATACGTTGGGAGGGGGGAGCCAGCCTTATATATAAAAATTCCTTCCAAGTATGCTTGAAATTATCTTTTTCTAACCTCATTCTGTATTTGCTGGTTTCTTTGAAGCTTGTTGGAAGAAAAACAGTTTTGAAAGACCAGTGGTAAGGAAGAAAAAATGGTTGGGATCAGATGTGGTTCTCTTTCTCCAAATGTTCATTTCAGTGGGGAGGAAAGAAGGAAGCATCATGTTATCTTAAAAAATATTTCTGATTTCCAGCCCAAGACATAATTTATACAATTACAAAATCAAAGGCATCCCATGAGCTCCAGGTTTAAACTACTCGTCTAATGGCTCTCAGAACTGTATGAATCTGCTAACTATTGTTACTCCTCTTATTCTAGCATAAACCTTTCTGGGTGGGGCCCACATTTTTAAATTGCTCATTGCCTAGACACCCAGGATAAACTGCAAGTGCACCTAGGCAGCTAGGATGCTTGGCAAGAATCAGTTTCTTTAAATCACAAGTGTCTAACAATGATATTCTTTGGAAAGCAGTACATTACGGTGGTGGAATCTCCAAAGAGAGTGAGGGAAGGAGTGAAGAGGTTGGCAAGTTTAGAGGGCAGGAAGCAATGCAAACTCAAATTTCACCCAAATTGCTGAAGCCCTTATCTGGTTGTTCCCAAGAGAATGTAGTCAACTTGGTGGGATTCTTGTAAATAGGTTAGCAGCAATTCAGAAGTAACTGATTGTCTCATGATATTCTGGTTCCTTGTTCCTGACAATTATTTGGCCAATTTCACCTCTAAAGCAGAGCTTAATAAAGATTTGTACATTGTTGCTGCTTATACTTATGGCTTTGATTACTTTTTAGCTATTCTTGGATGGAGATATTCCATATTTGCCTGATCCCTGCCTTTATTGGTTGATTAAATCATATTAAAGATATTTGATTTGATCTAATTGAATTTTCTTTATATGAATAGATCCATCTTGTCTTGAAAAAAAGCCAGGGGTTGCTAGATAGAGAAAACTTGCATTAGAAGCAGCCAATTAGGTAATTAGTAAACAACTCCTAATTCTACTTTTTCTACATGTGGTGACTGAGCAGATGGTAACCTTTTTGCTCCAGGGGTTTTGTTTTTATTTAACTGAGGATGTTGCTTTTCCAGGCCATCTTTAGAATAAATCTGCCCTGATGGGCATTCTGTAACTAGCAATTGAAAAGTACTTAAGCTCTGGTCAATCTCTCCTGTGAAGGAGCGGGATGGACTGGATTGCCAGAGATTGCTTTGTAGTAAGCTTAATTAACTATTTTGTTCCTCTGGCAAAGTTTGATATAACCAGAGGCCAACCCATACAATTTTTTTTTCTTAGTGCTGTAGCATTTGGCTCACTCATATGACACCTGGCACATTCCCTTAGAAATTTTCTGACACTATTTTCCCATCAGTATGCTATTTCCACCCCACACCCCATCCCATACCCCTCCTGAGCTTGATCAATTTCATTAATGTTGCTGTCTAAAATTTCTGAAATATAAACTTCAGAATGGAGATATTATAAACATTTACCGGTGGGAGTATCTTCAAAGCTTTATAACCAGTCTGGCAACATTTCTACCCATCGTTCACCTTTGACCTGAGGGAAGATTGTTCTGGATTGCATTTGTTTTATAACTGGATCGCTGGTTAGCCATGTTTAAGGGAAGAGTCCAGTTTTGAGTGTGCTTTTATACAGCTGACACAACCTTTTTCCTTTTTAAACCCTTACTGCTCCAGAGTGGCACAAGTCGACTCATTTTTTAAAAAAACAAGCAAATATAAAGACTATGTAATGTGTCTTCTCACATTCAAAACTGTAGCAGAATATTCAGGGCATATACACACCATTCTATATCAGATGTGGTTTTTCAAACCCATTCTGGTACTCTTGCAATTAAAACACTACAGTATGTGCTGGTGTGTGGCATTTGATTATATTACAGACACAGCAGATAGTGTGCTGTATTCATTAGCATATGACCTCTAGAGAGGTTTTATATATGAAAAAGCCCAAGTGGGCTCCAGCATTGACTGCATCCAGAATTTCAGCACTGCATAGCAATTTAACACTCTTTAATAGGTTTGCTGGATTGCAATCCAGAAATCCCACATAGCTTTCAGTCTGCTAAAGCCCATCTCCCTCCCCTGTTTTTTTATTATGATGATGATGATGATTTTACAACTTGCTTAGAGTTCTGCTAACTGCTGCAGGTAAATTATAGACCAAACTGAGAAAATTAAATGGAAGAAAACCATAGTAAATTAAAAAGTCCAAATGAAGTTTTTGGGTTGCAAAATGACTGTCAAATAACAGATGATTTTAAACCAGTAAGTTCACTTGCTTCTTGGATCTAAAATAGCTGAAGTGTTACTGTGGCTTATCCTATAATAAATGTAAGTTTGTTGCACAATAAAGACTAACATGGTAATTTCTTTTGAAATTCATGACTCCAGCAGAAGATCAAATTCCAGGTTCTTGTTTGTTTTCATCCCTGAGGCATTTAAACACATTCATTTTGGATTAAAACTGGAGTTAGTGGAAGTGGATAGAACTGGCTGGGCCTATTTATAAGGTCTCCTTTCTCATTAGAGCTACATTTTTATGGATTTCATGAGTGCACAATGCCATTATGTAGAAATCTGGAGGCAGATATGTGATATCCCTAACCTCAAAAAGGTAGAAAGGTATTACAGATAACTAAACAGCAACAGCAGTAGTAGCACAATGCTTATATTAGGACATGCTAAGTTAGCTTCTATAAACTTTAGATCCAAAAATTCAGGTTCCAAGCTGCTCTTAATGAAAATATAGTAACAGTACTATATCCTCAGCATGTTGATTATGCAACTTTTTTAGTGGATTAATTGTAACAAATTAATCCAAAACACCTGAAGGCAGGACAAGAAGCAATGGATGGAAACTAATCAAGGAGAGAACCAATTTAGAACTAAGGAGAAATTTCCTGACAGTGAGAACAATTAATCAGTGGAATGACTTGCCTCCAGAAATTGTGGTAGCTCCAACACTGGAGGTTTTTAAGAAGAAATTGAACAACCATTTCTCTAAAATAGCAATAGTAATAGCACTTAGACTTATATACCGCTTCATAGTGTTTTACAGCACTCTCTAAGCGGTTTACAGAGTCAGCCTATTGCCCCCAGCAATCTGGCTCCTCATTTTACCAACTTCAGAAGGATGGAAGGCCGAGTCAACCTTCAGCTGGGGAGAATCGAACTCCTGGCAGTGAGCTGAATTAGCTGAATTAGCCTGCAATACTGCATTCTAATCACTGCGCTGGCATAGCTCCTGAAATGGTACAGGGTTTCCTGTTTGGGCAGGGGGTTGGACTAGAAGATCACCAAGATCCCTTCCCACTCTGTTATTCTGTTAACAAGTTTCTCTGAGCCAATAATGACCCATTTAAGATAGATTTTCATGTTAGGTGTTTTCATTTGGCATATCAAAAATATGCACTGGATTTGGTTCATTTGCAGAAGATGGACAAATAGTCAATTTCCGCCCTAGATTATTTCTATGCACTTTTCCAAACTCCATTTGGAAAACTCATAAACTGCAGAAGCTGATAAATTGTTGAGTTTCAACTGATATGTTAGTCTGTCAAGTGTTGATTAAGTCAGTTCCTCCTGAAATTCACAGAAATACCTTATCTATTCAACTCCCAATCCATATTTTTTCATTCCAGAAATGAGTTTCATTCCCTCCTCCCTTTACTGGAAAAAACAACTTTAAAAAGTCTTTTTTTTTTTTTTTTGCTTATCACAAGCAGGAACTGTAACCACAGTATATATTTTGGTTTCCTAATTGCTTATATTTTGGTGACTCTTCTAATAACTAAATCTAAAGAAACTCTGGAGGATGGAGGATGGATCAACTGTGTGTGTGTGTGTGTGTGTGTGTGTGTGTGTGTGTGAGAGAGAGAGAGAGAGAGAGAGGGAGAGAGAGAGAGAGAGAGAGAGAGAGAGAGAGAGAGAGAGAATTTGAATGTGAATCTTGATTGTCCCTGGACTACCATTTCATTCTCAGACTTCATAGAAGGTAGCTATGCTGGTGCTCTACATTTGATAATGCAATGGATTATCTCACTATTCCATAGGATAGAATAGAATAGACTAGACTAGACTAGACTAGAATAGAATAGAATAGAATAGAATAGAATAGAATAGAATAGAATAGAATAGAATAGAATAGAATAGAACAGAACAGAACAGAATAGAATAGAATAGGTTTATTGGCCAAGTGTGATTGGACACACAAGGAATTGTCTCTGATACATAAGCTCTCAGTGTACATACAATGATTATGTAAAAATTTAGAAATTAGAATGTGTAGATATTTTCTAGCTCTTGGTTTTTCAGTCTTTTGGCCCTGCTTCCTGTTAAATTATATGCAGAAGCTAATAAAAGTAGAATGAAAAGTTGATCCTTTGTTAAAAATTACACTGCTAAACTGACATTCATAGGATGGGGTGGGGAGGGGGAGGAACCATATAAAGCTTTCTTGAAAATGAACCATTTTGAACCATCATGTTTTCAGGTTTAGCTCCTTCTTATTTATTTTTAAAAATAATATCTATACTGTAACTCATATCCTTCTCAACACTGGTTCATATTGTTGATTCTCCTGAGTAACATTTTTCAGTATATTTATAACTTAGATTTTCCTTTAGGGGAGCACAGAGTGGTTTTTGCTGGGTTTTTAGGTAATCTTACATAAGGCCTATGCAGAAACACTGTATAGCTCTAGGCCAAGGTTTGCTGGTTGCATAATTAATATAATCTGAATAGCTTACTTAGAGACATCTCCATTACTGCTCTATTGTAATATAAGTTCCACCCCTTTGGGAAGTGCGTGTAATACGGTTTTCTTCATTGGTCCCCCCCCTACCCCCACTTACTGGACATCTCTAAGGTGACCAATGAACTTATTGACTTTAAAAAAAAATGTCTGTAGTTTTCAGACACCATTTGGTTGTCTTCTTTCATCCAATAATGTTGAATTTAGTTCAAATTATTCTAATTAATAATAATAATAAGAAGAAGAAAAATCAGTGATTTCCAAGAAGAATCCCTGATCTAAAGTTGGATTGTCCAACGTTTTGGAGCACTGAATTAAAGGAGATACTAAACACTTAAATAAAAACTTTCACGGCGTTTGTTTCCAGAATGTCTGGATCTGGAAATAAACAAGATGCATTTGGGATACTATGATTAGATTATTATAGGATCTGGTTGTAAAAGTTTAAGTGAAGTTGCCTTCTAATTAGTAGAGACTACTGTAGTTTTTGTGGAATTGTTTATTTTCAGAATGCCTCCAAATATGCATTTGCTCAAGACACACAACCAAAGGAAAGAAAACGCTTTGATTTCTTAATCTCAGCTGCTCTTTTTTTTTAAGAACATCAATATTGACTACTGCTAGGAAATAGTATCCTCAACTAAAATAAATGTCTACTCCACAAGTCAGTAGGATCCTGTGTGCTTGACAGAAACTCTGGTTCAGCATCCTACATTCCTTTGCTACAGGCAAAATAAGAAATATCTGCTTTCAAATCAGACTTAAATCACATATATATTAATATAAAATATATTATAATCTACAATGTAATATAAATTTCTGGCCAAGCAGGCAATGATAATAATACCAATTAATATCATTCTAAATTATTATAAACAATATATTAAAATATATTAATAATAAAGGTAAAGGTTTTCCCTATCCAGTTGTATCCGACTCTAGTGGCCAGTGCTCATCTCTGTTTCTTAGCCAAGGGAGCCAGCATTGTCGAAGACACCTCTGTGTCGTGTGGCCAGCATGGCTATATGCCAAAAGCACACAGAATACTGTTATTTTCCCACCGAAGTGGTACCTATTTATCTACTCACATTTGCATGCTTTCGGACTGCTAGGTCGACAGGAGCTGGGGCAAGTAGCGAAACTCATTCTGTTGCGCAGTAATTGCATCTCAAATCCGGGCTGTTAGCTTTCCAGCTGACAAGCTCAGAGTCTTTAACTGATGGGCCATCAGTCCCCCTTATATTAATAATATTAATGACAAACTCATCATCAATCAGTTGCAAAAGGCAGCTTTATTTGGAATAGCTTACATCCTGCAACAATATCTATAACATCATCAAACATTCACATCCGCCTATCCCAGGTCCTTGGGAAGGATTCGATAGGTGAACAAAAATGCCAAATCCTGCCTGAACAACTTGCTGACTATGCGGTGAACCATAATAATCAATTAAATATATAAAGGGTGGTGGTGGTTGTAAATTATGGTCTTGGAGAAGTTTTGACATTTCTTGGGGAGGGGTTGATTTTATTTCTCAAAAAGCATTATTAATAATATTAGATCAAACACTGAAGTTTTCTTTTTATATTTATTCATGCACATAAAATAGTATCATGTTTATGAGTTCAGCATTTTGCCTACAGTTGTGCTTTTAGGTATAAGACATTATTATTTTATTCTCACCATGTCCCCAGCAATAACACTAGCTCCAAAGTGTGATGGGATGTTTAACTCCTACCATCTTTTTTATGTGCAGGCAATGAATGCATCACATGTTTAAAAGGAGTGGGGTCTTGTTCACTTGATCATGTTCCCTTATTTGAAACTAGCAACTATTTCTGCAAGTGCCCTGATTATTTGGTCAGCATACACAAGAAATTCATATATATATAAATTATTTTTTTTTCATCACACTGAATTAGAACTGATAGGAAAATAGGCTGGACATTAGTCACAGGCCAGCATTAGTCACAGCCACGACTGATGATGCTTCCCTGGGTTTTTCAGAATTCCCAGCCAGCATGCCAATCAGGAATTTTGGAGATAAGGTACCAGGCTGGGAAAGGATGGATTAGAAAGTGTCTGTTGATATTTCTGTGTTCAGTAATATCTACAGTTTTGTCATCTGTTGCAGCTGGGTATAGAATCAATCAACAAAAAGTAGAGTTGCTGATCTGCTGAAATTAAACCAATTGTTCTCTGTTTCTGTCTCCTTTATATTTTTAGCTTGTCCCAGAGGCACCTTCAAAGCATCGGCGGGAGATGCCCCTTGCAGTCCTTGCCCTACCCACAGTTATGCTTCCATCCCGGGTTCCCGGGAATGTGGCTGCCAGGCTCATTATTACCGTGCTTCTTCAGACGTCTCAGATGCCCCCTGTACTAGTAAGTATCTGAGAATGAGGAGGATTGGCTTAGTATGATCCCTGTTTCCTTTTGTATCTTGGATTCTTCTTCTGACCTGGTCTGTGTTTGCTCTTTTTCCTTCAGCTTCTTCCATGATTCTTTCCCTGTGCTTTCATTTCTTCTTCAAGCCCGTTGTCTCTCCATTTCTGAGGTCCACTTCAGTTACATTTCATGCATTAGAGAAGTATGTTCCGAAAACTGTCCAAAAGACTGGCTCTCCAGTCTTTCTAGGCTATCTGCCCATTTAAAGTTATGAGGAATAAGTGATTGCTGGGTGGGGTGGAAGAGAAGTTACTCATTCACAAAGTGGCTGTTCAAATATGACCTCAAGACCTTTGTAAAAATGAAGAAAGTGGTGGAAAGTGGTTTATAGTATTGCAGATTCCATTGGTGTAGCCACATCAGTCTGTGACTTGAAAAACAGCAAAGTATCTTGTGGCTTCTTAAATACTAATGTACCATATCTTTTTTTTTAAATTTGACCTACTATTGGTAACATTCACAGGGATCGATGTAGCCACAAAAACTGTTGTAGCCACGATCTTGATTCTTCTCTTCTGGGGATTTTGATCATATCTGCTTCCTCCTTTGTTACCTGCCAAGCCATTCTGTGTTCACCATCAATGCTTTTTGATTTCTGGATATAATTGTTAAAGTTAAGTAGACTATCAATCAGAGAATAGTCTGTATTTTGTTTAAGAGAAATAAGTTGGAAATCAATTAATTTGAAGGTATATCCCAATGGCAAGCATTTTGCGAACAGCCATGATTCACTGACATTTGTTGTTTTGGGTATATTTACATTAAATTTGTTTGTGTTTAAGGTGCATCAAGATTCTTTGTTGAAACTCAAGATGTACTTAAAAAAATCTTGAAAAGCACAGTGAAGCAGAAACATAGTTAAGGTTGCAATTAAGTTCATGTTCATGAATAATAATTGTCTGGCTAAGTTAGGCAATGACAGCTGGTCTAAACTGAAATCTTCCTCATTTTTATTACTCCATTAACAAAATGTGGGGATTTTAAGAGGTGGGGAGGGAAATGAAAATGGGGTTCCCTATTGGTGGTAGCAGCATCAATTCTTGAAATCTGGAAATAATCTGTCATGGCTGTAGGCTGCTTTGGAGTACCAAACTGTGTAGTTTTCATCCTCGAAATTTGGATTAAAATTGTTTCTTAGGAAAGATTTCTCTCTAGTTGAGTTTTACTTAGTTTACTCCAAAGATAATGAAATAATGTCACTGCCTACCTTTGCACTTATATATTTGACTTTTTCTATTTCAGTTTTTCAGGATTTAATTTTCCACTGTTTTGTAGGCATCCCATCGGCCCCTCGGGATCTCAGCTATGAAATTATTGGATCCAATGTCCTTCTGACCTGGCGTCTCCCAAAGGATCTGGGTGGTCGAAAGGATGTTTTCTTCAATGTCATCTGTAAAGTGTGTCCGACTGGCTCTCCAGGGCCTTGTGTCCGTTGTGGGGACAGTGTTCAGTTTGAACCCCGGCAGGTGGGGCTGACCGAAAGCCGGGTTCAAGTGTCCAACCTCCTGGCTCGTGTTCAATATACCTTTGAGATTCAAGCAGTCAACCTTGTGACTGAACTGAGTCCAGATTCTCCACATTATGCTGCCATCAATGTCAGCACCAGCCAGTCAGGTGAGGCACCTTTTTTGTTGACTATCATTGCTTATTTTAACCCCTCTTGTTCCGCTATTTTCCTTCGTCAGTCTTTGTCTCTCTTTTTTGCTGTCATACAGACATGGATGCTGATGAGATGAAAGCAAAGAGAACAATGGTTTTCCACTAATAGTGCAGGAGGCAAACTTTAGGTAGAATCTCGGTCTCATACCATTTACGACCAAATATCAACCTTTTAGATAAGACTGTGAAGGCAATTTATGTGAAACAAGGAAGGGTGAAATTGGTCAGAGGATCGAAAATGCTCATATTTCTTTCCGCCTAAAAATTTTAAAAACTTACCCTTTGGTTTTTGGCTGTGTGAAGTCACAGATGAGGCCAGCTGCAGAAGCAATGTCCATTTTCTTATTTTCCATATAGTCTACACTATTTGCCCACTATGTTGTGAAAGATGTATTTCAGGGTGTATTTTTGAGATGTTGAGCCTAATGCTGGGACACTCTTGTCATCTGACACTGGAGGAAAAGGAGCATTGTACCTTCAAATACTTTTTTAACTGGTCCAGCAAGAGCTCCAGATATTTATTACCTTGCAAGATTTTGTAAGGATATGAAAAATAAATCTTGCAAAGTTTTGAAATCCTATAAGATTGCAGCCTACATTTTAGGTTTCATAGGGCCATCTAGAACTGTCAGAGATGTCTACAAGCCCCTGTTGCTAGTACATTTGAGCACCTTTTATAGTTTGCAACAACATGCTCAGGTTGTAATACAATGCACAGGTTGTAATACTTCACAGAATAGGTAAGTCATGTCATCAAATTATTTAATGCAATTCATTAATATATTTTATTAACCATCTTTTAATGGGACTTGTTGCAACATTGCAAAATAAAGGTATCCTGTGTTGGCACATATTCCCATGGCCTTTGATAAAAAAAATTATTTTGCTTGAATCCACTCCCCCAAAACCTGGCAAAAGGGAAAGAGCTTGCCTTAGCAATTCAGAAAAAGATCTTTGAAGTGAATTTTTTGGCTCAGTACAATACTTTGAACATTTTAAAATCTATATAAATACCGGATGTTATCAAAGTCATGCTCTTTGGATTTACTGTCTCAAGCATTAGTCCCTTGGGACAGCCAATCCCTTTAGATTCTCAGCCTAACATCCCTTCTCTTTTTATTACTAAAGGTCCTAAGATGATAACTGCTGTTGCTACTTGGAAATTGTACAGCATTTTCACATGCTCAATATGCTTTATATAATTGTTCAGTGATCCCTATTATAGATGGGAAGATTGAGTTTGGGACATTAGATTGCCTAAGGCCACTTACTGAATTTATAGCTAAGGTGAGATCGGAACCACTGGATTGTGTTTGGGGATTATGTGTGTGGGACCTGGTCTTTGGGTGTCATGTAAATTTCGTTGTATGGGTATACTGTATACACATACGATGACAATAAAGTTTATTATTATTATTTGGTTTCATAGCTTAATCTGTTGAAAATTAGAGTCACTGCTGTCTTTCTCCCTTTCCTCCCACTCTAGCACAGTCTGTTTGTTTCCTTACTTGCTTGACAGAGGAGCCAACTATATCAGTTAGGAGATCAGTTGCTATGAGAAATGGAACCTTTTATCAGATTTTGGCAGGGAGGTAGAGTGTCTGATGTAAGAATAAATAGCAATTTTGCTCTCTGGCTTTATCTAGCCCAGTGTTTCTCAACCTTGACAATTTTAAGGCATGTGGACTTCAACTCCCAGAATTCCACAGCCAGCAATGCTGGCTGTGGAATTCTGGGAGTTGAAGTCCACATGCCTTAAAATTGTCAAGGTTGAGAAACACTGATTTCTAGCCAGTAGGTTTCTCCCAACTCATGTAATGGGGTAGTAGAATTAATTGGGAGGTTGGGGACTCATGTTTACGATTACCATAAGTATCTGAGAGCCTTCTTGTCTGCGTCTTAATTTCATGGATAAATGACACAAACAGCATGTGAAATTTAGAATCATGTACATCTGTATTTGTTTGTTTATAACTTTATATTCCATTCTTCTAATAAGGACAAGTAACTCAGAGTAGGTAGCAATAATCAAAACCACCAAAGCAAAATTAAATTAGTGTGGTGTAGTGGTTAACATATGTTTAGTCCCATCTGAGGTATGAAATGCTGCTAGTTGACTTTGGGCCAGTCACTCTCTCTCAGCCCAACTCACCCCACAGGTGAGGTTCTTGTGGAGAAATTAGGAGGAGGAAGAAATATTAGGTATGTTTTCCACCTTAAGTTATTTATGAAAATAATAAAAGCAGAATAACAAATAATAAAATAATAAGCAAGTTTGAGAAAAAGAAAACTCAAGTAAAATATACATTGTGAGAAGTTTCACTGCCTTCCTAAAAAGAAAGTTCTCTTCTCATTAATCAGAAATTATTCTAGTCCATCTTTTATTGTTTTCTGTTTTGAAGAAGGAAGAAGATACACAATTATACTTTGAACTGCTGGTCATTTATAGCTTTAACCCATGAACCACATGATATCCATGAAGATGAATAGAAGTTTAGGGAATAATAGCAAATTTATTTTTTTTAATTTTTATTTATTTATTATTGTTTTTTTTTATTTTCTCTATCTCTCCTACAAGGTGACTCTGGGTGGCTTATAGGTTATAAAACAAATAAAAAATAGAAGATTAAAAAATTGAAACAACACAAAGTTAAAGTATTATTAAAAACTATATTAAAATCGAACTAAGAAAGCTAAGAACCTGATAGGACAAGGATGAAGTCTTCTTACCCTGCCAGCTGCCTCCATGGTGAGTGCCCCCCTCGGAGCCTCAGGCCAGCCAGCAAAGCCAGGTTTTAATACCCTTCCAGAAGGCCAAAAGGGAAGGGGCAGTTCTCACCATCAGTGGTGGAATATTCCACAGGGATGGGGGCCACAAGAGAAAAGGCTCTTCTCTTTGATCATGCCTGCTCCAGTTCCTTAGCAGACAGGATCTGTAGCAGGTCTCTTCCACTGGTGTGGGTGGCGCAGCCTTGTCCCATCAGAGAGAGACAGCTCCTCAGACAACCTGGATCTATGCAATTAGGGGCTTTAAAGGTAACAACGAACACCTTGAATTGGATCTGGAGGCAAACCAGTAACCAATGTAGCTTGCGCAGTAAGGGGGTTACATGTGCAGCCTTAGGAGCTCTCAAGACTGGGCAGAATTGGCAGAAAAGGGGAATATAAGCAATACGAACAATCAAATAACAAGCACCTATATCTCCAACAGATTTCCAGGCTGAACATTGCTGTAAATTACTCCCAGCTTCCAGTTCTATGTATCAAAAGCACAAATCCCTTCCCCATCTTTTCCTTCAATTCAGGAGAGAAAGGCAAGGTCAAAATGTGTGCTGCCACATCTGTTGGATGAAGTGATATCTGAGGCCAGAAGATATGGCCACCTTGACACTGAGCTGCTTTGGTCAAAGTAGCCCCAGCAATTCCTGAAATATCTGTCTTAGGATCCCGTACATTTACTCAAAGTCATCTATATCACTTCCTCACTGTTACTAGCGGGATGGAAAGTAAGAGAATCTCAATCTGTTCTGGAGTCCCCGTCCCCATTTGATGACTTGGAAATCTAGTTGAAAGTTGAGCCAAGAGATTGACCAAGACTCCTAATTTATTTCCTATTAGTTGAGCTGGCATGGATCAACAACACTTATAGGCCAGCCGCTCATTTTACTGAGGCTATAAAGTGACCTGGAACGGAGATAAAACTCTCACTACAATAGTTCAGTGTTTGTTCTTATTGCCCCCAAAGACAGGGCACAAAATAGAAATCTCCTGGTGTGCTTCCCTAGTGATGGTCAAACACCAGTGACAACTTTTGTGGTAAGTTCCACCTCCCAGGAAGAACCTATTCCTCAGTGATTAGATTCTTTTTATGTTGGATGTATCTTCAAAATACATGTATATTTGTATACATGCATATATATATATATATCAGTCTTTTACTGACTGCTGAAATCTGTATGAACTTACAACAATAAAACAATGCTAAAGCCGAGACCACAATACAATAATAATACATTATAATCAGACAGTGGCTTCCAACTCATCATGGCCCAAATGCTCTCTGGAAAAGCTCCGTGCATGTGCTAACTTCGCCTCAAGATGGAGCTTATTTTGCCACAGTGTCTGCAAATCCCTGCCCCCTTAACCTCCCAATAATGTTAAGGGATTTTGTTGGGGTGCACGCAAGCAAATTCTATGATTCTTGAAGGAAACAATGCTGAAGAAGTCTAGGAGACTGACTATATAAGACTTTATTGCAGGGGTGTAAAACTCGCAACATCACGTGATGTGTCGTGACGTATCACGACTTTTTTGCCATTGCTGGGAATGTATTTGTATACATGCATATATATATATATCAGTAAAAGACTGATATATATATATATATGCATGTATACAAATATACATGTATTTTGAAGATACATCCAACATAAAAAGAATCTAATCACTGAGGAATAGGTTCTTCCTGGGAGGTGGAAGATGCATCATTTGCTATGATGCATCCGGTCTGCGGGCTGGCAGTTTGATACCCTTGCTTTATAGGATTAAATTGTCACCTTGAATTGCACCTGGAAATCTGTAGACAAAGAATACAGGTGCTGTTGTAATTCCGGTTAACTAACAAAGAGGACACTATTTTTTGCACCAAGCTCAGGTTAGAGATATGCATTAGTTACAGTGGAGAACTCAAAGTAGAGATCTCAAGAATTTAGACTGAACACTGTGCACCAGATAGCAGGAGCCTTAGCAGTTTAGCTTTAAAAATTTCATTAAGTTTAATTTAATTACTCTGGGAGCATAATTATTGTCCATACAGTTGAATAGCTAATTACTTCATTGGAGACTGTTTAGACACACTAGGAAAGGCTTGTAGAATGAAAATTTCCAGGAAGAAGATGATCTGTATATAATTATTGAAAAGCCTTCACCTGCTCAGTATAGTTTTTATTAAACCAGTTAATGTAGTAATGTGGGAGTGATTAACATGTCTCTTGATGAATGCAATTGCCCTGGTTTTCACATGATTAATTCTAGCATTTCAAGATGGCTGTAGGAAGTTAACATGTGAAAACTACATCACAATTTGATTTGGGATACAGACAAGATTACAACACTGTGAGTGTATGTAAAATGGCCAGGAAGCAGGGTGGAACTCAGTTTTAATGAATGGAATGGGATGGGATGGGATGGGATGGGCTGGGCTGGGATGGGATGGGATAGAAATCTTTATTGATTTAGTCATTTGACCATATCAAAAATATATAATTGATATAAAAATTAAATGGAAGGAAAGAATATATTTCTGTTTGACTGCCTTAAAAGTTGGAATAGGTTCGGTCAAGTCTCCATTATTTGAACATTGCAGCTACATTGCAGCTGCATTGTTGTACCTTGGCGTTTGATATAGAACTTTCATAATTAATTGCAGGCATTGGCAATCAATAAAGGAAGCTGCCAGTTTGTCACAGCCTCTCACAAGGGATTGAGTCAAATGCCACTTTCAGATCCATAAAAGCTGCATAAAGAGCCTCTCCAGGAGGGTTAGTGTACTTTGCAGAGATGTGGTGCTAGATTAGTCAGCAATGAAAAACCTGATCTGAAACCAGCTTCTTCCACTGCTAGAATTCTTTCTTGAACCATCCACTCAGCAAGATTATAGTAAAGATATGTAATATGTAATTTACTAATTATTTGTAATAGTCTGATTGGATAATAATGTCAGACCCATCCTAAGAACGACATAGAAAAATCTAGGCAAAATTTAGTCCTTTATTTGCTTACAACCCACAGACAGAATCCTGCCAGACTAAATCTTTACTCTCACCCCAACAAATATACTTTGGGAAATTTTAGGGAGTGGCTATCCTAATTCTCTTCCTCTGTCTCCTATCCAGCTTCAGGCTGGGTTCCCTCTGTTTCACACTCTCCCTCACACAACCTCCCCTTCTATAGGCACCAATCCTTATAGATAGTTAAGTTGTTTTTTTCCAGCTTTTCAATATATTGGCATTGTAATATGGTTGTTCCATTCCTTTGAGATTTTTAGGGAGATCATGATGCAGGTGAATAATGGGGGCTAAGACAATCTAGCTACTGAGATTGTGTTTTAAGGTTTCTGAAAAAGAGAACAAATGGATTCTAGAACAAATCAATCCTGAGTTTTTATTGGAGGCAAAATGACCAAACTCAAATTATCACATTATGGGAAGATTCACCCAGTTCCTTTCAAAAATCCATAAAATTGGGGAAAGGTAGAAAGAAAATAAAGAGAACCCCCAGCAGAAAATGGATGGACTTAATTGCAATGGCAATGAGTCACATTTAATTAATTAATTAAATTGATACGCCATCCATCTCACTACCAAAGTGACTCTTGGAGGTCCTGAAAGAACAGATCAACCTGGATATAATGTTAATTGACGTGGGTGTAGTAGCAAACAGGAACCCTGTCCAAATAGAATGACTAGCTATCATCTTGCAGATTTCTATTGTCCTATTCAACCCACAGTCATTCACACCCATCACCCTAAGCACCTGGAGTAACTTCTCTCATTCAGACAAAGGCACATTGATAACAAATCCTCCTTCCAGAAGTAATTGTTTCTGGGTGGAGCTAATAACACTCTTGCAGTTGCTATGTAAACACAAGAAATGACAGCAAATTATCTTAAAAGTATGCTGTTTTCCTGCCACAGCAGTCAGTAAAATGTGAAGCAACACTGCAGCATTGTAATTGGCATTGTAATTCTGTCTGCCCTTTTGAATGACAATTGCAGCATTCAATTAAGCTATGTCAAATGCTGTTATGCAAGCACTTCAGAATGGGTGGAATTTCATGTGCCTCTTTCACTGAAACACCTTCATCAGTGAACTAGGAGGAAATCAATTCTGGTTCCATGTACAGCCACTTCAAAATCTGGTCCAGAGGTTCAAACAATTTTCCAAAACATTATTTTTGGAGACATGGAAGAAGGGGAGTGAAGTTGCAAGAGAATGATCTGCAGATTTTTGATTTCTGCCACATTGGTTTTCCATCCAGTAATGAATAACCCACATGGGAAAAAAAATATAAGAACTCCATCTCCTGAGTGTGGGGAGAATAATTGTGCTGCATAGTATGCTACATTTGCATGCAGGAATATATAAATGTTGGTGAAAAGACAAGGCAGCTTTTGTCCATCTCCAGCAGAAGAAAGAATATAATATAAAGTTTTTTCACAGTGCTTTCCATCACTGTGATTACATTTGATTGTCTGCCATCTGTCAGTTCCTGTTCCTACAGTAGTTAGCTATTTTTTTTTTAACCTTTTCATGACACATTCTTTCCCCTTTTCTTCCAGCTGCATTTTGTCATGTCTCTTCTGATACTTGCATCTTTTCAGTTCCCATCAATTTCTGATCCTGGCAACCTGCATTTCACAGCATTTAATAAGGAATGTTACAATAATGTACCTACCTGTCTGTCTTGAAAGGGAAGGCAAGTGATAGATAGAGAGAAGATAAAATGATATGAATTGCTGGTCTTCCTGAATTTCTGCAGTTCTGTCTCTAGAGATGGCCAATCCAACATTGAGATGTAGAAAACTTCTGCCTTCTTTAAGGTTAAAAGAGATCAGAATTACATTTCAGAAACTATCAATGTAAAAAACAAAGAAAATAAATGGGTTGTAGGGTTAGTTTGGGTGAAAAAATTTATAGGGAGGTTAACTTAAATATTCCTTTTCTCTTCTTAAGTCACTGTAATAATTAAAATCCAGTAAGTATTTGAAATGTTTTTAAATACTTTTTAGTGTCATATACTTATAGGATCCACATTTTACAGTACTAATTTTAATTTATTTGATCTGTACCATGCTGACCAATTTTGAACTGTATTGTAATATATTTTGACAGTTTAAAAATATAAACTTTGGCCCTTTAATGCTTAATATGAGAGAAAAGATACATATTCAAGTATGCATTATGGCAAGGAATTGCAGAAATGTCCTAGGATTATAAGCAAAAATTATGTAAATGTGACATACACTCTAAATAGGCATATTTGCTCCATGCCTTGAAGTATTATAATCCAAAATATTATGGAAAATATGTTTCAGGAGTATTTATTGTTTTTATATTTAAAAGTACAGTATCAATAGTTGCATAGCAATATTACTAAAATGATCAAATTAGGGAACGACAGTTGTTGCTCCATTTGCTCTAAAGTGTTCCTGTTCCTAGGATGTTCCTTGTTCAAGCCCTTTGTTCCTGGACATGCACAATGCATATGGTAGTTTGTTCTCATTTCTGTTTTCTTTGTGGTGCTTCCAAATTAGGCTTTCTTTCTGCAATAAACATAACATTCATGGAGTTTTACAAAGCAGTCCAGGCATTACAGTCTTCCATTTGTATTTCTCCCCGCTTGCACAGTGTGTCTTAGATCCTTTCTACACACACACACACACACACACACACACACATACACACACACACACACACACACACAGAGAGAGAGAGAGAGAGAGAGAGAGAGCACACAGAGACACACACACAGAGACACATGGGTTAGGGTTAGCGCCCATAATTCAGGAGAAAAGGAGCAAACTAATCTTGTGTGCAGCCAGCAGAACGTCTTGTGTCTGTTTTTAAATGTGGGGAATAGTTCGAATCCTTCAAGGATCTTCCTGGGGCTCCTTCATCCCCCAAAGGAGACTCAGGAAAGTCTCCCCTCTAGAGCAGCAGTCCCACTGGATGGTTATTCTGATCAGGTTCTCCTTTGTGTGCTGTCTTCTCCCCCCCTCCCCTATTCACTTCTCCGGGATCATTAGGAGTGAGGGTGACACGAGCTGCCCTTGATTTATATTGACAGCTCATGCTAACAAGGCCTCTCTTCCAACCTCACATAGTCCTGCCTCAACCCTACCTCCATTTATTTGTCCCCTTTGGCAGCTTTTCATTTTAGTTAGCTTTATTCCCTCAATTACACATACATTTGGGAAGATTTGCTTGGGTTTGGAGAAAGGCAGGGGGAGAGGGCAAGAGATCTAGGAAGAGAGAGAGAAAGAAAAGGCCTTCTGAATAAGGGGCTGTATCAGCTGTAGAGTGATTGCAATAGCTGGCCAGATATTTCTGGAAAGCTTGTAGGCAAGACAGGAAGGAACAATCTTTCTCTTGTTTGTTCCCAGGATCTGGCATTTAGAGTCATAAGGCTGGCCCCTATCCTGCTGGCCTTCAGAAAGTCCCTCAAAACAAGGTTGTGCCAACAAGTTTGGGGATCCCACAATAGAGTGGAATCTGTTGGAAGGTTATATGATCATTATCTGCATCTTGGCCACCATTTTGTTTTTGTTTTTACTTTATTTTCATATTTAATTTAAATGCTTTTATTTTGGCTTTTTATTTATTTTGTTTTATTATATACACCATCCAGAGTCACAAGGTGAGATGGGTGGCTTATAGAAATAAGATAAATAAATAAGCAAGCAAGCAAACAAGTCCCTCAAAGGGAAAGTTTAATCAAGTTATTATAAATGGGGTTAGGTCACAATTGTCAAGCTCAATCACATCATGTGACATATCGTGACTTTTTTTGCCTTTGGGAGCCGGGGTGGGCGTGGCCTACACATGACACATCCGGCCCAAGGGCCGCCAGTTTGACACCCCTGGGCTAGGTTGTCAACATCTAGATAGACACTGTAGTTCCTCACTGCCATTTGTTATCATCTGGGTTTGGATTGCCCAGACTTGGTAGCTGCTGAATCATAATCAATTGTCAATGATTGTCAAACTCGCAACGTCACGTGACATGTCGCAACATATCGCAACTTTTTTTCCATTACCAGCAATGAGGTGGGCGTGGTTTCGCCATGACGCATCCAGCCCATGGGCCGGCAGTTTGACACCCCTGCCTAAACATTTATCTAGACTTAAAGCTATCTGTGTTCATCATGCTGTTGTGGTTGTGAATTCCATAATTTGTAATGTGAAAAACTTCTTTGTGTGTCCATCTTTAGCTAGTATGTAGCCACATTGGTTCAAATCTAAGAGGAAACCATCCCTGCTTTTTCTCCTGTCTATGTATCATGCATAGTTGTAGAAATCTCTGTTCTGCTAACTCTCTCAGGTTCACTTCTAAAGGAAAATTACCACAATATTTTTTGTTTAAATAGCCTGATCTAATTTCTTCGTTGTTGGGGGTTCCTTTTATAATATCCTTTAAATCTAATGATATTGGAGTTGAAGGCATGAGTGGTCATAACAGTCCTGCTTTCCTTCCTAAATATGCCAATATATATACAGTCAACATGCATGAATATTTATGATATTGAGGCTGTAATCATGTATATGTACACACATAAACCCACATAAAAAGAACACATATCCATGTATGCACACAAAATATATAGTCTTTTTGTCTGTGTCCCACCCATACAATACAAAGTACCAAATGTAATTAAAATATCCATGAGGATGACAGGATTCCTACCTTTTCTTAAAAAAAGGTGTACAAATGAAATAATAATAATAACACAAGAGATAATTCTCATTTTATAAAAAAGACAATGACAAAACACTTCCATACAGTTCTCTCAAAACCTTTGTGTAGGTAAAATGAAATCAGATCAAGTTAAGACTTACTCAAAGGAAATTTTGCTTTTATTTCCATGCTTTTTATTTTCTGCATTGGTAGACTGATTTTATATTAAAAATATAATCAGATAGATTCTGCCTTGATACAGAAGTGACTTGTTGAACTCAACAGACATTAAAGAGATAAGGTATTAGATTTACTGGCAAATAATTTACTATTAATTTAATGATCATTTAAAGAAACCTTATATTTACAATGCTTAAATTTACAAATCCTATTTTTATTGTTCTTTTATTTACACTTTATTTTCCACTGTGTCTATGAATAGGCAGGTGACGTGTGTGTTTAATATGCCTCAAGCATAGTATTCATCCATTTATTTAACATAATTATATCAGTTCCTTGACAACTAAGCATATTTACAACAATAAAATGGCATTGAAACAAATTCTAACCAAAAAAAAAACCCTAAGTCAGCCAGTAGAAAAATTATGAGTTAGACAGCAATTGGAATGCAAGAAGGATAAAATTGTTCAGCCAAAGACTTCATAAAAGAAGGTGATTTTATAACTGTTCTGAGCACTCATTGTAGATGTGTTTTTGAATCATATTTGGAATCTTTGATTCAAGTTATAATCTACTGCTAACATAGCAGTAAAATACTTTTTACTATTAAAGATTGCCTTTTCTTCTTCTTGGCTGCGAAAGCTTAAAAGTGTTTTGCTTTCTGTTTAATTCTTGTATGTAAGACGTTAAAACTAAATCCAGCTTCTTTTAGTTGGTTTAAGAATTGGAGTGGTAACCAGAACAGATTTACTATCTCAGTTAGGAAGCAGATGTTTTAAACCTGTGTGCTTTCTTCAAGGGCAGCCCATGCAGAATATATTGAAGTAGTCAGTCCCAGAAATTAATGCAGCGTAGCTCAGCATAACAAAGGCTGGGTCTGTTCAGCAGAGGATAAAATGAGGTTCCTAGGTGGAAGAAGGTACTAGCAACCAGTCCATGTTATGTTTCAAGTAATCTTGATTGTCATACAGTGCCTCTTCTGGAAGGATATCATGTGATAACTCCCAAGAAGGTGGTTTAGAGTTTATTAAGACTTTAATGGGAGACCAGAAGGAAATTCTCAGAGCTAAACAACTCTGGAATATCCAAACAAAATAAACCACAAAATTCTGGAAAAAGACAAAGTCTAGCTTTTCTGTACTGTTGCTAGGAACACATGGAGTCTTTACTTTTTTCTTAATTATTTCAGTCCATTCAGCAATAGTTAGGGATCTTAACTAGCCAGGATAGAAAAGAATCCATTTTCACCCAGGGTTTTATCACTCACATGACTAATACTGCAGTAATTTTTTTTCCTTTTTTTTCTTTTTGCCTGTCAAGGTGGAAATAGATATTACAGGATGTTCTCACCCTTGTCATCTAACCAACAAAACCATGGTTTTAATTTCTTCTCTCCTCAGGACATTGAAATGTATGTCCTACACTTTATTAACAGCATAGAGTTAGGTTTTTTTTTATTGCTTCCTCGAAGATAGTTAGCAATAGATGATATAGATATAGAAAATAACAGAAAATAAAATACATAACCTAGACATCTCAAGAGCTTAGAGTGAACAAGACAGTTTTGAGGTAGAACAAAACAAAGGCAGACAATCTGTAGGGGTTGTGTAATAACTTGAAATATATTTTTAATATATATTTTAAGTGGTGTTTAGCTGTTGTTCGCAGCTTTTTCACGGTATGTACAGTAGCTGTTAAAGGAAATTTCCCCCAAAGTCCCTCACCCTACCCCAAAATCTTTGAAGTTGTTCTTGTTTGTTAATGAAACATTTTCGTACTCTTAAGTTTTTTTGGGTGGGTAGATGTTATTTTCCAAGCACATCTTAGACATTTGGGGGTTTTTTATGTATTTTTTAATTGGAAAACAAAGGCAAGATGGTAGCCCCCTGAAAATGCAGCAGTTCCGGTCACAACACAGTACTTTTGGGCAAATCTCACAGTTTGTTTCCAGAGATTTCCAAAGGAATTTTTTTTTTACCTGTTTAAAGAAGGTGAGGTTTTTTTGTGTGTGGCAACCCTGTGTATATTGACTTCTCCTCCCCCCAAAAAGAAATCACAAGCTGCATAAATAATTCCATTAAAACATGTGGCATTGCTGGGTCTCTCTCTCTCTCTCTGGGTCTCTCTCTCTGTCTCTAACTTACTGTTTGCTTTAGACAGGGAATCAGAAGAAATGGCACCTTTTAAGCCATTGTTGGAACCACCTGTTTGCCATGAAGTTCATTGAATGTGTAATCTTTTATTTATTTAATTTTATTCAAATAATGTCTATGGCCGCTCATCTTAACCAAATAAATCTGGGTGGTTAACAAAACGTACATAAAATAACACAGTATAAATGCCACGAGCTACTCATGGTTAAAAATAACAGGCTACTCATGAAACTGCCTTGCAGCACATATACTGGACTGAATTATGGCCACAATGCCTGAAGAAAACACCAGGTTATAAAAACCTGTGTGCTTTTCTCCACACTGAAGCTCCTTTTGTTGGATAGAGCCCATTGTTCAAGTTTGTCAAGATCTTTTTGGACCGTGAGTTTGTCTTCTGGAGTGTTGGATACTCCTGCCAGTTTAGTGTCATCTGCAAATTTGATGAGTTCCCTTTCAATTCCCTCATCTAAGTCATTTATGAAGATATTGAAGAGTACTAGGCCTAAGACAGAACCTTGTGGTACCCCACTGCTTACTTCTTTCCGTTGAGAACTACTCGTTGAGTACAGTTTGCCAGCAAGCTACAGATCCATCTGATGGTGATGTTGTCTATTCCACCTTTTTCTAGCTTACCAAGGAGTAGATTGTGGTCTACTTTAGCAAATGCCTTACTAAAGTCTAAGTATATTACATTCACAGCATTTCGCTGGTCTACTAGTTTAGTCACTTTATTGAAGAATGAGATAAGATTGGTTTGGCATGATCTGTTTTTAACAAACCCGTGCTGGCTACTAGTTATAACTTTGTTTGCTTCTAGTTGTTCGCAGATCTGTTTTTTGATTATCTTTTCTAGGATCTTCCCAGGTATTGATGTTAAACTGATTGGTCTTTGGTTTCCTGGGTCTGTTTTTTTTCCCCCCTTTCTTGAAGATGGGAACCACATCAGCCCTTTTCCAATCCTCAGGTATTTCCCCAGTGCTCCAGGATTTTTGAAAGATATGGTGCAATGGTTCTGAGATAACATCTGCCAGTTCCTTCAGAACTCTGAAATGTAATCTGTCAGGTCCTGGTATTTATATTCGTCAACGTCGGATATTATTAATGACAGAATTTCACTTAGCACATGCACTTAAAACTGATGTGTCTTAATGTATTGTGTATTTCACATATCAAGTACTGCCATTTCTGTGGGGTGAGGTTCAAAATGTCAATATGCATCTGTGTCCACATGATCACTATGGATGCATGTGTGAAATGACATCATACTGGAAGTCTGCTAAATATGCTTATTTGTGTGCTTATTTGTTTTCCTATTCAACTGAATGTTGGGAAGAACTTACATAAAGTGGTCATCAGGTCACATTTATCTGTCATAAGGATAACTCTCTGAAAAAAGAATAATACAAAGCCAAAGGTGGTATGGAGGAAGAAGCTGACAAAAGAAAGACAACAGCTTGGATTGTTTTCAATTTTTCTATGCCCTTCTTCCTTCCTAATCACATGACCTGGAACAGAAGTGTTATTGTACGTTGGAAAGAATTCCAAAAGCCATGGTGCACATGACTTTTCCCTACCTTGTTAGGCAGTGTGTGAAATGGCCCCATGTGCAAGATACAAGCTAGTACATGAATGTTCTCTTAATGCTTACTTCAGTTTGAACCCCAGAGCGATGTACTAAGTCCATCAGATATGGTTGCTAGAAAATGCAGAAATATTTGCAAAACCAATGAAGCCTTTCAAATGAGAGATAGCTGCCACAGCTCTCTGCAGACACAGGAGCCTGCTTTATGCCTGCCAAGAGTCCTTTATACACATTTGAGTCAGGGCTGTGGGACTTGGAGAACTAGCTAGAAGAACTGCCAATCTGGGATGACAAGTTCAGATTCACAGGCATTGGTGCTTAAAGCAAGCCAGGCTGAGAAAATAACCAGTAAGAAATCTTTGGGAATAATCATGAGCCTGGGTGAAAACAGAGCTAGGATATTTCTCTTGCTCTAGGAAATACAGAAAAAGCAGGCAAGAATGTGCTAGGGAAAGGTTTTCATCAGTTAATGCATAGACAAACTCATTAATATGTAACCAGTAAAGCAGACACGAACAATTTCTGATTGCTAAGCCACAAACAGTCTCCATATGATAAATGCTTCCCCCACTGCCCTCTACTGTCTCAGGCAGATATACAGGATAAGACATGCAGTGGGGGGGAAAGTTATTTGATCCCCTGCTGATTTTGTATGTTTGCCAACTGACAAAGAAATGATCAGTCTATAACAGACATGTCAAACTCGTGACGTCATGTGACGTTGCGCAACGTATCGGAGCTTTTTCGCCGTTGCCGGCAATGGGGTGGGCGCGGCTCCAGTATGATGAAACTGGCCGCGCGGGCCGGCAGTTTGACACCCCTGGTCTATAATTTTAATGGTAGGTTTATTTTAACAGTCAGAGACAGAATAACAACTAAAAAAAAAAAAAAATCCAGAAAAACACATTTCAAAAGAGTTATAAATTGATTTGCATTTTAATGAGTGAAATAAGTATTTGACCCCTTTGCAAAACATGACTTAGTATTTGGTGGCAAAACAATCACAGAGGTCAGATGTTTCCTGTAGTTGGTCACCAGATTTACACACATTTCAGGAGGGATTTTGTCCCACTCCTCTTTGCAGATCCTCTCCAAGTCATTAAGGTTTCGAGGCTGACGTTTGACAGTTTGGATCTTCAGTTCCCTCCACAGATTTTCTATGGGATTAAAGTCTGGAGACTGGCTAGACCACTCCAGGACCTTAATGTGCTTCTTCTTGAGCCACTCCTTTGTTGCCTTGACTGTGTGTTTTGGATCATTGCCATGCTGGAATATCCATCCACGACCCATTTTCAGTGCCCTGGCTGAGGGAAAGAGGTTCTCACCCAAGATTTAATGATACATGGCCCCGTCCATCATCCCTTTGATGCAATGAAGTTGTCCTGTCCCCTTACCAGAAAAACACCCCCAAAGTATAATGTTTCCACCTCCATGTTTGATGGTGGGGATGGTGTTCTTGGGATAATAGGTATCATTCCTCCTCCTCCAAATATGGCGAGTTGCATTGATGCCAAAGAGCTCGATTTTGGTCTCATCTGACCACAACACTTTCACCCAGTTCTCCTCTGAATAATTCAGATGTTCATTGGCAAACTTCAGACAGGCCTGTACATGTGCTTTCTTGAGCAGCGGGACCTTGCAGGCACTGCAGGATTTCAGGCCTTCACGGCATAGTGTGTTACCAATTGTTTTCTTGGTGACTATGGTCCCAGCTGCCTTGAGATTGTTGACAAGATCCTCCGATGTAGTTCTGGGCTGATTCCTCACTGTTCTCATGATCACTGAAACTCCACAAGGTGAGATCTTGCATGGAGCCCTAGGGACCGAGGGAGATTGACAGTTATTTTGTGTTTCTTCCATTTGCAAATAATCACCGTCTCACCAAGCTACTTGGCAATAGTCTTGTAGCTCATTCCAGCCTGTGTAGGTCTACAATCTTGTCCTTGCCATCCTTGGACTGCTCTTTTGTCTTGGCCATGGTGGAGAGTTTGGAATCTGATTGATTGATTGCTTCTGTGGACAGGTGTCTTTTATACAGGTAACAAGCTGTGATTAGGAGCACTCCCTTTAAGAGAGTATTCCTAATCTTAGCTCGGTACCTGTATAAAAGACACCTGGGAGCCAGAAAACCTGCTGATTGATAGGGGATCAAATACTAATTCCCCCCCCCACTGTATACAGTGTATTATATTTACCTCATGTATATCAATGTCTACATTTATAATCTGTTTATTGACACAGTCAGATGTAAAGCTACTAGTGGGACTACACATGGAACAGCATGAGAAAGAAACCAGGGTCACATTAAAAAGGTCACATTAAAAACAGACAGAGGAATGGAAATTAAATTAAAGCTAATATTGTTCTCTACGAGATCAGTTTGATTTAATGATTATGGCACCATGCTAGAAACTGAGTTTTAGTCTTGCCATCGGCATGAAGTCCTCTGGGAGTCCTTGGGTCAGTTTCTTTCTCTCAGCCCTAGGAAGCAGACAATGGCAAGCCATTTCCAAAACTCTTGCCAAGAAAACTGTAGGGACTTATCCAAGCGGTTGCCAGGACTCAATACGAAGTTGAAGGATCATGCACACATGCACATACACACACAATATTGTTCTCTGCATATGTAATTATTTAACAATTATATTTTAAGACTTGCATACATATGCCCTCATGGACTAGTGAATTGCTTCCAATGAATGAATATATACTTAATGCACTTAAACAATGTATTAAAAGATCTGGAAATCCAACAAGATTGGGCTGCTCTTCCCAAGAATGTGTATCTGAGCAGCCAAGCTCCCCCTTTTAAAGCAGTGAGATATTTATATGAAATAACCATCCTAAAAATCCAAAGAGCATTAACCTTAGCATGCTGGAACACACTTCCCACAACAGTTTTGGCGGGCCAATAAAAAAAAAAAAAAGCTTATGAGCTGAGATTGTGCCCCTGTGGGCAAGGGCCATTAAAACTATAGCTCACGTCTTGCTATACTGCATATTCTATCAGGACTCACGGATTCAACTTATAACACTACCTCACCAAATTCTGCTATGCTTTATGTAAAATTAGGCAAATTTTAACTCCCCACTGTTAATTCATCACCAATCGCAATATATTATTCTGCCTGTCTTTTATTTCTATTTTCTACTAATGTCATTTGTTTTTAATGCTTTTATTTGCTGGTCTGTGACCGTAATAAAAATTGATTGATATGCCCTCATGGTCAGTGTGAGTTGAAAATTACTTGATGGCACACAATCTATACATGCATGCATGCATGCATGCATACATACATATATATATATACATACATATTCCCAGTGATTGCTATCTCTTTACATGCCAGTTGTTCCCAGGCTTAAAATAAATGAAAACTCTATTCTCTTACACAGAGAGAGCAGCACAGGGTTTTACTGCTGCTGGGGCTACAGAGGGGCTACATCTGATCATATGGCTGGCTGGGATATACAGATGCGAGGGAAGGAATCAGACACATGATATATTGCTTAATCATGTAGACTGAATTGTAACTTACCAAGGTAAACATGACATACCAGTCATATGTGCTGTCCTACTAGGAATTTCATAATGCTTTTTTCATGCTGTGTCCTTTTAAAATATTTTTTTAATCTCTCCAATAATAAGTCATGGAGATGCTGAAGGGCCCCGTAGGCCATTTTTGGAAAGCCTAGAGCTGCAAAGGGGGTGGATCTATGTACCTACAAGAAAGAATGTACAGTATTTGGGGATCTGGTTTTTTGTTTTATCTTTATAACTCTGGGGTGGACATATTTTAGGGTTTACCCCATCATTGCCATGAGTTTCCTGCCTTGAAATGGCAGGACGCTGACTTGCTGGTTTCATCAGGCAGGGTCAGAAGAGCTGCAAAAATGACTGTTTTTAGCATCCTTGGTGTTGTATGTTGCCAAACCTTGAAATAAATAGATTGATTCCTCTATAGAAATATTTACATACATCACAAATAGGATTACCCACCCCCTTCTGTTCTGAATACATACTCTTCTCTGAACTTAAGTCTCAGCATTGTTTGTTTGTTTGTCTTTTTGTAGGACAGAGCTGGCTTAATCAGAAGTGCTCTCATTCCTTGTGTTCAGGAGTTTGCAACTTATGCTGGCCCATCTGCTTAATCATGTACCTCTAGCAGATGGTATATCATTTGTCTTCATTCAAACTCCTCTGGAATTCCTCTGAAGGCACTAAAGCTGCCAAACAATAGAGAACTTGTCTTTTGACAGTGATAGTACTCCTGAAGTATAAGCAGAATCTAAGTTAATGCTTAGAACAGATAAAGTTTAATGTCTGAATGGGCAACCATGGGAGCTGCATAAGCGGCACAGTGGTGCTGTTTATGTGCATTATTATTTTCCTCATGCATTCAAATTCCATTTGGTTATGCTGAAAATCATGATTTATTCCTTGTTATATTGGCATTTGTGTTTGGTATAATGTAAACAATGTCCCTTTATATTTCCAGAAATGTATACTGCAGATTTAACCAGGGTTGAGTCATTCCTTACTGGTGATTAAAGGGCTATGTTTAACATATATCATGAATTATACATTTCTGTAGGGAATGAGGAATACGACAGTTAGTATGAAATTATTAAATATGTAACTTATGCTTCCAATTTGTTCTAGGCTTTGGTATAATGTTGCTGAACATGGTTTTTGGAAATAGGTATACTGTATACTATTCAGCCACATAAACTTCTTTTCTTCCACAGGCAGACTAATTGGCCGGGATCTAGGCAAGTCATTGTAATTCATCCCTTAAATCCCTTAATCTCAGTGATAATAATGTAGCCTCACCAATAATATGATTTTTTTGAAGGGGACATTTGCATGAAGGGAGGCATTTTGAATACTTATAAATGCTGGAATAATCCTCTTTCTTTCTTTCTTTCTTTCTTTCTTTCTTTCTTTCTTTCTTTCTTATCTATCTATCTATCTATCTATCTATCTATCTATCTATCTATCTATCTATCTATCTATCTATCTATCTATCTCATCTACCCATCCAGTTATCATCTTACTGAACTTATAGATCACTTAACTCAAGACAACTCTGGGTAGTTTGCATAATAAAATAAAAGAATAAAAATTAAAAGAAGACCGAGAGATTTTTTCAGAAAATAGCAACATCTGAGTCAATTCTCCTCCATGATATATAGGATGTTTACTTTTGCTGCAACATTGAAAAATTCTCTGCTATTGACAGCCAGGGACATGGAGACGTGAACGTATAAGTTATTGACCTTGTAGTAGCTGCCTATATGTTATAGGAGAGAGCAACAACAGCCATCACATTATATGTAGGTCTGCAGTGAAAAAGAAATCAGGTAAAAATAAACCCATGATAGGCTTTTTTTGGGTGGGTGGGAGGGCCTGAGAAAGAGAATATATCTCCTGCTATGACCCAAGAGTAATCAAATAATGGAGGAAGTAAGTAAAGCTAATCAACAGTAATTCTTAGCCATTCTTCAATTGCATTTCTTTCTGGTTTTTTTGACTGCGATACAAGAGGCACTTATTAAAGTTTATGATCCCTAATGTGATAAACAGCAAACTGAAGGCAGGCCATCACTGAGAACCTGCAGATCTTCAGAGATGGTTTATGGCAGCTAATTATCAAAGTGTTTTTAGGCACAGAGTTTGCATATCAATGCATATAGAACTTACTAGTACTGTATAAAAGTATAAAAGTTAGAGTAGAGAACAAGTGATGATACTTGGTATTCAAGAGATATGGCATTTACGAAATGAATTCTAGAGTTGTACTGCGGACGTACACCACTGATCCTGAGAATAAAATTGTTGTGGAGGCTTAAGCAAAGTCTGCTTGATTGCACATCCACAAGCTAGTTTCTCTCAGAAGTTGGTGCATGGATGCGGTTTGATTGCCTATCTGCATTACCCTTCAACAGTTCAGAAGCGGTATTAATGCTGACATGAGATTATGTACAAAATCATGACCTTTGCAAACAGATACACTGCACTCTAAATATGTTCATTTTGTGATAGCATAGAATAGATAAATAGATCACCCCATTGCATGTAGCTGGGGTCTCAAACACAGGCTGTCAGCTCTCTAGTTGACAAGCTCAGGGTCTTTAACTGCCAAGCCATTGCACCTCCCCTAACAAAAGCAATGCCTACTTTTCAAAAGTAAAAAGTACCTACTTTAAAAAGTAAGTAGACACAAAATGGCCCTTGCTAGAAAGAACTGTGTCATGACATCTGTTATTAAGCGTACTTGCATTAGTTGTCCTGTACGGAGCCTCCTTTTTTGTTTTTTCTTAGAACTGAAATGAGTAGAGTTTTAGGCATGAGTAGTTCTATCCTATTTCACTCCATTGTTCTTTCGCTGCAGACTGTTTACTGAGTATTCCACTCAAGTTGCACTCAGTAAAGTATGAAGAAATTCCAAACTTAATTGCGGAACTGATACTTGCACCGTTTGCTGAAAACGGTGCTCCTGTTCTTTTAAATGTTGCAGGAATATAAAGCAAGGCTGCATCAGCAGTGTGTGTCTGCTGAGCACGTAATGTAAGAAGTCATAGCCTTTGGTATGATCTGCTCATAATTAAATTAGACTTCTCAAATTTAGGGAGAAAGCATTCTTTTAAGAGATCAGTTGCCTCATCCACCCAAATTGGTATCCTTTACTTGGATGGATTTTGGCTGTGCAGGGTGTCAGAGAGCTGGGCCAGAAGACGCCAGGCTCAAAGCATGTGCTCTACCATTGAGCAATGGTCCTTTGACAAAAGATGAGGAAATGAGCCGAGGTGGCGCAGCAGTTAGAGTGCAGTACTGCAGGCCACTTTAGCTGACTGTGTTCAGCAGGTCAGCGGTTCAAATCTCACCGGCTCAAGGTTGACTCAGCCTTCCATCCTTCCGGGGTAGGTAAAATGAGGACCCAGATTGTTGGGGGCAATGTAAATATATATATACATTGCTTACTGGTGTACACCGCTTAGAGAGTGCTTGCACTTAAAGTAGTATATAAGTCTCATAAATAAATAAATAAATAAATAAATTCAACTTTAAAATGTGCACTTGGTAGCGAAGGCTTATTCCTATTTCTCTCTCTTTGGGTTTATTCACCCTCTCTCATCAATTCTGTGCTTTTTTCCTCACCTAATATAGCGACATAACAACTGTGGGCATTTGTATACCAGCCTCTTTCTGTGCATGTGTACAGATGTACAAAAACACTATAGAAGAAGTATTTCATTTTGCTAAGTATAAACTTAACTAACAACAGTTCATTTAGTGACCGTTTGAAGGTACAGCGGCACTGAAAAAAGTGTCTTATGTCTGTTTTTCCACACTTATGACCGTTGCAGCATCCCCATGGTCAAGTGGTCAGAATTCAACCACTTGGCAAACTGACTCATATTTATGACGGTTGCACTGTCCTGGGGTCATGTGATCAATTTTTGCGACCTTCTGACAGGCAAAGTCAACGGGGAAGATGCATTCACTTAACAACTGTGTTGCTAACTAAACAATTGTAGTAATTCACTTAACAACTGTGGCAAGAAATGTCGGAGAATGGGGCAAAACTCACTTAACAAATTTTGAACTCGATTGTGGTTGTAAGTCGAGGATTTCCTATAACAATAACCTAATAAAGAGAGGAGAGAAAGAGATATTGATCTGCTGTACATTGAGAGCGAATAAGGTGGTATTTATTGCATTTTGATATGGATTCAGGACTTAAAAAAAAAGATATGTGCCTTTCCTGTCAGACACCATACATAAAAGGATTAAGAATATATTTTATATAAAAATGAGAAGGTAGAAATCTGAACTTCATAAAAAAAAAAGAATCTGGATGTGATGATTTTTTTTATAGGAACAAAGCTCTGTTTCTGAAAGTATTAAAATGACATTTTCTAGTATATATGCATTTATAATGTGCATAATCATTAATATTTTAACTTCTTTTATATATAACTAAAACATTCATATAGATGTGGCACCAAATTCTTGTTTGATATAATCAGTGGAAACTTTATGTGGGCTTACTTCACTCCACTCTACTTGATGTTACTTTTATATTTTAAAATATAAGTATAGTTTACATTTCTGTTTCACAGTAAAACCTGCATCTTATATTGTATATTGTACTGTATAAGCTATATAAAATACTTGTTTACAGACCAGAACTGCAAAGTAATTACCAGCTTTAAAACAAAGTATTACAACTGCTCATTTGAGATATACAAAAATAAATTCAGAAAAATGTGAGGACAGGGAAGAAAATATCTTCATCATTTTCATGCCAGGCTCCAAGTACATTTAAATGAATTAATCCAGTATATCACAAATAAGAAACTCCTTGGATCAAGAATGTGTTTATATATCTTCATTCCTTTGAAAAATGGCATAAATTTTATAAAAATAATAGTAGATAAAAGCATTCTTGTCAAGATGCAGAATAAAAAACAAGAAGTACATGAAACATTTCAGTATTCTTTTAACTTGATTTATAGTATTTGAAACTGGTTCATGCTTGTATAAGCTGGTTAAAGCCTCTTTGATTTCCTTCCTTCTGAATAAATTCTTCTTGTTCATCTGAAAAAAAGAAAACAAAAAACTTAAACTCACTCCTTTTATGTTTGTTAGCACTGAGGAGAAAACAAGCACCTTTTGTTGATTTTGCGGCCTTGTCAGATTTACCAATTGGGCCAGGTGTTCACAGGTTTCACATTGTTCCAAAATTAGTTAAACTAATTTTAATCTTAATCATGCAACAACTTTATTGATCTCGGGCCGCAAAATTGTACGTAAGATTTTCCCAAAAACATTGGAAGGCTGTAATTTCTTTTTCTGCAGTGGTTCTATATTTGGCCTTCCCATGTTACTCCTTCCAAGTAAATGTTAGTTCAGTGGTGGTAAGCTGTGCTCCATGGAATCCTCTTTCTTGGAAATTTAACATAACATGGGGGTGGTGGGGAAGTTTGCTCTTTAGGAATGTTAGATGGATTTTAGAACAAAATCTCCAATAAGCTTGGCCATTAGAACTGCATCATGAAATATCCCATCTTTTATGGGGATTGAGATTAAATGCACAGAAATGTCTACTCAGATCATTCATTAGGGAAAGGGTTTCCTGAAAAATAAAATAAAAATCATGCATGGAATGGCCTTTCTTTTTTTAAAAAAAATCTGTATTTTGAGTGTCAAGACTATGCTTTCTGTAAGATGACAATAGCGCAATGTTGTATACTTTCCCAGCCTTTCCCCTGTTCTAGGGATATGTGATCATTGAACTATTTATATTTATTTTCAGAAAGAAGCTGAGAAAAAGTGCTATCTTTTTGCTGAAAACAAATCCTCTTTTTATTTTTTTAATATATTACAAGAAGTAGATAATTACAAACAAGCCCAAGTTCTTACTTTTCAGCCAGTGAACAAAATGTATTTTGACTGCACAGAGAATATGGCTGGGTCTGTTACGGATTATGATTTTCAGTATTGAGAAAAAGAATGTTTATGACCATTTCAGTACTATTCCATTCATTATTTCAGCGTAACATAGATTCTACAGAAAAGAATGCACAATCCCGCCTTTTACATTCACTCAATCTGAAAATTAAACCCTCACACCAGGGTCTTCAGATTAATGTTTAGTTTTTCTGAAACTATGACAAACTTTGTCCAACCGCCAGGAACATTTAACATAAATTCTCCCAGAGGAAAACAGCCATGAATATTGGAGAGAGAACGAGAGCCAGTTGGACAGAAATATAAACTAGGGAAAAGTGGAATATTCTCAGGAAGAAATAACATTTGGGACAACTGGAAAGTAGCCACTTTAAATTGCATAGGTTATATTTCACAATGAGTAAGATGGATAAAGGATTGGTGACTGAGGATTTTCTTGGAAGGCTCTTAATTGAAAGTCTGAACAGTTTTAGTAGGGAGGGTGGAGGAGACAGACTTATGTCAAGCTGAGCTCCTTGGAGAAAGGGTAGAATACAAAGGTGATAGATAATTTCATATGGCTTGCAATACGTGCCATATTAAGGGGTTACATTATAATGAAACAATAAATTACAAACCAAGAAAGCAGTTTGCACCTGGGATTCTTAAGCTCAGGAATTTTGCCTGGCAGATATACTCCACCACCTCTCATCACCTGTATTTTTTTTGTAATTGGGTGGCATAAAATATTGTGAAGTAAAGAAAAATACAACCAAATATTAAAAATATACAGTAAAGAAAGAACAAGAAAGAACAGATACAAGACAGCAAAATCCTTCAAAGCCTCTTCATATTAACAATAGATATATTCATGCAAGAGGCTTAGAGCTTTTTTTTTTCCCCTCCATGAATTGGTTTCTAATGTGAATGTAAACCTTCCATTGGCCAAAGTGTGCATTTGAATTACAAATGGCTCTCTTTCTGGTTTAAATATTCCACTTTGAGAAGGATCTGACATTCACATAAATAGCCTGTGAAAAGCACTCTAAGCCTCATGTGTGGAAGTTCCCACAGTCCCGCAATATTTTCAGGCATCCTGAAATGTATGAATGGCAATTCTGTAAAGGGTCAGTCCAGCTTCTTAAAACAATCCGGGATATTTTAGGAGTACCCAGAAAGAGTTACACTATTGACTTAAGTATGTATATTAAAACTGCAATACGGCAACCACAGTAAATTCAATAGATCTTCCTTATGGAGGTTAACAGGAGAGGCCCATCTCAAAAACCTTTAGTTGCCACACATGTAATAGTAGACCATGACTGTCAAGGCCACCTTTAATCTGAATTGCTTTGGCCTACTGATTAGAATCCATTGGTTAAAGATGCGTCAGAGATCTTTCAGCATGGCATGCGCACTATGGATTAGTTGCACATTTTTTGAAGAGTTTGCTAATGTTAAATGTACCCAAGCAAATATACTTACAGTCTTATATGATGTGCAGTTTAGATGTAGGACTGCCAACTTTTAGTCTCAGACAGAAGGAGTAAATTCTCTGAAGGAGGACTTTGAATCACAGAGGGTAGGGATATTTGTGCTTTGCCAACTAATTCTTTTCTTTGCTTCTTTGCCTTCCCTGTCATCTTCCACAATGGAGCAGCAGGCACAGCCAGCTTTCCCCTCTGATAAGCCAAATATAATCCTGAGTTCCATTAAAGGCTTCCAGTCAGGAACCAAATCTTAAAAAAGCAAGTAATCCTAGCATGTAGCAATTGTGTTGCAAGAAGGCAGGGTGACAATAGCTTTGGCAAACTGTAATTCTTCATAGTACCCCTAATAGCAAAGCAGTTTCCAATGTTTCCTTCTTTTTACGGCAGTCCCTTCTGCTGTCCCGATGATGCATCAGGTGAGTCGCACCCCAAGCAGCATCACTTTGTCCTGGCCACAGCCTGATCAGCCGAATGGAATCATCTTGGACTATCAACTGCGCTATTTTGACAAGGTAAACTGGTGAAAAAAGTCCAGAGTTAAAAATTAGCATTTGAGTTTGGGTTTCAGTTCCAGTTTTGCCATCTACAGCAAGTTTACGCAGTAAAATTTAATAATTACAAATGTTGTGGTTCCTAGTTCCAAGAAACTAGGACTGGTCCAGAAAAGTTGTATCTCACTTACTAAGTTCTCAGCAGCCAGATAAATCTATAGTTATTGGGTTCTTTTGGAGTAGGCATGGGACTTTAAAATCAATTTAGGATTCTAGAATAGACTTCCCCTAATTTTTCTTCTCCTGTTTAGGAAGTAGCATGCTACCCTTTTATGTTACTAAAACAGTTGGGAAGCTGCCACTACCACAGGATCTCATCTTGCATCATTCCAGAAATAAACAAAGCAAAAAGGACCCACATGGGAAGGATAAAATTCCGTAGCTTCTAGACCAGAAAAATTTCATTTCCTGAATGGGCCACTAGTGTGATGGAGAAGAGCAGCATTGTTATTATTGCCCACCAAATTTTCATTTCAGGGTGCTCATGTTACCAGGATGGGGTGGATAATAGTTATAACAAGAAAGAGTCTTAAGAGTTTATTGGAAGCCATGGGTTGTTCTGAAAGGATGAGTCAGGCAATCCATCCTTGCAACATTTTTTCCCCTCTCCCTCATGCAAAACATTTTTATTGTTCCTTTAGCTATCCATCCTCGAGAATAAAGGCAGAAGTAGTTGGTAATTTGAATTATTAGTTCAGGAGTTTGGGCAGAAAGGAACTTGACTAAATAACAAAAATGTGGATGCATCTGAGAAAAGACCATTGCTGAGCATTGCTGAGGTTGCTGAGGTTGAAGAAGTGGAAGTCTATTGATCAACCTGTATTGGTTCCTAGTCAGAAGATGAGGACACTTCATTCACCTTAACCAGCGAGACTAATATGGCCACCATCTCCAGTCTAAGCCCAGGAAAGATATATGCTTTCCAAGTACGAGCCCGGACAGCAGTGGGTTATGGGCCCTATAGTGGAAAGATGTATTTCCAGACTCTTGTAGGAGGTAAGTGACACATCTTCTGAGTTTCCAAACCTAGATTTTTCAATACTTCTCTCTCACGCTCATACTTGCTTGAACAATTTTCTCTTTTTATTACTCTTTTGTTCCTGCCTCATAAACTTTTTATAGCCTTCACATACCTTACAGGTTAACATATACCTCGATTCGTCATCTGCTTATGTATTTTCAAGTGTTGCATCATTTCAATATGTGGTGATGCTTAGGCATCTAAGACACAATCTAATGAGGAATTATCCTGGACAAGCTTCATCATTTCAATGTGACTTTTGGAGAAGAACTGTTTGGTCAGTTGTGACCATGTGAATTGCATATGTGTTTAGCCAGAGAGATAAAATCAATTGCAGGAGCTGTGTAGAAGTACTTTTGAAGAAAGGAAGGAAGAGCTTTGGCAACATTGACAATTAAAAGACCTGACTTTTTTTTAAATTTTAAAAATGAATGAAATAAAGTGGCATAATACAACTGAAGTGTGTATGTGCGTTAGAAACAGAAAGAAAGGCGGAGAGATTTGAAAAGTCTCTTATATTCTGCTAGATCAGTGATGGCGAACCTTTTAGAGACCAAGTGCCCAAAGTGCAACCCAAAACCCACTTATGCATCGTTGAGTGCCAGGTGGGAGTGGCCCATTGGGTGGGCATGGCTGCAGTGGTAACAGCAGACTGGGTGGGACTAAATCAATCAATTTCAACTTTGCAAGATTTTTTTTTCCCCGCGAGAAGTTGAAATTGACTGAGTGAACCTTTTTTTTTTTTTTGCACACAGCGGCGGAGGCCTAAAGTGAAAAGGTTTTATAAAATCCAGCTGAAGGCCTAGGACTGGGGCGACAGCACGCGTGCCCACAGAGAGGGCTCTGAGTGCCGCCTCTGGCACCTGTGCCAAAGGTTCACCACCACTGTGCTAGATGATAAAGCAAAACTGCATGGAGGTTTTGTTGCTCAGAGAAAACCTTACATGGAAAGGGGACCTGATGGAGTCAGCATAACTATGACCCTTTCTGTTCTACACACTCGGATGCTTCAGACAGGGGAAGCAGGGCAATTGGTGTCTGAAGCTCTTAACAACATTTTGAGAAAGCTTGTTCAAATGTTAAGACTGTATTAGAGGGTTTCATAATAATAAAGATTATATATAAGAAGACAACAGACTGCCTTCCTTTTTTAACAGGTGAGCGCTCTGAGATGGTTCAGGATCGGTTGCCTCTTATTGTAGGCTCGGCATTGGGTGGACTCGCCTTCATGGTAATTGCTGCCATTGCCATCCTGGCCATTGTCTTTAAAAGGTGGGTGTTCTGCTTTCACCCTCGTAAAGATATTGTTGATTCAACACAAAACTACTCCCAGGTAAGGGAGTTCAGCATGATTTTGGAAAGCTGCTTTCAAACAGGAATCCCATTATGTCCCAGAACTCTATCAGGAGAGACGGTCTGCTATTTTTTCCCATATTATATATATCATCTGCAGTCTTACATATTACCCAAGATCATTTGGAACCTAGATATGATATGTGTGGGAAAGAAGGCATACCATTCTTTTTTGACCTCATATTCAGACCTTGAGATAATTGGAGAAACATGACAAGGTTGGGATTAGGGTTACAGTTATAGAAGAGCGCCTTTGGTCAATATGTCCTCAATTGTAGACATACTATTTCTACTAATACGTTTAAAGGAAGACTGTAAACAAGGGATAAACAATATATAGGCTGCTTTTGGCAACCTATGTGCAGTTCCACAATGTCCAAGGTACAAACCTTTGAACCCTTTTTTTAAGGGGATGGGGAATGTTAAATAATGGCAATGATCTATTAAGCTTTGCTGGGCTTTAAAGCATCCAGAACATTCTTAAACATTACCCTTCCCTCCAAATGAGCTACATTTTTCAATTTTGGGGATAAAGGAATAAATAGATAAGCCTGTGGAAAATTTGTTGCTACTATAACCCCCCAGATCCATCCACTGATAATGTATGTTTGGCCAACCCCCACTTGCTTTGTGACATTATAATATCACCAATCATGTGACTCCAAGCCTGAAAAAGAAACATCTCCACTATAATTCAAAGGCAGGCAATCTCCAAGTTTAGTCTCCAATCTAATTTCTAACAGCCCCTCCAAGTAATCAGTTTAGATTTCTGTTAAGAGTTGTCTCACCTTTACCTAGCAATCTGCCACTTGGTGAGACAGAAGTTATCAAAAATAGAATAAATAGGGTGTGAAAAAAATAATGGGTTCCCTAGTCACTATTTGTTTCAAGCCTAATCACTATTAGCAGGTTTCCCCAAATAAATAAAAATCCCCATCTCTGTTATAGATCAGTTTAAAACTTCTTTAAAATAGCAATAAGTAAGCTATTTGAAAGTAGAGTCTTTTAGTCTTTAGTTCCAATCGTCATTCCAACTTCAACTGAAATCTGTTACTATTTTTTGTTTAATCACCAAATCCCAAAACTAGATATTCATGTATTCATGTAATCTAAAGGCTGTTAAAGCACATGAGTTCCAATCAAATCCATTTCACATCCTTACTTGGTACTCTGCCCAATGCATTGAAAATCTTGTTCAAAATGCAACTTTTAGAGATGTATCATAAACTCTGTCACCGAGTGAATAGTCATGGGCTCCCCTTTATAGCATCTAACTGAGAATATGGGCATAAATTATATTTATAAATGGATATGTGTTTCTGAATATCAGAACAAATGGTAAAAAGTGCACAAATTGAGCCTATGTTACATCTGATTATCATATAAATTCCCAATAGAATTACTGGTGTCACTTCACTGTTCAAGTGTCCATTCAGTAAAGAATATCATAAGAGCTCTGCCAGATCAGACTAACTGACATTATGTTTGTACTACATAGTTTAATTTATTATTCCTCTGTACTTCCTCCATCTTTATTGAAAACTGCTTTAGGATTTTATTAAAATTGCTTTTCAATAAAAATTCAAAGTATTTTGAATAAAGAAATATGTGACTTATTATTTCCAGTATTACAACAATGCTCCCCTAAACCAGTGGCATATTTTACGGTCTCAGCATTGGATGATCAAATGGTCATTTAGTGCAATTTTCTGCTAAAGCTGAAAAAGTATTATGCTGATATTTTATTGGCCCTTTTGTGAAGTATTTTATTTTGCATCCTACAATCAGTCAGTTGAAGTTCAGATTTAGCTAGCATAAAAAAAGAGAACAATCTTTTCTCTTTCTACTCTGTCCTCACCATGAGTAAGTTTCTACATTCCTTCTGATTCCTTTACATTGAAAGGAAGTTATATTTAATATGACCTACGCATAACCTATGAGCAGACATAGAATGATTAGATATTCATGATCTTCTTCCCCCTTCAAGTAAAATCCCACTATAGATTGCTTCTGTAACATCCAACATGATTTTGACTGCTCTTGCCTGCATCTTTTTCATAGCTCTAGAAGAGTCCCTTGGACCTGATGCATCTAACAAAATCATCCTATCTTAGTTTTCCTTTTATGTTTTCTTCTTCCACAGTAAGAGACGAGAAACTCCATACACAGATCGCCTACAACAGTACATAAGTACTCGGGGTAGGTGATTGAGAGTCTTCCCTTTCTTTAGCTGCCTCTTCTCTCCAGCTCATAGCTGATTCTGGAATCTGTGGTCTCCCTCGCAGGTCTTGGGGTCAAATATTACATTGATCCTTCTACCTATGAAGACCCCAATGAAGCTATTCGGGAATTTGCCAAGGAAATTGATGTATCTTTTGTCAAGATAGAGGAAGTCATTGGATCAGGTAATGAAGCAATATTTTCTGATTTAATCTCTGCTGTTTTATTTGCTCCTTAGCCCTATTTTTCAATACAGTTGTTCTCACTTGGAACCTCAAACATAGTTAAATCTCTCATTGTGACCCTGAAGTACACTCTTTTTTGTTGGGTTGCAACTTACCAATGTTGATAAGGGTCCACCCAGTTGTCAGATGCTCCTCCCATTTATCTGGTTTTATTTATCTAATAAAACTTCACTCAACTGGCATTACAGCATCTTCACCGTGCAGGCTTCAGCTTAGGTGTTAGAAGAATTAAAAATGGGTACATTCTAGGAAAAGGAGTGTGTAACAATGTGCTGTGCTTCAGTTCCAAAACAGAAAAGATGCTTCAAAATAGGTTGTATATGGTTGATGCTTCCTTAAAAAAGAGGCATATTTTTTTCTTTACTTTATTCTTTTTTTTCTTCCCATTTCTCTTTGTAATTTCCCTTTTTTGCATCTTCTACTCCTTCTTTTTATTCTTCTACTTTTCCAGTTTGTATTAATTTTTACTGTTGTACCTAAAATCTTTAACAAAACTATTATAAAAATGTGTCTTTTCCTCAGCTCGCATGTCTCAAGAGAATATATCTTTGAGGTAAGGAGGCACTGACAGCTTCGTGCCTGCTTCAAAGCTCTTGTTGCACCCTGCTGAGAGCTTGTTAATTTAACTGCATATTTTCCTGGGATTGCCCACCCCCATTGTAGCATTTTTTTCCTTTAGATCTGAAGCTGTGCACATCCCTAGAACTGTGCAACAATGAAGGAATGCATGGAATACTCTTTTCATGTAGACTTTCCCCATTATTTGAGAAGGGGCAGAATTTTATTTAGTTCACACCTGCTGGTGAAATAGGATGGGAAACATTTCCTCATGATGTAATCCCACACTAATGCAAAATATATATAATTACCAGAATTACAAAGGACAGAGCCAGTTGCAGAAAGAGAAAAGTAAGCAGTATTATATAAGAAAGGTGTAGAGGGATAAGAAATATCTCCCTGTAAAGGGTCTGGTATTCTTTTTGGTTAATTTGGTCTAATGGTTAAGGCACTAGGCTAGAAAACAGGAGACTCTGAGTTCAATTCTCACTTTAGCCATGAAAGCCAGCTAGGTGACCTTGGACCAGTCATTCTGAGCCAACTAACCACACAGGGTTTGTTGTTGTGGGGAAAATAGTAGGAGGAAGGTGTCTTGGATATGTTTGCTGCCTTGAATTATTTGTAAAAACAATAAAGACAGGATATAAATAAAAAATAAATAAAAAATTATGAAGTCTGAAGCTCAAGACTGAGCTCTTCTTATTCTTTGATCTTCTTCGCTTCCTGAATGGCAAAAGACTCCTAGTCTACTTTAGCTTCTGTTTTCTTTAAGACAGAGCTTTAGAGCATTGTTTTGTGTGTGTGTGTGTGTGTGTGTGTGTGTGTAGTTGTTTGCTTGTTTTTTTTTTTTTCCAGGCAAGTTGCTTCTTGAGTTCTTAGACATGTTTTTCAAACTTGGCAGCTTTAAGATAGGTGGACTTCAAATCTCAGAATTCTCCAGCCGTGCTGGTTGGGGAATTCTTGGAGTAGAAATCCACCCATCTTAAAATTGTCAAGCTTGATTAAAAAAAAACTTTCTCAAATAGAGCAGACCAAAGATTGTCTCAATTGTGAAAGTGTGTAGATTGTTCAGCTGAGCCTTGGAAGACTGAACCTCAATCAGTGCTCAGAACTTCAGAGTTTGTCAACATCTGTTTCAAAGATAAAAGAGGGAATTGCCTTGCCTGATTTGAACTTGGGGGCAATATAGTAACTTTACCAATGAAAATGAACTCCAGAAAGTGATGAAGTGCTTGGTTCTCAAACAGTAGAGCCCACAGTCTTACCTCCCCACTGCATTTAAATTATGCAAGCACCCGTTCCTCCTCTGCCTGATGTGGTGTCTTTTCCATCCCTTACTCCTGGCAGGAGAATTTGGAGAGGTGTGTTTTGGCCGCCTGAAGCCTCCAGGGAAGCGTGAATACATGGTGGCTATTAAAACCCTGAAGGCCGGCTACACTGATGAGCAGCGGCGGGAATTTCTAAGTGAAGCCAGCATCATGGGACAATTTGAGCATCCAAATGTCATCCGCCTTGAAGGTGTGGTCACCAAGAGCCGCCCCGTCATGATTGTCACCGAGTTCATGGAGAATGGTTCTCTGGATTCCTTCCTCCGGGTATGACCATCTCGGTTCCCTCTTTCCTTGCCTGCTTCACTTCCCCCCTTTCATTTTACATCTACTATGTTTATTACTATTTATTTATTTCAGTTCCTTTTTAGCATTTGTAAGGAATCATTATTATATTATTAAAAGTCATTCTATAATCATTAAAGTAATGCCCAAGCAGTATACTAAATAGAATAACACGAAATACAAGACATAGGGAAACGATTTCAGTAAAAATAATATGGCAGCATGCATCTCTATAATGAATTTTGATAAAATAATAATACCCCTGATATGGAGTAAGAGGGAGGCCTGAGCAAAAAAAAGTTTGTGGGCATTAGAGTTGGAGAAAAGAGTTACCGATATGCTGAGGGGAGAGGTAGGGGGGGGGCAGTCAAAGGCACAGAAAGGAAGGCAACAAACTAGAAGGAATAGTGTGGAACTGTTTTTAAATCATTATCTTTCTTTCTGATTGGCAGCTAGCCACACCACTCAGTGACATTAAATTGAAGGTGGGACTGATATACATGCTAATAATATAATATAATAATAATTATACTTGATCAGAGGACAAAAATCCCATAATCTAGTCTAAACATGTGGCTGACTATGTGACCAACTATAATAATATATTATCCAGAATTTTGTGTCTTTCGTATCAATAGTTGTTAACACTGGTGTATTGTGTGGTAAATGCTTGTCTGTTTGAATTTTAAAGTCCCAGAGCACTTTAGCTTCTTCGTTTTGTAGTCCTACTAGTTCTTGCACTGTAATACCTGGAGACAGCACATAGAATAAAAAGAATTGGACAAAATTCACAAAATACAAAGATCTGCAAATGGAAGTAGAATGGCAATGGCAAGAGAAAGCAAAGATGGTACCAATACTATTAGGCACTTTCAGTGCAATTGCAAAACACCTGGAGCACCAACTTGAATATCATCGGCACTGAAAAAAATCATTAATAGTCAAATGCAAAAAGTAGCTTTACCGGAACAACCTGCGACAAAACCTTTACACCATCAAAACAACATCTGCCTATCCCAGGTCCTTCAAAAAGACTTAATAAGTAGACAAAAATGACAAAACCAGTCTAAAAATGTGGCTGACTTACTAATTCAATTTAAAATAAATAATGCTGTAAGAATGTTGAAAAATGGTAAGGTTACAGTTGTAGATAGTTTACCTGGAGGAATGATAAAATTGAGGTGTGATTTGCTTGTGAAGTGGCTGAATGATTTGTGTAAAGCAGGTGCGAAGGCTGCATCTCTACTTGACATTTGGAAGAGTGCTAGTACGAATCCCCTATGCAAAGGGAAGAGAAACAAGAGCGAGTGTACAGAGTATGCTGGGTTTAATTTGTTAAATATGCTTGGGAAGGTGTTGGCAGAATTCTAATGAAGGGTTAGGAGAGGTAAAATTTGCATCCTTAGGTTTGAAAGGGAGAATGTTGACCAGATGTTTGCTCTTCAGCAAGTCACTGAGAAATATAGGAATGTGAAAATGTTTATTGTACATTTGATAATTTAGAGAAATGATAAATGAAATTTTGAGACAATTATGTGAGACTGGAATTGAAGGTTGGTTGTTGAATATAATAAGGGCAATATATAATGGAAGCATTATGTACTGTCCTTGGAAGCATCTGTAAGAACAAATGGTAGGCTTACAAACGGTTCAGCACGAAGTAGGGAATAAAACACAAAAAAGTACATGTTTCAATCTGTGAGTAATGTTATTTATGGATATACATATAATGAATGCTTATGGTGGCATTGGAGATGTGTTGATTGAGGATATAAACACTTATAGGCTTTTGTATGAAGTTTATGTTGGGCTGTATTTGTGTTATGATAAGATAAAATTATTTGCTATAAATGTTAAGAGTCTCTCCATGTGCTATCGTGTATTGCAAACCAAGGTAATTGTGTTTGACAAGGAAGGATGGAATGTTTTAGGTTATAGTAAATGGCAAAAATCTAGAAGAAGGAGATATATTAAATTAATATATATTAATGTATATTAAATATTGTCCAACATAGTACTTACTAAATGGGGAATTGAAAGGAGAAATTTGAAGAAAGATAATGGGTTGGAAGAAATGTTTTTTCTCCAAAAGTAAAAATGGTTGTGTATAAAAGTGTGCTTCTTCTCCTTTGTTATAAGAAAGTGAGAGTTAGTAATGTCAGAAGACAATAAAAGTAACATGAATACAGTAGGAACTAGAGCAAACAGGAGCTGAAAAACACATGGATTGAATACAAAAGCAAGTAACACATATGAAATAAGTGCGTAGGCGTGTTTGTATGAAGAGAACAAATAAAGATCAAATTGAAAAAGAAAAAAAGAAGGAAGACTGAATGGGTCAAGAAGCAGAATGAGAAATCATGATTGGATGGAGTATTGTGATCACCCCAAAGAAAGAGGCAAGAATTTTAAAATACAAAAGGCAACATACAAAGCAATGATTCACTGCTGTAAAAGCAATCATGGTTGGCAAGGCTGGCATGATATGGAGAAGTACAGTGCACGAATAATTTTGTTATATAAGCTAGGTTTAGCTTATTTTTCTTTCCTTTCTTGTTCAATGGATTTAATTTCTTTGACTTATTCTTCTTACTCCTTTTCTGCAGTTTGCATAATATTGCTTACTTTGAAAAGGGCTGGTGTGATGTTTATACAGACATCTACTCTAGAGTTCATATGGAAGCATAGAAGATATAATCTTCTATGTATTCTGGTGAATATATTCATTTAAAAATGAATGTATGTTTCTAAAGAAGCTGAACTCAAATTTTCTATGCTTGCATCTGTTGTGGCATTTTTATAGTTTTAAAATGTACTTTAATAATGGTAGGATCATTAACAAAAACACAGAAGTCAAAGGAATTGTTGAATAAAATTTCCAGATGTAGGGAAAGACAAAGCCAGTGTCTTACAATATTAAAGATTCAACAATACATAGTAGACATTCATAATGTGTTACCTTATTAAATTAATTAAGAATTATACAAAACAAACTTATCAAAATCATAGACAATGAATAACATAATAATTTGTTGTTTATCTGCAGTTTCAAAACAGAATAAATTAAGATGATTACTATGCATCCCTAATCATACTCTAATCTTACAAATTGGTTTTTTATCATAATAAATTATCCCAAATGTTTCTTAGACATTCATCCGGCAATGGATGCTTATTATTGCTTAAGTGTTTTGTTCTCCTTGATATAGTTGCCACAACAAGATCAAAATAAATGTTTTTCCTCTTGGGATGAAGCATATAAAGATATGCACACACAGTCACAGATACCAATTTAGTCATGGCTAAATTTGTTCCATCAACTTAAAAGGCACTACAAAATGAGCAATTTCCAAACCAAAAAGCATATTAGCATCTATTATATTTGTTGTTATCCTTCTGCACAGATTCCTAATCTCTGTATGGGTCTGTGCCCATACTACAGCTTTTACAGTATCATTAAATTTAGTACTATGATACACATATTTTCTTAACATTGACTAATATTCCCACATTCTAATGTGTTTTAGAACTATAAATGTATTTTATATTAAATTCACTATTATTCTGTTTTCAGTGTATTTTTTTGATCCTCACCTACACGAACCACCAGCTTTTATCTCTAGATGTTAATTATTTCTTAACTGAAAGCAGTAATCTCTATTCAAACATTATGTATACTGATTATTATTTGTCCCAATTATTTCAATAGGTAGCCAAATGTCCTTACAATAAAAATGGGGCAATAATACTTTAAAAGAGTATTTATACCATAATCTATTACAGAAGATAAATTCCTTAATTCTAGAGTATAAGGAGTGAAATTTTACTCAAATTATGCTTAATCCCATATAATTGATTCTTTATATGCATAATAGGCATTTATATAATGTTCATACAAATATTAATTGGAAATTTCCCAATAATTAACCGTTACTTACTGTACATGATCAGGAATTCATATCCTAGAAGAGAGATTTTTGACGTGATTATCAAAGTTTGCAAACTGCCATAGATTAAACTACTTTTTGTCTCAATAATATTTTTAAATGCAGTAGCTTTTGTGTATCGGAAGATGAATATTAAAAAGAGACACTTCACAGTAGGCAGTAGCTTTTTAGATAGCTATAGTTAGTGGAAAATGTTCCATTTACTTCTCTGTTTTTTAAATATAAATTAATATTAATTAAAATTAAATGACGCTAAATCTGATGAATAGGATACAGATTTAATTCTGATTACAATTAGAACCACTGAAATTGAGATATTTCATTTAAAATATGGTAGATAAAATTTAAGATTTAGAATTTTTTTTATTCAGACATTTTATTGATCTCACTGGGCCTACTATCTCTTATATCAAGAAACAATATTCCAAGTTCCCAAAATAATTTTTATAGCCTGAAGATCTGTTCTTGTAAGAAATCTAGTTCTACCAGTGATGGTTTTAGCCTCCTCCCCATGAAGGCCAAAGTGTGTCGATTGTGTTCATCAGTGAGTTGTGAAAACAAGAATGCTTTTTTTTTTTTTTGTTAATGGTGTGGAAACTCATTTCAAAATTCCATATTAATTCACGTGTTTTAGAATCTGCTAATGCACCTGAATCTGACTGCCAAATGAAGAGATGCTTTAATTGAATATGCTTTCATTTTACCACTTTAGGCAATCCAAATTACTTTTGCAATTACTCATTATTTAAAAATCCAATTGACAATAAAAGGATCCAGAATATTAATATTCCTATTCTCCTGTGATTTCAAAAGAAAATGAGTCCTCTGCTATTTTGAAAACCAGGATTGTCCCGGAGCATCAGCTTCTCATGTAAATAAGGGTCAAAAATTAGGCAACCATCCCAGCATCTTCCAAATGTGCTTTGCAGCTTTTAATGCAGGAAATATAATAGCAGGATAGAAACGCCTAATAAAGGGAGTGGGAAAATCAGACCAGGGTTAAGGAAAGAGTGAAATTGCAAATGCTGCTATTTCCAAAGTCCCCTTGGTTCATTCCACCCATGGTGGTCAGTGAGTGGGGGTGGCACCTCATTGTTTTTCTTCAATAACTCTTTTCTAAAACATTTAGAGATCATGTTTTGCATATGGACGTTGGTTTCAGAAGTAGCTTCATACTGGAGTTGCTAAAATGCTTTGGCTCTTGCTCAAGCACGTCTCTTCTCTGTTAGTAATTGAATCAGCCAAATTCTTTTTTCTGTGCAAGTCTACAAAAAATGCAGCTGCTCGAAGGAATCTACTCATTAAAGTTAATGCATGTTTTACCACAGCAGGAGGTTTTGTTGAATTGTATAGATTTGTATTTCGATTTTTTAAATGGTGTTTTAATACTTGGTACTGCCTAGAGCAGAGCTTTTCAACCTTTTTACCCATTGTACCACTTTTAGGATATGGCAACATCCAAGTACCACCAGTCGCCTAGCAAGGTGTCAAAAACTTGACCCCCCCCCAAAAGGAAAAAAGTGATGAAGTACAGGTAGTCCTCAACTTACAACAGTTCGCTTAGTGACTGTTCGAAGTTACAATGACACTGAAAAAAGTGCCCCCCAAGCCACAGCTGAGCAAGACGCCTGCCCGCCCGGTCGCACTCTTCCTCCTGTCTGAGGTTTTCATTGTTGTGAGCAGTGGGGGTGGGGGGGGGGGGTGTTTGGTTTTTATTTCCCCCCCCCCCCGTCTGCTGGCTGGTTGCAGCAGGTTTTGGTCACTTCACATGACCCTGGGACACGGTGATTGTCATAAATATGAATCAGTTGCCAAGCATCTGAATGTAAATCACAAGACCCTGGAGAGGCTGCAACATTCCAGTTGACTGGCGCTTCTTCTGGGCTCAGCAGAAGCACCAGGATCAGCGCTGAGCTCCAGCTGGAGCCTGGCACTGATCCTGGCACTTGCACTGAGCCCTGACAGCCCTGCAGCTCCAGACATCTCTCGCTTAGGCTTGTACGATGCTGCCACCGGCTCGGCTCATTCTCCTCCCCCGCTACCACTTTTCTAGGATGGTTGCGTACCACCTGCCAGGTGCCAATGTACCACAGGTGGTACCCGTACCACAGGTTGAAAAGCCCTGGCCTAGAGTCATTTGTTTTGGTGGCCTTATAAATCCAATGTGATGTTGGTGCTGTTGAAATGTGGTGTTCCTTCCAGGTTTCAATTACATTGAAAGCATTCAAAGCCCTTGTACTTACTTACTTGGGGATCGAAATTCTTAGACTCACGATTTCCTTTTGAGTGCCCCCTTTTTATTGAAGATATTAATTACTTCCAATATGTTTAATTTGACAACATTGCTAAACACACCAGGTTTTTAATCTCTTCAGACAACACCTCTGTAAAGTCTCCAAATTGCTTATCTTTTCACTGCTTGGAAGTTACGGATGCATTGATAAGCGCGGCCTCTTTAAGAACAGCACGGCTGGTACTAATGAGTGGACCAATGACCTGTTCAAGGGTGAGAGCGCAGAGGCGGCCAGTTATATAAACTAACTCCCAGATCCGGCGTTTTTACACTCTGATGATGTCGGTAGTTTGGCCGACAAAAGCTTAGTACTTTTTTAGATTAAACAGCTTTGGTTTAAGATTTTTATCCTGGTGTTCGGATACTTTTATTACTGCCACAATATGTGTATACCCGGGATTCTTGTTTTTAACGTTATTAAAGATGTATGCATGTATGTATGTATGTATGTATGTATTTCCAGGTCTTTAAGATTCCTGAAGATTGTTGTATTTATTTGTTAATATTTTTTCACTTCTAGCATCTTTATTCAGTTTCCACTGAAGTTAGTATGCCTGGTTTGCAGCTGTCACGCTCTAGAGATGGATCCCAAAATACTCTTTTCAAACAGAAAGCCCATCAAACAGAGACCAGGATTGAATTAATAGTCTGCTGTGATGAAGATTTTTTTTTAATATAGAAAAACAAAGAAGCTCTACCTGCAAAAGCCAAGCACAAATATTGCACTTTAGAAAGAACTAGATTGGAAATGGTTCATTCAGAAAAGCTAATAGCTTCTTGAGTCTTTTCCTATCACACATGTCAGGTGCAACTGAATCTTGCACCAAGCTGTGATTATTTAGTCTCATCTTATTCAGTCTGCATTGCGATTGTCATACTACTGATGCAGGTGAGAAATTAGAAAACATTTAAAGTAATATCTCATAGAAGCTCTTCTTTTTTGTTTGTAACTTACAGCAAAAGGAAGGTCAGTTCAGCATGTTGCAGCTAGTTGGCATGTTGCGGGGCATAGCAGCTGGCATGCGTTATCTCTCAGATATGAATTATGTTCACCGGGATTTGGCTGCCCGCAATATCCTGGTCAACAGCAACTTGGTTTGCAAAGTATCAGATTTTGGCTTGTCAAGATTCTTAGAAGACGATGCTTCAAACCCAACCTATACTGGGGCCTTGGTAAGTTCTTATACAAGAAAATACTTTTTCATGAATCTGTAATAATCAGGCAGGATTCTGAGTTTGCATTGTGCTACATTTAAGTGTTGCCTTATATGTATTTATCAAATTTACTTGCCACCCGTCTCATGGTTCAGGCAACTCTGAGCAGACCGTCTCTGGGTCTTCTGCTAAAGTTGTTGTCAGTCATCTAAATAAAGTGAAAAATATGAATGATTTCTCTTTATACTGAAGAATTAGGTACGTTTTAATGGTATTTGTTTTTTAATTTATACCCCACCTTTATTATTTTTATAAACAACTCAAGAGAGTGAACATAGTCTTTCTTTTGGTTATCGCAAGTTTTATATAATGAAGCTGCCATTGTTTTGGAATGCACTCTATAGGAATTTTAATTCTGCTACTAAAATCAGTAGGAATTTTTTTCTGCTCTTCTAAAACTATTAACTTACTTTTTAAAAAAAATCTAAACAGTGACTTAATTTCAGTGGACTTGTTTCGAACTGAGAGCTGTTTCATGCATACTGCTTTTCTGTTCCTTTAAAATTATAGGGTGGCAAGATTCCCATTCGTTGGACAGCTCCAGAGGCTATCCAGTACCGTAAATTTACATCCTCAAGTGATGTCTGGAGCTATGGCATTGTAATGTGGGAAGTCATGTCCTATGGAGAGAGACCCTACTGGGACATGTCCAATCAAGATGTAAGTTTTAATGTAGCCCAAACACTAAAAGAACATGCTTTGAACTAGGTATTTACTTTTTGGATAGCATTCATGTATATGCCAATGGGAGCATGTCCTTATGCCTTTCTTCCTTTGTTGTTAGGTAATCAATGCTATCGACCAGGATTATCGTCTTCCACCACCTCCGGACTGCCCTACTGTTTTGCACCTGCTGATGTTGGATTGTTGGCAGAAAGAACGGGTCCAGAGGCCGAAATTTGAGCAGATAGTCAATGCCCTAGACAAGATGATTCGCAAACCATCTGCTCTTAAAGCGACAGGCACAGGAAATAGCAGGTAGGAAGGGACCATCAGGGAAGTGTGTAATCCACAAATTGGAGAGGATGATAGAAAAGCTGTGTTTTGAAATGTAGAGATCAAGCATAACTTCTAGGTATTAACTTGGAATCTGATGTTTCCTCTGGACAAAGAAAACAATAATCAAAAAGTTCCTGATACCTGTTATACATGTAGAGTCAACATAAAGTATGCAAATTCTTCTTAAATATAATCCTGTGTTTAAATACCTTACAAGGGATAAAAATAGTGAAGAGAATCAAATGCACGGACACTGATAGCAAAAGGCTAGTAAATACAGGAGTAAATGTATTTGTCAGGATGGGAAATGTTTTGTAATAGTCGTGGCAGATGAGATCTGGATTTCCTTGGGGAAGAGGAGAATTCCTTGGATTTGAGGAAGAGTTTGGGAATCTAGGACCCCCTACCTACCATGGAGAAATCTGCTATTGTTTATAAGATCAACTGCAAAAACTGCGAAGGCAACTATGTGGGAGAAACAGCCAAACGCTTGAAAACCCGCCTCCACGAACACAAACTGGCCATAAAACGAGGCGAACCACACTCACAACTTTGGATGCATATGGCACAACAAGGCCATCAGTTTGACTTCAATAACACTCTTATCGTAGCCAGTGATGCCACGAAGGGAGGTTGGCTGCACACGGCTCCTAGACCGTGTTACTGGCCCTGATTGGCCAGCTGATAACCAAGATGTGTCTATAACGTTATGTTCTTTTCTTCGGATACCCTTCCCTATCCCTCCACTATTGGTCTTTGGAGGCGTTAGTAACCTTGCATCCCCTCCTCTTCCGATAATACCAACGCCTGCCGTATCGGGGGGAGGATTCAATCTGATGTTTTCTTGTGTCTTATAATGGGGATAGGGTTCCACTAACTGTGGGTTAATATCCCTTCCCAATTGTATACCTCTCTCCTCCTTTGTCGTGTCAACAGCTCTTATCTGAGTATGGTGTGCCTCAGCAATCATGTCTTGTAAGGAGGACTGGGGATGTAAGGAGGACTGGGGTGGGGAATAAAGACACATATAGACACATCTTTGTTATCAGCTGGCCAATCAGGGCCAGTAACACGGTCTAGGAGCCGTGCGCAAACGTCACTTGAACCTACTTAAACCACCTTTATTGTAATGGCCTTTTAGCCCTGACGATGCTGGGGAGTTCCCCCAGCGAAAGCTTGGCAACTTTTTAGTATAAGTATATTTTTAGTAAAGTATTCTTACTTCAACCCTCCCGGTGATCGTATTTTATTCTTTTATTCGTATGTATGTATGTATGTATGTATGTATGTATGTATGTATGTATATCGCCCCTATATAGGCAGACAACTAATTTTTTCCTTTCACCCATAGAAGCCAAAGCTTATCTCTTGTTTCTAAGTCTTCATCATCACATTCTTTCCCAAGTTTATATCCATGTTAGCTTGAAAAAAAGCAAATATTATAATAGTGATAGCCATAGCTACATTTTGCATTGCTCTAACATTATCCTACAACACATAATGAAAGTAAATTAGTATTATTTTTTCTTAATTGCTAAAAGAAGGAGTGCGACTCAAAGGGAAGAGACTTCATAAAAGGTGAGATAAGGTGGAAATACGAGTTATGTGACTCATAGCCTACTCTCAGCCCACTATGCAGTACAACAACGATTATTATTTTTCTCTATTAATAGAATTCTTGATTTCAGATTCTCTATTTATTAAATAAATAACTGTATGGTAGGCAGTTAAATTAGAACAATTCTTGAAGGCAATGGCTTGTGGGTTGAGCAAGGTGTGGGAGCTGATCACAGTATCTAATGAGCAAAGGTGAAAACATGAAATTGATAAAGAGAGGTCTGCCTCTGTTGGTGATGAGGTGATTGTGGAACCTTCTCAACAAAAGCTGATAATAATGCTGTAGAAATTCCCATGTTCCCATGTGTTTTTCCCAGCTTTATACAACTAAAATCTTGAGGTCAACAAAGAGGAGTTCCCTGGGGAAAGATGCAGCCAAGATTAGATGGATTCAGAAGTAAGAAAGGAAGTCCATCTTGTTGGCATGGAAACATTTTCCCATGGGTATCACAAACTTTCATCCAGACCCGGGAAAGAAGAGAGAAATCCTTAGTTGTACATAGGGGTTTTTTTTTTTTTAAAAAAAAAAAACAACTTTGAATGCATAAAGGTGCCTTTATTTTTGCCCAAAACTATCAGAGGAAGAAAAGCAAACATATTTTAGAAGAGGAATAACAGGAGTCTCCTTTAGTAACAGGGTTTACATTGCATTGAAAACCTCTTCAAGTATCAGGTGCACCCATAGAAAGCACAAATAAAACCTACCTAAGACCTCACGGCTGCTTGGCAGATGTATCTGGCAGAACTGAGGTTGGCAGCAATTCCCTGTAGTGTATTTTGCATGTTTCAAAAGTCACATTTTGGTCACCACGATGTAAAAAAGATGTTGAGACTCTAGAAAGAGTACAGAGAAGAGCAACAAAGATGATTAGGGGACTGGAGGCTAAAACATATAAGGAACGGTTGCTAGAATTGGGTATTTCTAGTTTAACGAAGAGAAGGACAAGGGGGGACATGATAGCAGTATTCCAATATCTCAGGGGCTGCCATAAAGAAGAGGGAATTAAGCTATTTTTCCAAAGCACCTGAAGGCAGGACAAGAAGCAACGGGTGGAAACTAATCAAGGAGAGAAGCAACCTAGAACTAAGGAGAAACTTCCTGACAGTTAGAACAATTAATCAGTGGAACAGCTTGCCTCCAGAAGCGGTAAATGCTCTTTAAGAAGAGACTGGACAGCCATTTGTCCGAAATGGTGTAGGGTTTCCTGCCCGAGCAGGGGGTTGGACTAGATGACCTCCAAGGTCCCTTCCAACTTTACTATTATTATTATTATTACATACTTTACCACTTCTCCTGAAGCATTTTGAATGGCTGATGCTGAACATATCTCAGTTTGTTCTTGTGCTCTTTGAAATATCCCTCTTCTTTTCTTCCTTATAGACCATCCCAACATCTACTAAGCAACTCGCCCCCAGACTTCCCTTCACTCTCCAATGCCCATGAATGGCTGGATGCCATTAAGATGGGACGTTACAAGGACAACTTTGACCAAGCTGGCCTGGCTACATTTGATGTCATCTCACGCATGACTTTAGAGTAAGAACTAGATCTCCTATTGTGTGGCAGTACGACTGAGTCTGCAGAGGAGCACAAGTTTGGCTGTCGTGGATATACCTGCATACTCTTTTGTGTTTTTACAATTACAGTATATCATTTGTATTTGTATACTTAAGAGAGAAGAGAATATGGGTTAAAATGTCCTCCAGTTCAGGGGTGATTTGAGGTATTTCTTCTTCAAGAGAATAGGAAGGAATGAGTCATCTTTCTCAAAAGAAGGATCATATCTTTCTGAACAGCTATTATTCACGAAAGGTGTTTCCAGGTGGACTATGTGTTCAGAGTTGGATACTGTTTCTCCCTAAGTGTGGGAAATGGGGAGCATATTTAGCAAGAAAGTATACTATGACAAGCCAGATAATTTTCATTTATCAAATGTCAGCACATAATGATTGCAATCTAAAGCCTGATGCCAAGATATGATAAATTTGCCTATAAAACAGTCCATTACAAATGTATAATATTATACTATAATATTATAACATTTTATAATTTATATTTATAAAATATATTATAAATTTAGTTGAATAAATTTAACTTCCATGTGATATATTTTTAATCTTTAAATCTAGCCTATTCAGAAGCCCTGAATTGCCACCTAAATATTACCTAAATCAAGGGTAGGCAGCTGTGGCTCTTTTATGACTCACTCAGGAATTCTGGGAGTTGAAGTCCACGAGTCATAAAAGAGCCACAGTTGCCTACCTCTGACCTAGATGATCTCACTTACTTTTCAAGTCCAGGTGAGGTTGGCCAGCTGCTGTTATTTGGCGAGGCCACACTTTGATGTACAGTAAGCACTAAGGAACTGTGAAGCTAAAATGTGTGATTTTGGAAATTCAGATAGAACCAGGATTCTGGGGAATAGTAATACAACAACATATAGAGGTCCACACATGACCCATCCCTGATTTAGAATATGTTTTTGCATTCTCTTGGTGAGCATTAGCTGTTGAGCTTCCAGTACTATTACTCAACATTTTATTGATTTATTTAAAACATTTATATAGCCCTGGTGCTCTCTCAGCTTGTTTGTTTTCTTGCAAACATTTCATTACCCAAACTAGATAACATCATCAGTGCTAGTCAGTACTACCACTGATGATGTTATCTAGTTAGGGTAGTGAAACATCTGCAAGAAAATAAGCAAGCTCAGAGAACACAAAAGACACCTCATTTCAATCCTGAGCTACAAATATCCTCCTTCACTGGTATTTATATAGCCACCTATCTTTCAGCCAAGTATGGGCAGCTCCCAATCAAAAATTAGAAGGCCTATAAAAACATTTTAAAAACTATAAAACATAACTGATCAAAACATAAAACATTAAAACAACAAACCCTTGTTAACATGCCATCATCTAAGTACCTTGCTAATATAACCTAAGTTCCCTTCTATGGAGCAGGTGCTGTGGTTAAGAATGTTTATATATATAACTGCGAAGTCGTGTCCGACCCATCGCGACAGGACAACATTCCTCCAGGTCTTCTTGTCCTCTACCATCTTCTGGAGTCCATTTAAGTTCACACCTACTGCTTCAGTGACTCCATCCAGCCATCTCATTCTCTGTCGTCCCCTTCTTCTATTGCCCTCAATCTTTCCCAGCATTAGGCCCTTCTCCAGTGAGTCTTTCCTTCTCATTAGGTGGCCAAAGTACTTGAGTTTCAACTTCAGGAGCTGGCCTTCTAAAGAGCAGTCGGGGTTGATCTCTTCTAGGACTGACCGGTTTGAACGCCTTGCAGTCCAAGGGATTCGCAGGAGTCTTCTCCAGCACCATAGTTCAAAGGCCTCAATTCTTTGGCGCTCAGCCTTTCTTATGTCCAACTTTCACAGCCATACATTGCAACTGGGAAAACCATGGCCTGGACTATACGCACTTTTGTTGGCAGGGTGATGTCTCTGCTTTTTAGTATGCTGTCTAGATTTGCCATAGCTTTCCTCCCCAGGAGCAAGCGTCTTTTAATTTCTTGGCTGCAGTCCCCCTCTGAGGTGATCTTGGAGCCCAGAAAAATAAAATCTGTCACTACCTCCATTTCTTCCCCATCTATTTGTCAGGAATTGAGAGGGCCGGATGCCATGATTTTGGTTTTCTTAATGTTGAGTTTCAAGCCAACTTTTGCACTATCCTTCTTCACCCGCATCAAGAGGCTCTTTAGTTCCTCTTCACTTTCTGCCATTAGAGTGGTATCATCTGCATATCTTAGGTTGTTGATATTTCTCCCGGCCATCTTAATTCCAACTTTTGATTCATCTAGCCCTGCCTTTCTCATGATGTGCTCTGCATATAAGTTAAATAGGCAGGGCGACAGTATACAGGCTTGCCGGACTCCTTTTCCAATTTTGAACCAATCAGTGGTTCCATGTCCAGTTCTCACTGTTGCTTCTTGACCCACATATAGGTTTCTCAAGAGACAAATAAGATGGTCTGGTATTCCCATAGCTTTAAGAACTTTATATGTATGTGTGTGTGTGTGTGTATATATATATATATATATATATATATATATATATATATATATATATATATCCATTTATATCTCTCTCTATATATGTATATATATATATCTCCATTTAGCTCAGCAGGGATATAATGTTATACATACATCTGTGTGTCACTTCCTTCAAAGATCCTGGACAGTTTACATCCTTTGAGAATATAACTGCACCATACAAGCACCTGCAAAGAGTAACATTAACTTAACCAATTCCTAATCTCCCCTAAAGTGTTGTCATCTGTTACAGGACATCCTTTGCTTGGAAGGCTCTGTAAAAGGCAGCTTTTATTGCTATCATGAATGATAATGGCAACAACAAAGGGCTTCCGAGGGCAAGCTATTTCAGAATGAGAAGCTTGAGTAAGAATGCTAGTCTCCTCGACTTACCCCTGACATCCCAGGGAGAGGAAACCTGCTAGTGCCCTCTCTGCCACTATGTATTTAGGCAAGCACACGTTTCACCTAGACAGGATGATCCTGGAAATAAGTGGCACAAAAAGCCTTATAGATAATTAACAGAATCTTGAATTGGGCCTAGAAGGTGACTGGCAATCAAAACAGCACCTGAAACCAAGATGTCCCTTTGCTGTACTAGTTTTCACTGGTCAACAAGTGGGCAGCCAAATGGTACCTGTGCTGTAATCCAGTCATTTTCAAAAGCAGCCCCATGTAACACAAGATGCAGTAATCTAAACAGGAGAGCCTTTGGGCCCAGGATATTAGCAATTTTCTGTGGGACTGGGGTGATCCTGCCTCCTGCTTTTCTCCTTCAGCTGCCAAGAACCACAGTGGGGATCTGGATAATACAATAACAGTAGCCATCCATAGTGCACCATATAAGTCATTTTTCCACAATAGCCATTACTCATTGTTGGAAGAAAAAGAGCATACCTCGCCAAATTTCTCTTAGAAGGCAATAGGCATTCCTACCCATGGAAGAGATGAAGATGGCAAAATGGTTACACTGCTCTGCCAGGCTACAGTGGCTTGAATAAGTTTGCAAGTTTTGACAAGGCCAAAGCCTTGGCTGAGATCTTCCTCTCTTTTCCTTTGCAGAGATATCCAGCGCATTGGCATCAGCCTGGTTGGTCATCAGAAGAAAATCCTCAACAGCATCCAACTCATGCGGGTCCACCTCAATCAGCTTGAACCTGTTGAGGTCTGACAAACTGAGAACAGTCCGTTCCCCTTAAAACACATGGAGAATCAAATGAGCATTTTGCTGTCGAAGAGAGGCAGAACAATCCATTTCAGGCATGGATGGGAGCACAGGAAACATTGCACTCCACTTCACAGACCAGAGAAAATTTATAGAGAGTCTTTGCTTGTTTTCTTTATTTTTTTATTATAACTTGAAACACTACAAATCCTGTGTCATTTAGAGATGGGTGGTATTGTACATTTGGGGTGGGGTGGGCTGATAGTACACAGGGTAGAGCTGAGAAGGTAGCTTTGGAATTGGAAATGCACTCACTGCCAATTCGATGCCAACGTATGGGATTGAACCCGTAACAGAAACAGACACCTCAGAAGATTCTACTTTGGACTAGCGGCCTGTAAATGGCAAGTTTTAAGCTGGAGCAAGCAAAGTTGAGTTTAATATAGTGTTGAAAAGACTGGGTTGCCAAAAGAGACCCCTTGAAAGCTTTTGTCCAGCTAGTGGAATTTGGTGATGAGAAGAGCATTGCACCAACTTTTTCTTTTGGGCAGTTTTGGTTAAACAGACACAAAGCAAGACAGTCTGAATGCTGTTTCAAGTAGTGCATTTTGAATGCTGTTCAAGTTGGCAGAGGTGGACAAATCCAAATCATGGGACAGAGTCTAGACCAAGGGTCTCTAACTTGTGGTCTAGGGGACTACTACCACTCTCCAAATCATTTTCTGTGTCGTGCAACAATGCTTAGCCCAGCAAGGTCAGGGCACTGAGCAGCAAGGAGAAGAAGAAGAACAGCTCAGCAGCTACTTCAGCCCCATGACCTCACAAGGTGTCCTTGTAGGCCAGGTTGCATAGAACATGCCCAAAGTCTCTCTTACAAGCAGCCCTTCTGAGACTTCCAGTTGCTCTCACATTGCACCATGGATGCCGTTTCTGTGGTGGTGCTAAATTCTGCTGGCGGGAGCAGCAAGGAGGCAAGGCATAGCCAGGAAAAGAGGTCAGGAGGTTGGGGCTGTGTGAGAGAAGAAAAGAGGCAGTTGAGAGAAGGGTTGCAGCTGTCTGCTCTATTGGAAGGCTCTGTCTGATGGGCAAAGCATGAGAAGGACAGAGGGCAAGCAAGCAAGATCACTGCCAGGATAGGAAAGGAAAGGAGAAGTGTGGGGAGGGGGGAAGACCAAAGGAAAGATGTCCCTCTTCAGCAAGGAGAGAGAAGAAAGAAGGGATACAGCTCTTGATGGGATGGCTTTCCTACTTTATATCATCCTAGGTATGATCATGAAGAAATATTGCATATCAGCGCAGTAATAAAAACCAAATATTGGTGTTCTAGTTAATGAAACAATTGCTGCCAGCTAAGTAGCCAAAGTGAAATAGCTGTTTTGCAGCACTGTTTTGCAAGTAGCTCTGTTTCACGGTACCTTTTATATTTAATAAATTTATGTTTAATGGCATAGCGCAATACTCTTCATTTTTTTACTTCCTAGATACTTTTGAATCACGGTATGAGAAGGCCGGAAGGGTGAGGCCCTCAAGCTAATGAACCAATCCCATGCAGCACTCATCCGAATTGAGTCTGAGCCCCTGGTCTACATGTACCACAGTTCACTTGAATGGGATTTGCACTGGATAACTTTGTTGTGTATTGGGCCCCATAGTATTTGGTAACAGCTTGCTGGGGGCATTTGGAGTGTTAGTCTTAGGACCCAAAACATTTTGGGCCTCTCGTGGATTGGTGTTGATCCTCTGATAGGATGTCAACAGCCTAGTTGAAGTAAGAGTAGGTAGCAGTACAGTATATCTGTCTCTAGGAAGATGAAAAGTCATTCTTTGCAATTTCTAATTGGATGTGGAGACCACAGAAACTGAAATAAAACATTTTACCAAAAATACGTTGACAAGACTTTCTTTGAATGTGGGATTACATTGATTTTCTGGGAGTTGAAAGAGAGCAGATGGTTTGCACAAGAAAATGATTGAGGCTCCGGTCCACATTGAGGCTGGATCCATTGAGAAACGGTGGATGTGAAGCAATATCTCCGACCATAAAGATAACCCAGATCTATTTGGGATGGGAGCAGCAGCAGTCATTAATTCATCAGGATGCTAAATCTCTATCTATCCTGATGCATTTCTCTGGAACCGAATCTCATTCTGGCAGAAAAGTTCCTGGAGGGTAGATGCGTATCTGAGAAAGGAAATCTCTTTTTCTGTCTCACTCACATATATGTGTGTGTGTGTGTGTGTGCGCACATACGCATGCACAGAAGATAGATGGCTCAAACATGGTGAAATCAGAATACACATATGACTGTCTCAAGTGAATGTTCCGATTTCCCACTTTTAGCTATACACTAGTGAATGCCAACTGTCATCTGTAAATAGTCATCTATTTTTCCTGAATCAATTGTACACATTCACTGACACATCTGACAACTTAGCAGCTTGTTAGTGCATTGCTGCATGTGATGTGAGTGGATTAGCTGAATTGTTCCTGGAATGACCTTGAGGTTATTTTTGAACTGCATCAAATAGATTGTAGTTAACCTTTCCTCTGCACAAAAATGAAAGGACTTGGGGGGAGAGAGGGAAAAAAGCACTTGGCTATGCAAATGGACATCAACTTGCTCACTTATATTTAGAATATTTACTTATATTTAGGTATATGCTAAAACTTTAATAAAAGTAGAGGATAATCCAAGAAACAATAGGGTTTACAGATATTAGTTCAGATAATATTTGCTATTATTAATGGGGACACCATAGTAATTTTCTGTGAAGTCTGCCAATTTGTAAAAATGGAAGCCACCATTCAGCCAGTGCTGGGTATGCTGAAATTTCACAGACAGACACACAAATACAAATGAAACTTGTCTGGTGCTGCAATACATTTATTCTGTAATTTGTGCACTACACACACACACAAACATACACCTATATGACATACATACATGGAAACATACATACGTGTGTAACTATATGTATATTATAAGCAATGATTCAGACACGGCACTTAGTTATTACCTTATTTTTTACTACTAATCACCTGGAAAAGATGCTGTGAATGAAGAGATTAGCATTTATTTAGAACAGGGCTTTTTAACCTTTTCACCCATTGTACCATTTTTAGGATATGGCAATATCCAAGTACCACCAGTCACCTAGCAAGGTGTCAAAAACTTGATGACCAAAAAGGAAAAGGAAAAAAGTGGTAAAGTACAGGTAGTCCTTGACTTACAACAGTTCGCTTAGTGACTGTTTGAAGTTACAATGGCACTGAAAAAAGTGCCTCCCAAGCCACCTGCCCGCCCGGCCGTGCTCTTCCTCCTGTCCGAGGTTTTTATTGTTGTGAGCATTTTGTTGAGGATTGGCAGCGGGGGTGGGTTGGGGGGTGCTTGGTTTTTATTCCCCCCATCAGCTGGGTGGTTGCAGCAGGTTTTGGTCACTTCACATGTCCCCGGGACACTGTGACCATCATAAATATGAATCAGTTGCTAAGCATCTGAATGTAAATCACAAGACTCTGGAGATGCTGCAACATTCCAGCTGATCGGTGCTTCTTCTGGGCTTAGCAGAAGTGCCAGGATCAGCGCCAAGCTCCAGCAGGAGCCTCGCGCTGATCCTGGTGCTTCTGCTTCCGATGAGCCCTGACAGCCCTGCAGTTCCAGCCATCTCTCGCTCAGGCTTGTGCAGTGCTGCCATCAGTTCAGCTCATTCCCCTCCCCCACTACCACTTTTCTAGGATGGTCGCGTACCACCTGCCAGGTGCCAATGTACCACAGGTGGTACCCGTACCACTGATTGAAAAGCCCTGATTTAGAAGACTTGATTAAGATCCCCTTCCCCAAACCAAGATCCCCTTATCTCTGCACACAACCTGCTACTAGATAGCAACTCCCATCCCCAGTGCCACAAAGGCAATATTATTAGCCTGGGAAAAAAAATCAGTGAATGTTGCCAGGATCATCCCTTAGTAACCAAAGTACAGAAATATTCAGTGAAGACTCCTGCTATTTTAGACATGTGATGTTTGTAGGCTGTCATAACATGACATTGTTAATGTAGCAGCCCACCACAAAGAAGTTAGCAGAACATGGATTGATTTGCAAAGGATTTATTTGTGAGTATATACATTACACAGCAGTACAAATCAAATGATTACTTCATCCTCAGGATTATGTTTTTATTCTACTAAACTTTTGCCCTGAGACATTTGTGCTATAACATCTGACTCTGTCAGTCATACTTTTTTTTTTTTCTCATGATGCTTTCCATTCTCTGTGATTAAATGGCCCAGGTAGATTTTCTTGCAAGAAATTTCTATACCTGCAAATGTAAAAACTTGGAAATAAATCCACTGGCTTGGGAGGAGTTGCAATAGGGAGCATGACTGATCTGCAGTGGGGAAAACTGGACATGATCACTGTGATGGACATTTTCCTAAACAAGACTTCAATTTACAATAGATAGCAAGGAACAACAGCAGCACCTCAGGAAATGACAGTCAAAATTGATTCCATGCTGGACAAAACTGCTTAATGTAAGCCCCTCATTCAAAAAAAGAAAAAAAAAAGCTGAGCTTGCATGGCAGTGCTCTCTTAAACATTTTGTTGACGTTTGTTGCTCTCTACCCTACAATTACCACTGAGTAACAATTTTGGAGCCATATTCTTTCTCGCCCCCCCCCCCATAAGCTCCTAAAACTTAATATGTTGTTACCATACTGTTGGAGAAAATGGAAGATTCTGAGCTGTTTGCCTTTCCTCATTCTTTTTTTCAGGTTTTATCCTAAGCTTTAGCATTTACCTTATTTTCCAGGCTAAGACACCCTCATCTTCTACAAAAAAGCAATTGGGACAATGCTGTAACAAAGCTTTCTGCTCTCTATTGGGTTGAATAGAGAGCAGAAAGCTTTGTCACAGTATCACCCCAATGCTCAGCCTTAGCTTTTTTGTAGAAGGGGAGGGAGTTTTAGCATGGAAAATAAGGTAAATGCTAAAGCTTAGGATAAACACTGAAAAAAAAAAGAATGAGGAAAGGCAAGGAGATATCCTTTAAAAAAAACAAAAAACAAATCAGCTCAGAATCTTCCATTTCCTCCAAGAGTATGGTAACATATTAATTTTATCACTCTCATAGGAGTGGGGAAGAAAGGAGTAAATGCTTGCTTCTACATATTAGTTGAGCACAAAATAGGGAACCTTAAATTTTCCAACAAAAAAGAGAGGCCCAGAGGAAAGGACATGTGGGGCAATAAGAAAGGGAATACAACATGTTGTTGGTGTGCTTTCTGCCAATAATTCCATTACACTTTCACTTTTCTCATGTCCATAAGCAGATTCCATGGAATGGATGGCTGTAGTCCTTAGCAAAACTGTATTCTTGGCTATTCAAAACCAGGCTACTGGGTTGAAATGAGGGATCCTTGGTGCTGAGCTTGCTTGTTTTCTTGCAAACATTTCATTACCCAAACTAGACAAAGATGATGTTACCTTGTTTGGATAATGAAACATCTGTAAGAAAACAAGCAAGCTCAGAGAGCACCAAGGACCCCTCATTTCAACCCTGAAGTACAAATATTCTCCTTTATTGGCAGGTTACATTTATTCCTAGTTGCAGAGTACTTTGTGCTAGCTAGAGAATCCAGATTGCAGTGGGAATGTATATATAATACTTGCGAGAGGGCATTCGCTCAATTCATGCTGATCATTTCCCACATCACAGCCGTAGCAGTGGGAATCAGGACACTCCTGGGAACATTGTTTTGATACACGATTATTCAACTCCAGAGCATGACTTTCTGGTTCTAAATATGGAACTGAGATCTGCATGTGGGAATTTGACATCTGTGGCTTATTGTACCATAGCAGCAACCTTTTTCAAATATGAGCATCGACTCTTTTACTGTTTACCGGAAAATATCTGGGAGACATCCACTTTCTTTTCTTCTCCAAGGACATAATTTTTGATTCAGAGACAGTCATGCAAAACAGTGTCTTTCATGTGGCCAGTGTTTGACCTGGTAATAATGTCCCATTGCATGAAAACCCAATCAAGCACTGAGTCACCATAGAATACCCCCCCCCATTTGCTATTCTATTTCTCTGATTGGGCTTGTTTATGGAACAAGTGGCAGAACAATACAAACAATCATCTTATCAAATGGCTGCATTCACAATGGCATGGCATCTCCAGACAGAAGACCATCTATGTTTCCCAGCATCAACAAAGAATAGTTTTACAGCAAGTTTAAAAACTTCCTTGAAGACCTAAGTATGAGAAAGGTGAACTACAAGTTTAGCTGTATATGCTTCATAAATGCATGTATACCTAAATGTTTTTTCATTGTAGTCTTTGCAATTCACAGACATGGAATTATGTGCCCTCTAGAAGCCCCATTTAGAAGCCTCTAGAGCAGCGTACACTGTGGCTAGACATGGAACATGGCATCCACTAAAGTCCTTGAATTACTCACATGCTCATTCCCAGGGCTTTTTTTGTCATAGAACGCCCAGAACGGAGTTCCGGCACCTTTTTTGGATGGAACCTTATAGGGTAGGCAAGGCGGGTTGTATGATGTGTGTGAGTTCTGGCACCCTTTTTTTATATATACAAAAAAAGCACTGCTCATTCCTAAACTCTTTGTCCTTTTGAAGTCAAAATACTTCACTTTTTTTCTTATTGTTTTAAATAATCTCCAAACCTTTTTTAAAAAATCCTTTAAATAGTTTATCGGGGCATTTTGTCATCCAGCAGATATCAGGTCCTTAGCTATATAGTCCCTTGGATTCCATTTCACATATGGCAGGGATATGGGAACATCTTTCAATTTGCAAGCCACATGAACCTTCTGAGATTTTTCATCATGATTAGATTGTCCAGGTTATATCAGAGTAGTCTAAGATATAAACACATAAAGCGACAAAACACCCATCATTCTTTCATACTTTACCTTTTGTATCTGGAGCATCCATCACTCCATCTTCATTCTGGCAGTTCAATTCAACAACCAGTTAGCTTCCTTGTCGAGCAACTCAGCCATACAGAAAAGTCACCTACAAATGAGAACTGTTTCTATGGATTATGGTCCACCACAACCATCTGTAATAAGGCTGGGATATTCCCAATCTTTTTTTTCTTGGAATGAACCACTGTCTTACCCAGAGACAAGAATGTGATTCCCTAATATGCCTTTCTGTCTGGAGAAATTGTTTCCACAAGGTCCCACAAGATCTTATGTTGAATTCTTATAAGACTTTTATAAGGGTTTCCTCAGTAATTAATAGAAATCTTTTTTCCAGGGCTTTTTTTCTGGAAACAGCAGTTTAAAGTCATGCAATCTTAATTTTCTCTTGCATACGAAACTACAAATCTAGGTTTTCTCTGAGGTAAAAATCGCTCGAGGTCACCTTCTCCTTTATTTTTTCATTGGAAATACTTTTTTCTAGCTTACTAATAAAAGAGTTTCATATCATATTTTTCCTCTGTATCAAGCCAAAAATAGAGTTCCCAGGTGCATGTATCATCGAAGCATTGATTAGCTACCAGTAACTGCAGTACTTTGAGCGGTCACCTGTGAAATCATAAAACCTACCTCCACATGCTACTTTGTTCCCTTTGATTCACACTGTCAGTTCTAGGAATGGAAGAGTTTTCAAGAATCCTGCCTTGTTGCATGAGATGCAAGTGAGGATAGGATGCCAGCCAAGGATATTGAAAGCTTGGTAAGAAGGCTGGGTACAGGCCACCACAGAAAATATTGCCAATCTCATCTTCCCTTGCCTGTATCCATATAGCGCAACACTGCTTCAGAAACAGCACCCAATGAGAGTAAATAGAATTACAGAATAACAGAATTGGAAGGGACCTTGGAGGTCTTCTAGTCCTACCCCCTGTTCAAATGGGACACCTTATACCATTTCAGGCAAATGGCTGTCCAAATCTCTTCTTAAAAACAATGTTGGAGCATCTACAACTTCTGGAGGCAGGTTTTATTGTTTTAACTGTCAGAAAATCTCTCCTTAGTTCTAGGTTGTTTCTCTCCTTGCTTAGTTTCCATCCATTGTTCTGCCTTCAGGTGCTTTGGAGAATAGATTGACCCACTCATCTTACCTATTGGAACATTGCTTCCATATTACTCCTAATCCTTCTTTTCATTAAGCTAGACATATCCAATTCCTGCAATCATTCTTCATATGTTTTACCCTCCAGCCCTCTAATAATCTTTGTTGCTCTTCTCTGTAGTCTTTCTAGTGCTTCAACATCCTTTTGACAGTTAAAATTAGATGCAATATTCCAGGTGTGGTCTTACCAAGGCATTATGAAAGTTCTTGGAATAAAAGATTCTGGGCTATGACTGTATGGTCCGTTTATCCAGGTTCCAGGAGACCTATCAGATTACCCAAGGTGAGCTGTTGAGTTACTATTAGCAAGGTACTCTCATTCCTTAAGTGACCAGCCTACAGTATGTACATACAGCCTAAAGGCTGCAAATCTGCAACCTACTATTTTAGACTTTGTACTTTATTCAAGGATAAAGAATTAAACAACAAAACAACCATTGTTTCCAGGACAAATAAACATAATTTATTAAATTATTTAATAGGTAGGTCAGTAAACTTTTATTACAGTCTTTGATCAGCATATTGGAATGTTTTGAATATGTAGTAGAAATGGACTGCAATGTCTTCTAACATTAGTTTGCAGTAAGAACAATGAAGGGATTGGGTGAAAAGTGAAGTTATACTCAACCAAGACTTAGGAAGATAAAGCCAAAATCCACAGCCTTGTATTCAATAAAACAGAAAAATGAGGTTTGGTAGTGATGCAGCTTGGTAGATAGGGCTTGATCGCTTCACACAATTCCTTGACCTTCTCATAAACATCATCCTCAAAGGCAGGTAAAAGTTACTTTTAGAATACCAAATTAGCTTATGCTAAGCAGCAGTGATCCATTTTCTTCTCCCGACAAGTTGAAAGTGATTTTCATAAGGGGTGGTGGTGCCACAGCACTTCTTGCCTCCAGGAAGCTGAGGAAAACTCACATGTGATGTTGTATCACTGAGTCACAATTTCCCTGCCTTGCTCCATTTGATGGCTGCTGTTTTTAAAGCGGCTGCCCTTCATAAGTGGAACTTGACAGTGCAAGAATGGTTACATATGGGAATGTAAAAAAGCACAGGATGACCAGAGGTTACAGCCTGTGTTCTTCTGCATACACTCACAAAGAGAGAAATACAAGGCATGAATATCTCCCATCTTGATTTTGCTAACTGCTATTCCCCCTTTGATAAACGTCTATCACTATTGGCATCAGTATCATAAAATGTATTCTTGTTGTATAACACAACTCAACTATTTTTCCACATCCTTTCTTGTTCTAATTCGGTGTACAGTATATGAAACATTGTGCTTGGCCAGTCCAGTCAGGATTTTAAATGGTAAAGGAGAACCCAAGCACTGACCAATCTTCTTTAAGTAACCATCCAGTCCCTAAGATTTGCAAGGACTTCTGGGAGGTCCTGAAAAAGGGTCTTTGTTCTTGGAGGAATCCAAGAGTTTTTTTTATATCTTGGGTCCTATAGAGCCATGGCAACAGTTCAACACTGATCCAGATTCATAACCATGCCTGAAGAATTTTTGGAGTTTCCACTCAAAATTTGGAGAGCTCCAAGTGATCAACAAACATTAACGCTAGAGAGGCTCATGGGCACAGAACCAATTGGGGAAACATGGTTTGATAGTAATGATAATAAAAAAAAGGAAAGAAAACTGGGGTAAAGAAAATGCAAAGTAATGTAATGAGCACTAAAATCCAGTAGAACAGAACTTCAATTTAACAGATCTCAGTATATTAAACTTGCATGTAACAAACCAAATCTCTGTGGCGATTTACATCATTTGTTGTCCTACAAACTTGTCACACATTTGTCACACAAATCACACAAATGACATCAATTGCATCAATATATATCATGTGTTTCACGACTTCATAATGCAAATTAAGTAAATTGTTGTGATAATATAGAGGAGGTTCTTGACTTGTGACCAATTACAAGATTATTCAAAATTACAACAGACCTACTTACAATCTGGTTTCAAGGTTCTGATGTCCTGCACCCCCTGTGGTCATGTGATCATATTTTGGGCACTCAACAACCAGCCTGCATTTATGACCATTTGCCCTGTCCTTGGTCATGTGACCAATATTTATGATGATGATTATTTTTTTACTGGAAACCAGTGTTTACTTCCCATTTCTAGCAAAAAAAACACACCACCCACTGGGGACAAGAGAGATTTGCTTAACGACCACTGCATCCACTTAATGACTGTGTTTATATTAATGGTCTTTTTTAAAAAAGGTTGTAAAATCAGGTAAGGTCATATGTCATGCCAAACAAGTGGCATGACTTACAACTGTAATTCCACCCTCAGTTATGGTTATAAGTTGATGACTCCCTGCACTGGCATAGTTAGTGTACTCTTGTGAATAACAGACACTGCCTGCCCCATTTGTTCAATTAAAACAAGTTTTCCTACACATAATACATAATTCAAAACACCCACAAAATACGTGTTGATCCAGGAATCTTCTTGAATTGTCTACTAAAATTCTATTTATAATTTCCCATATGAATCTATATACTACCAAAACTCTTTATGTCTGTGTCCCTTAATTGGGCAAAACAGTGCCTTATAGAACAACCATTTTTGAACCAAGTTACCTCAAAAGGGCTAACTTGTAGAATGTGTGCAAAGTCCAGGACCCGTGACTCCTGTGGGCCTGAAATTTGGCAAATTAATGGTAATTTCTGTGCTGCCACACCACTGCCCAGAGGTTTAGTAGACTGGTCCTGCCCTAACCCTCTGGAGGCTGGGTAGACGGGCCTCGCCTTTGGCCCCTGGGGATCAGGTAATCCAGTACCACTATAGCCCTCCAGGGGCTGTATAGAACAGTCCCATCATTAACAGCCAGAGAGCAGTCAGCCACAAACAAGCTAGGAGAAAAATTGGAAGGCACTCCTACTCCTAATGTATTTTGCCCTTGATCATTCTGTTTAGGCAAAGAAATATCTCTGAAACAATGACCCAATGGGTTGTCTTGTATAAGGTAAAATGTGGCTGTACCTTATACCTCTCAGACCAATTTCCCAGTTTCAAATTCACAGCCAGGCATTTGGAGTCTTTACTTGTTCCTTGGAATGCAAATATTTAACACTGAACATCCACATTGGCATTCATCTTTATTAGTGTTTGACTTCCATGTATAATATTATGTGCTACATTTAGCTCACCTTTCTTCCAAGAACTCAAGTTAGCCTATGTGAGGATCTCCCTTGATTTTATCCCCACAATGGCAAACCTATGAGGTAGAGTAGACTGACAGAGAGCAGAGGGATTAGCCTAAAGTTGCTGAGACTGATCTTGGTTGTGGGACTCCCTAGTCCTAATCTAGCTTTTTAACCACTATATTACACTGTCCTGCTTCTAAGTATGAGTGAGTGTCAGCTGGTGGGAACAATTATATACCATCATTCTTTTTGATCAATTGTTCTGAGAAGCATGAAGATATACTCCATACATCTATCTCAGAAGCACTATGTGCAGTGTTGCGAGAATGCTGAGACTGTCTTTGTTGTATTTGAACTGAAACATTGCTTTGTTAAATGTTGATTTCTTTAACCCAGTTTATCTTACTTTCCACAGAGGCACCTGGGCCTCTGCATTCACACGTGATAGACCTCCTCCTCCTCCTCTTCCATGGCATGATTGGTATATCCCTGCTTGTGGACAAGTGTACTCTGCCGTAAGATGTTCCAGTGACTATTAGTTTTTGCTGTATTTGAAGGCGCACCAACATACTTCTGCTGTTTTGACAAAATTGTTCGACCATCTTTTCCCTCAGCTGCTACATCTTGTGTCTGTTTCCTCTGCAGGTACTTCTCAAAGGCATCTCTTCGGTAAGGCCCGTTTGTTTTTACAGACATCTGCCTTATTTCACAACGATCTTCAACCCTGCATGCAAAATGTTAACAAGAGTAGTGAAGAACAGGGTAGAACTGGTTCATGCATACCCAGCCTCTCCAAAGGATGTTAATCAAGGTCTTTGGAAGAAAGCTTGGCATAATATTGCATTTATACAGTATTAGCATAATTCCTATCAGGCCAGGAGCCAGAAATGGTTGAAGATCAGAGGCTGCTAAAAATACAGTGGGAAAGAAGACAATGATTTATTAGTACAAAATGAAAAGATCCTAAATACAAACTCTTTAATATGCTTATACTTCATTATTCCCTTTATTAATACTAGGAAATGTCTTTATATGCTTTAAAAATGAGCTACTTTTAGGAGGTTTTGACTGCCTACTAAAATTCTATGATCTTTGCCTTAAGGAAAATATAATACATTTCTCGCATATTTAATTAACCTGTTAATAAAGTCACCTGCCAAAGGAAAATCAATGCGAACTATTCCACCATCTCTTTTCCCTTATCCAATACCCTTGAGAATCATAGTTTTGTTATAACTTGGGTATCACTTTGTATATCAGCAGGGCAAATTGAAAGAAGAATCCAATTTACCAAGCATAATTAATTAGAAATTTATCTAGCTTAAATTGCTCCTCACATCCTTTTCTGGACTTTCTGCTTATCCAAAAACTTCTGAGGGATATGACTCCAGGCCTGCCAAATCCTAGAAGATTGCCTATATTTGTCTCTTCTTCTCATAAGAAGAAACTGTCTAGTTTCTAGAAAAATATTTGTAGTTCCATCTTGATACCCATTAATTTAGATTTGGAAACCTCAATATTTTGAATAGAATAGAATAGAATAGAATAGAATAGAATAGAATAGAATAGAATAGAATAGAATAGAGCTTTTTTTGTCTTTTTTCCTTTTTTCTTTCCTTTTTTCCTTTACATTAGTCTCTGTTAGTTTGTATTTTCTTTTCAAAACTCTGATATGCAAAAATGTTTATTCCAGCATCTTTAACTTTAATGACCAGTACATGTCAGTCATCTCTATATCTACATGTAGTCCTCGGCTTACATCCACAATTGAGCCCTAAATTTATGTTGCTAAGTGAGAAATTTGCTACATGAGTTTTGATGACTTTTCTCACCACATCGGTTAAGTGAATCCATGCAGTTCTTAAATTGGTAACACGGTTGTTCCACACTGACTTTGCTTGGCAGGAGATTGCAAAGATTGCAAAAAACAAAACATGGCTCCAGGACATTGCAACTGTCATAAATATGAGTCAGTTGTCAAGCATTTGCATATAAATCATGTGACCATGGGGATGCTGCAATGATCATAAGTGTGTAAAATGGTCATAAGTCACTTTTTTCAATGCTGTTGTAACTTTGAATAGTCACTAAATAAACTGTTGTATAGTCTAGGACAGGGGTAGGCAACCTTGGCTCTTTTATGACTCGTGGACTTCAACTCCCAGAATTCCTGGACCAGCCTGGTTGGCTCAGGAATTCTGGGAGTTGAAGTCCACAAGTCATAAAAGAGCCAAGGTTGCCTACCCCTGGTCTAGGATTACCTGTATGTGCCTGTATACTGGCCTTAACAATTATAACAATAGATTACAAGAGAAGAAATCTTATTTCTTGATAAGCAAATGGATAAAAAAAAAAAACCCTGCCTTCAGAATTTTCCTTACATTTCCGTAAGGAAAAAAAAAACATTAGAAAGGTCAAACTTATTTTTTTCAACGAGAGCTGAATATGCACTAAAATCCAAACTAAGCATTCAGTTTGAAGGCAAAGGAAGAATTACAGTGCTCTCTTTTTTCCATTACCCCTACTCATTACTTTTGATAAGATTATATATAGGATGTGATTTTGGCCCAAATTGGACTGAATCAGGGAACAGAACACAGGAGTTTATGAAGGACATGCATCCCAATTAAGGCATCAGTGTAACAGCTGTTTCTATTCCTGATAATGGGCCGAATTTAAGCCATGAGCAAGAAAATAGCAGTTTACCCTACCCCAAACCCCTTACTACAGAACAGGCAATCTGTAATGCCTGATTTGTCTTCCTATGAATTGGAACATTGTCTAACCCCATAAAATGAACATGTAGGATTCATTCATACCATATTCATGCATGCTAACCAGGCAAGTATTAAATATGCATGTGATCATGACCACTAAACTTCATTGCAGATTAGCAAGAACAGAATAAGGGTACGATTGTACCATTCAGTACAGTTCATTTCCCCACAAGCATCTACCAACCCTCTTGGCAGGCAGACATTTGTGGAAGACTGTGACAAGGTGGAGAAACTGGCTATCAATAAGAACAGTAGCTCTGGAACTAATGTGATGTGCATAACACCAAGATCCTAAAGACACATTCCCTGAATCCAGTTGCACAATGAAACACATCGTGATATACTTGACATTCTTAGATGCCCTAAAACTACCTTCCATTTAAAAACAGAGGTTCTTTTTATAAATGTCAAATGCCTGACATTTTTGGACCTTTTTTTTTTTTAGCACTCATGTTATTTCAGTGCCCCGTCACTGATCTTTGAGTTTGCATTCTTTCTGGTCCTTTGCCCATTGGAGCTGCTTCGTCCTGTTAGTTATGGCAAGTCACAGATGTGGTAGATGATTTCCCAATCAATCAATCAATCAATCAATCAATTATATTTATTCAATCAATGACCAACAAAATTTAAAAGAACAAAAACAGAGTGAAGCAGATAAACACAATAATATACTAACAACTAACAAAATAAATCACATAATATAATATTCACTCCCCCATTACTGTGTTCTCAATATTACTTTCACGTGAGGGGATTTTGGATACTTGACAATCAAATCCCAGGGGATTACAACAGGCAGTTGTATGTATGAGCCCAAATATCTAGCGATCTAATTGGAACAAGTGAAGTGAGAAAAGCAGGGCACTGAAGTCAGAAGATGCACAGTAAATATTTTGGCAAAGTGAATTTGCAAGTGAATATTTGGTATTGTTTCTTCTGTTTTCTGAGAAAATACTGTACTGAAATGTGATAATCCAATTTCTTCTCCTTCCAGGATATTTGAAATGTACTTTGGTATTTGAAAACTATGGCCACCACATAATGTAAGGTTGCATGATTCTGCAACATAGTTTATTTTTTGATAGTTTGCTTTTGTGCCTTTCAGTCAGTGACTCCTGGAAACTATCTGGATGAGTCCCTATGGTTTTCTTGACATGATTTCAGAAGTGGTTTGCCATTGCCTTCTGCCAAGGGCTAAGAGAGAGGGACTGGCCCAAGATTACCCAGCAGGCTTTGTGCCTAAGGCAAGAATAGGACTTATGGTCTCCCGTTTCAATTTGATGCCTTAACCACTATACCAAAATGGCTCTTTTTATTTTTAAAACTGTCTGGGTCTCACAGGCTATTCTTCAGCTACTTTCATGGGGCTAGAAGACTTGGTGCCTACCTAGTCCAAAGTAACAGACTGAATATATATTATTTATACATCTGTCCCATAACCTTAGAGGGTCATCCTGTATCCCAAAATAATTAAAATATGTTAATAGGAGTGACAAAACAATTTTATAGGTAGATATATCTGAGTTCCCCAGAAATCTGAAGTTGGGAAGAAGCTCCTCAAACTATAAGTTGCTTGATATAGATCCAGACTGGAGGTCTGTGGGAATTCACACACTTACATCAGCAGGGGAGGGATAGTAAGAAAATGTTTTTAGCAATCAGCATACTGCAGCTATATTTCTACAATCAATTTGGTCTCTATTATGGTCAAAGATCAGCATAAGCAGAGTGAGATACAGTCAATGAAAAATGTTTTTGCAAAATTCATCTCGCATGTATTTCCTAGTTCTTGCTTTTGTTGTTCCCAAAGTCCACTTTCTGGTTATGGGATGTGTTTTGTTGGTGCCTGTTTTAATGTTTACCTCACTTTTGCAGATATTTAGAAGACTCTGAGCTGGCTGTAGAAGAAAAGAAATTCCCCTCTTGTTTTATAGCAAACTCTGCAAAACACACTGCACCAGAGACAGGCATGGCACTCGTGCCTAGAGAGATGAATACAGTCTTTTTCATTGTTTCCTAAACCTCCCCACTTTACAGCATAATTCAACATGCAGAAGAGACACATATAATCCTTTCACAGCAAATATGTTTGCTTCAATGCAGATTTAACTGTCAAAATGTCTTTTTCATACTGCATCTTCATATGCCTCTCCTTTATACCCTGCTGTTAGTTAATTAGGTTTATATACTGTGTTTCTTCCCAGAAGATGAGCATGGCATATATGGGAATGTCTCTTTGTTTTAAATCCACAACTCTGTAAAGTAGGTTGTGTTGAGGGGAGGTATTTTGCCACTCTGAGGGTGGATGTCTGAGGCTGGTGTTAAATCTGGTTCTGCAGTGCTAATGCAGCATCTTCACCATAACACCATTCTAGCTGTGGAAAAATGCAGGAGGAAAAATATAACTGAAGCATTTCCAGGACAAGGAAATCAAGAAAAAAATCATCCTGGCTATATCATATTTATGGTGATGGTCAGCAGTGATGCAGAGAAGCAAACTGAATTAGTTGGTTCTACTAGAGCAGTGTTTCTCTACCTTGGCAATCTGAAGATGCACGGACTTCAGCTCCCAGAATTCCCCAGCCAGTATGATGGCTGGCGAATTCTGTGAGTTGAAGTCCACACATTTTCAAGTCGCAAGATTGAGAAATTGCTGTACTGTGCTACAGCAATGGCTTCTTGCTTTCACCAGTTGTTGGCAGGTTGATGCCTTGAACAACTATAGATGGTTAGGGTGGGGGAATCCTTCACTAACTCATGTTCACAGCAGATGTGGCTGTTGTGCTGAAAGATAGTGTGTCTGTATATGCAAGGGAGATGAAAATGAAGACAACTGACAACATAAATCAGTCACTGCAGCTATACTTCCCACTTTGCAGCATATTTTTAAACAGAAGCTACTTAAAAATGGTAACCAGAATGACGCTTTGGAGCAGAATTCCCTTCTTCTCTTTCTTCCTCCTTTCTTTCCTCTATGTCTATGAAAAAACCGCCCCTCCCTCTGCCAATATTTCACATGTAATCAATATTCATAGCGAGATCCCAAATCACTGCAGACAGAAAAAAGGCTCATGTTGCAAAAGCAGCTGACCAAGACAGTTTCCCCCCACCCACCCACTCCTCCCTGTCTCGCTTGAATTAGCAGCAAGCAGAACAAAGACAGGAACCTCCAACTGAATTCTCTTGACATTTTACCTTGCCCTGCTTTCCATCCCCAAAGGGTGGGAGAAGGGATACAGGGAGTGATGAATTTCAACATATCAGAAGAAGCCCAAGTGATAGTTTGAGAGAAATTTCAGTCCATATGTTTTTTTTTTGTTTTTTTTTTTCTGGCTGGAAAAGATCACACAAAGTCATTCTATTTAATACCTGGTTTCTTAAAATGTGTTTTGGGGAAAAGATAGGGAGACAAGAATAGCCATCCAGCCACTGGAGGGTAGAAACTACCAACACCAAAAGTTTTCTAAATGCTAGGCAGTCCTGCTGAAAGTGTGGAAATGTGCTCTTTACCACTTCTATTCTATTTTTGGTGGCATAAATTCCCACCCATACTCCATACAAGATGTGAGTCTAGTATAGAGGATCCAAGCCAGTTTAGTATGGAATGTGTTGATAGGTTATTAGAACAACAACAGAAACTTTGATGCCTTACATCTAGACAGACAACACTGATTCCTCTAATGTTGGAATCAACAATGTTGCTGGTCCAGATTTTCTTTGGTATCTGGTATTACTGAATTTGATTTCTTAATTTGAAGGATTTGGAGGATTGTGTGTGTAAAAAGATCATGCATAGTCGCCCACCATCTTTATCCTCAGAATGCATCTAACTCCAAAGTGGATCTGAGGCATCTTAGGAAGTAATAAGGGTAGGGATCCAGAGACCAACTCAGCTCCACAGCATTTCCTTTAAGATATTTTCTCAGAAATCTAGCAAGCCTAACTAGCCAAAAACAGCTGGCTATTCTTAATCTAGCTCAGTAGTTGATTGGAAAAGCCTTATTACTTGACATCTTTTCTTTCAAAGATGCTAGACATTTTTTCCAGATAAATTGTCTAGCAAAATGTGATGGGCTTGAGATTTAGTAATGGTATGTTGGAATGACCTTGGGAGACTGGAAGAAGAGATGCTATCAAGGGAACGAGAAAATAAAAGTGGAGAAGGGAACTCACTGTTACATAATGGGCACAGAAAGAAAACGAAAAGAATTCTCCCTGACTTATCAGACTGTGAAAAAAAGAAGAAGATTCTTTTAATGAAGTGTTACAATAAAATAGAATAAGCTCATCTTGTGCTTTTTGTTGGTCTACCTGGCAAGGATGACCACAAGCTTCCAGGTCTGAAAGTACAAATCTCCTGCATCTCTTTTTACATCTGATAAATGAGGAAGGATTCTTTGTTGGTTTTGTGTGTGGTCTGTGTGTCAGTGTCTATATGTGTATGCCCATTGTGCAGCTGTGGGTCCTGCCTTTTATCTGATCGTTCTTAGGCAGCAGCTCTTCCTCCCATCCCCCAAAGTTATTCCCAAATACCATGACATATCTTCAGGCAAGAATCTGACCTAGATCTAACATGATCTGCTGCTTAGTTAGGAACTTCCCACATGAGTGTCTATGGAGATTCTCAGTCATCCAGGTTATGGTTCTCCCAAAGAGGCTTTTTAAAGAGGCAACTGGACTTGCTTTATCTTTCCTCAAAGACATTTCGCTTCTCATCCAAGAAGCTTCTTCAGTTCTGAATGCTGGTTCAGAACTGAAGATGCTTCTTGGGTGAGAAGCGAAATGTCACCAAGTAAAGACAAAGAAAGTCCAGTTGCCTCTTTAAAAGGAACCTTTGGGACTCCCACATGAGTATTACGATAGAAGAAGATTGTTAGTATGAAAATCACTTTGTGTTTTGGGCATCTTTAAAAATGTAAAGTGTGAAGGCAACAAACATATTTTCAAATTTTCACACGAATACACCTGGTAGGAAGTTGGGGATAGTAACTGACTACATGCCCTTCTAAAATGCCAGATTTCTTGCTAGGCAATATAAGAAATAGATTATGGCAAAAAGGTAGCAAGTAATTATCAAGCCCAACACCTTATAAAACAAGGTTTTAAAAAACTTCATGGAAATCTCTATTTCTCCTGAGCTACGTTTTAAGAAAAATATTTTAATATTGCTTGAAACATAATGGATGTCAGTAAGTAATTCTATAATTCAGGATGGTAAAACCCAGACATCATAATTTAATGGTTGTGTGAAATCTTAGTTCTCCTAAATTATTAACCTCCAAAGCTCAAGGGATTTTCTAAACTTGTAAAGGAGAATTTTAATGTTTTGAAAAATTTAAACAAAATAAGTGAAATTATTGTGTAAGATGAAAGTAAAGGATAAAAAGCTCCACCTTTTCCATTTTTCACAGTAGAAAACCATTATCATGATATTTCTTTGGAAAAAGCTGCAGGGGTCATTGCGACCTAAAATTTAACAGAAGCATGGGCAGCCTCTGAGTATGTTGGAAAATTATTGCTTTTAATCATACACGCATGTATGTTTAAGAATGTATCAGGTGCACAAAAATCTAGGTGGGTGTACCAATTTCCAGAATTCTCAAAAATAGCAATTCTTTCTGGGGAATTTTGTGAGCTATGAAGGGCCCAACACAGAAATTGTTGCCGAAACATTAAAGTGTAGTCACATTTAATACATAATCTTCCTATGCAGGGGGGACAGGAGGAATGAAATGGAAAGAGAAATTGCTAGAAAATAAGTAGTATTAATGAAAAACAGTGGAAAAGCACAGACATGAGTGCTGGAGTGAAAAGATTAATCTTGCCCTTTGCTTTGCTCTTTTGACAAAAAACTCAATTTGTATTCAACATTACAAAAATTGCTAAGTGTTAGAGAATCTCTTGAGCATGATCCTTATTATTTTTATTAGGAATTGGCAAGGATAATGTGGATTTGAAGAGAGAAATGTCCCATATGTAGTTTTCAACACATATTTTATATTTTTGACTTAAATATAAAAAAACGCAATTTATTTTTATAAGAGACACAATTTCACCGATAAACTAGATGTTCAATTTAATAGAAGTAGAATTGACTATAGTCATGGACCAATTCAGAAACAAAAAAGAAAAGTAATTGCAACACAGCAAGTAAAACCTATGTTAAAACTTAATAAATATAACACTGATGTGGTCAAATTAGGTGGAATTTTATCATAGCAAAACAAAACACACTCACATTCAGAGAAACAAAAATCACAGTTATCAGATGGTAATACTCTGTAATTGTAAATGAAATACATTTGGGTGTCCTGGAAATCTGTCTAAATAGAGAGTTATTAGCTAAAACTGGGCACCTATATAATTGCATTATAGCAAAACATGGGTTAATGTTTCAGGAACTCAAGGGCAAAGTCTTTTTTTTTAAGTGGGAGACTCCATAATTTCCCTTCAAAGACAGATGTTGGAAGGGCATTAAATTTTACCAGATTTGGGTTGTTCTGAATTTGGGGATTCAGTTAGTGTTATGATTTAGCTGAAGGCACCACGTCATTCATAAAAAAATAAACAGCTAGCTAAGCATTTCTTAGTGCCATATTTCAACAAGGCACAGTTTTGCTGCTAAATCCAAATATGTAACTCCCATATAGAGACCAGCTTGAGGCACTGGGCTAGAAACCAGGAACCATGAGTTTAATCCTACCTTAAGCACAAAGCCAACTAGGTGATATTGGACTGATCACTCACTCTCAGCCCTATGAATTAGCAAGAGCAAACCATTCCCAAAAAATGTTGCCAAGAAAACTGCAGGGACTAATCCAGGTAATTTCCAGGGGTCAATATAACTCAAATGCACCCCCCCCCTAATAAAGACAATGTGGAATTTGATTGACACAGAATGAAGAGAATTATGCTACAAAATACTAATGAAATATGTGGAATTAGGCTAATAGGAAGTACAAAAAAGGATGCCAAAGAATGAGATGATATTGCCTGTACTGTATAATGTACTCATAGAGAAAAAGAGAGCTGAAAAGAATCTAATTGAAGAGAGCAGGGAATGGCTAAAATTTCAAGGCATTTAAAAAATGAGAAAGATAATGGGAATAGAAAATTATTTCAGATCTGAGAGAAAAGGACTGAACTAGTGGCCCCGTTTGTGCATGCGCACAGGTGCTAGCACCACCGCTGTGCACTTGCCTGTTTGTGCCTGCATGCACACTGCACACATACACATTTCCCCGTTCCTCCTGGGCCGCCAAGCTGAAAAGGTTGGGGAACTCTGGTTTAGAGGTTTCAGTGGAAATTATAGTGATACATTGAAGAATGGAATTGAAATGAATGCTATAAATGTTTATGTCCAAGAAAAAAAGACATGAAAAGGAGACACCTAATGTAAAAATGCTGAAAGGTGGTAATTTCCGTATGCTAGGAGATTTGCTGTGATAAATAAAAATGTTGCAATGTATTTAAAATAGTTCTTAATAGCCTATGTTTGATATATGCTTCAGCTGCTGTTTGGCTCTGTGATTTGCAGCCTATTTTTGATTGATTTGAAAAATCAATTTGATTTAAAACGATATGGAATAGCAGAGATGCAATCATCACATATCCTATCAAGTGTCCCACTGTGACATGTGCTCAGATGCTGTGTGCTGATTGCTTTATAAACCTGGCAACCTTTATGCCATGTTTATGGCTATATGCCCATTGAGCAACTTTTGCATTTGAATATACTGTGTATATATAGCAGCATAACAGCGCCTCAGGAAAAAATGAGCTCCAGTTTAGATCCTGTCCTGCAAACAGAAACCTTTTCCCATAAGTATATCTTTGCAATGATTACAGTGGGGAGGAGAGGAAGGGGGAATAAGTACTTCAATGTCACGATCATGATTACATCTACCTACCTACCTATCTACCTACCCCTTTCTCTCATTTATCATCTATCTATCTGTCTGTCATGGCCCCATCGGAGGCTAGTTCAGAGGAGGAGGAGGAGGAGGAGGAGGAGGAGTTGCAAGTGGGACCATCCGACAGGAATGACACATCTCCCTTGGCATGTTTGGAGAGGCCAGGGGCTGAGGACGATGCTGTCCCAGGCCCCTCAGGCATTGGGGAAGGTGGTCGACCAGATGGAGAGCTGCCTGGCTTCACAGACACAGGGGAAGATCGGCTGCTGACAGGCAATGGTGCTGATAGGCAGCAGATCCCCTCTGATGAGGAACAGCTGCCTCCTCCACTCAATCCAAGGGCATGGAAAGCTGAACATAGAGAAGGGCTGCAAGGTTAGTTGGGAGAAGGTCACCCCAGCCCTCCTCACAAGGAACACTTGGAGTGGACTAACTTATGAAGAAGCCATGGGAAGTTAGTCTTTGCCAGGAACAATTGCTTGTTTTGGATTACACTCCCCCGGCTTTGACTCATGTCTTTTTGCCATGCTTTGAGGACAGCTTTTCACCTTTGCTTTGAGGACTGCCGTTGGTCTTGCCCTAGCCTTGTGGACTGCTTTTGCCCTTGTGGACTGTGTTAGCCTTTGCTTTGCTTTACCTTGAGAACTGCCTTTGCCTTGTACCTTGTTTTTGCCCTGAGGTCTGCCATTTGTCTTATGCCTGAATTTTGCCTTGTGGACTTTCCTGGTACTAGATGGGCTATTGTTTGGGGGACTGAGGGTGGCTGCCTTCAGGGTAGCATGGGGTGGAGCCTTACTGGTCGTTGGAGGGCCGTTTGTTGAACACTTCTGGAGGACAATAAAGGACTCTCCAAAGGCCTGCCTCGCCTTGACCACCTGGGTCATAACACTATCATCTATATCTGTTTGTCTGTCTATCTTTCTGTATCTATTTATCTATCTATCTCTCTGTCTGTCTGTCTGTTTTTTTGTCTGTCTCTGTCTGTCTCTGTCTGTTTTTTTTCTGTCTGTCTGGCTGTCTATCTATCTATCTATCTATCTATCTATCTATCTATCTATCTATCTATCTATCTCATCAATCATCAGTTATTACCATCACCATTATGTACATAAGAGAATATATTAATAATAATACTAAAGGAAGAGTTAGCATTTATCTCTTGTTCTGTTGGAAGAGAATGTTGGTATTGAGATTGTTCCTTCTCAGGGCCAGCTTTAGATGACTATTTCTGTAGTTCTGTAGTCTTGCTCCTTAATTCTGCTACTTGTCAATCTATTTGGCCTCTGTTTAAGCTTTCCCATATCCATGAGAATATCCTAAATATCAATTTATTGATGCTATGGTTTTATTAAGTAAATAGATTTGAGTGCTATTTGGTTCAGATAGTAACTAGTCCACACACATAATATCCTCTTTATCATAGAAAATATACACAAATTACTCTACTGATTATGAAACTTACCTCAGATATCTCTTGTTACCTAGCCCATATTCCTTTCCACAGATTCCTAAGCGAGGCCAGAGGCACCGTGGGAGTTTGCGCTCTAGCATAATGGTAGTGGAAACAACCTGAAACACACAATTTTAAAAACTTGTTAATCAGAATGTTTTAATTAAATCAAGGGATTCCACTAGTGTCGTGGTTGGAACCTTCCTCTTTTGCGATAGTTGAAGAAGGCAACACAGACTAAAGAACAACAAGATTTACATTTGTAAATTCCCTGGAGGAGTATGGCCACATTAAACAATATTTGGAGCCATTGTTCATCCAGTCCTGATGCTTCCAGAATTCCACATGGAAAGGATTCCACGTAGTTTTTCATTGTTTACTTCTCCTTCAGAAATTTAGGGCGCCATGTAACCTTGGGTAATATTCCTAAAGCAAGTTTTGGAGTTTCTCTTAGTGCCAATATGCAATGTACCTTCATGAATTGCAGCATATGTCATAGCTACAAATTTAGGGAATGATCCAAGTATCATCCATTCTGATGGGGACAAGCAGGCTCAGAATTTTTATTCCTTCTTCCTCCTTTCTTTGGCAGTTTTTGTTCACCTTTCCCTTAAAAGTTGACAGGACATTTTTTTTCTCTTCAATTTTTCTCTAATCCTATTATTGCTATACTAATTTTCAAAGCCATTCTAGCTTCCATACATCTGGATTTATGTAGATACAATTCTTACCTGCAGTCATGCATTATGCATGAGTGAACAAATTAGGAAACTCCATAATTATCTTTTAAAAAGCCAAGTTTTACTCCCCAGCATTCAATTATATGTATTTAAAACAGGTATGATTATTGAAATCATGTTTTCCCAATAATAATTATACCAGTTGAAAAGAATCACTGATTTGTTCGGGATTCTGGAATCACAACATAATTCAAAGTCTAATTCAGAAAGGATATTGAACATATTTTCATTTCAGTTTTATCCCGAGAAGATTCCCCTTTAGTGCAGATTTTTATTAAATGGACACAGAAACTGTTTTCTGAACTTATTTTCTATTTGCTTTCATTAGATAGAAATTAACCTAAAGAGAATTATCCGCTCAGGGCCCTTTCCCAGTTCCCTCCCCTCCATCATGTGCAATCAATTAATAGTCAAAAGAACCTTCATCCCTCACCTGCGCTCTCCAAAGTTCATCCCGCTCATGAGCCACACGCCAGTGGGTATCCCCCATCATGGCAATAAGGAGGTTGAGCATAAGAAGGGCCGCAATAATAGCAAAAGCAGAATAAGTGATGCCATACATAAAAGGCAAGTCCACCTCGTAGTTGGCAGGTCCATCAATGATGGTAAGAAACAGCTGAAATGTGCTGTAGAGTGCCATGGGATAGCTATAAAAGTGGCCCAGTTCATTGGGGTCTTCTGTTTGGAAGATGATGTAAAATGCTGGCAAAGAAAACAAAAGAGCATGAGTTCGGATTCTAATTAGAAGATGATCTCTTGTTGGACATTTGCCATGTGTAAAGTTTTGTCTGCTCTCAGTATCATTGCGTAGCTGAATTGTTAGCCTTCATTGTTATTCTCCTGTTGCATCTCTTTTGCAAAAGACACCCTGCCAAAACCACTTACAGCATGACATTGTTTCCAATCAGATTTCTCTACAAACACACCTTTTCTGTAAAGCTTTTGGCCTAGTTTTCCTTACTGTTGCCAATTGGTTTGGATTGGATTGGATTGATTAGATTAAATTAGATTAGATTTTGCCAAGAATGCATGATATAACTGTGATAGATATAGATAGATATTAGACAGACAGATAATCTTTCCCAGACTGAACCAAATATAATTCTCACTCGTTTCATTCTATAGCAACTAATTTCTTGAGAATAACAGGAGGAAGGAGTAACACTTGGAAATGCTGCTAAGGAAAAAGAGAGACGCCATTTGTTCACTCTGCAAATTATTTTTATATGCCCTGTTTTTCTCAATCTGATGGAGAGGAAGCCTTTAGAAATTTTAATGCAGAGAGTGCTTATATGGTTAGGTTGTAATATGTGGGAAGTCTCAGGGGTAGCTAGAGACTTGATTGATTTAACAATGGTTTGGTATGCAAATAAAGCTTTCATTTTTATTGTTTCCTCTGTTCAATTGTGTTTGATCTTGGGGTCTTCCTGGACAAGTGCGTGAGTCGCCCAGCTCTGGGCCTAAGGCAGAACTACTCCCAGTTTCTAGCTTATTGCCTTAACTATTACACTAAACAGGTTCTCTCAAAGCTTTTATTAGAGGTCATTTTATACAATATAATAGCAAACTTAAAAAGAAAAGTCAAGAGAAAATACACATTATTTTAGATGAGATAAAGTGAAAAGAAGAATTTAAGAATTCTCCAGAGAAGATAAAATATTTCTCAGCAAATTAAGCTTCTACAACAACATAGATAGTTGTTGTTGTATCTATGTTAACAGTCAGAGAAATGGAAATAAAAATGAATTATGCAAAGCAAAAATGAGTTTGCAAATAAACCAGGCAAGTGGTTAGCATATAAATTACAAAAAGAAAATGATATTTAAATTAAAAGAGGGAGATACTGTATGAATGGTCAATGCGGCCATACAAAAGCATTTCATCAATATTATTCTAATTTGTATAAAAGAAGTGACATCTCTTTAGAGAAAATAGATGAATATCTAAAGAAACAAAATTTACTGAGGATTACAGAGGAAAAGACACAAGATGATGAACTGACCTATATTAATAAGGGAAGTTTCTGAGGCTACAAAAAAGATTAAATTAGGAAAAGTGCCTAGACCAGATGGATTATCAGGCTCTTATTATAAAGGTTTTGACCTAGAATGTTCTACCTAGAATGATGTTTTTGTCTCATACAATAAATCTTTTGACAACAGATGCATCATTTAAAAAGTGGCAAAAGGAGTATCTAAATTCATGTGGCAGGGGAAAAAACATGAGTTAAATATAAGGTGCTACAAGACACAAAGAGGAAGACTGTGTTTATCTGATTTGAAATTGTGCTTTAGAGCTTGCTATTTGGGAAAGCCAAGGGGAATCATCAAAACAATTAAAAAAACAAATTAGAATATTTCGGACATGTGATGCGACACCCAGAAAAATACGGCATACTCCATTTAATCCTCCAGGGAAAGATTGAAGGCAAACAAGGTCCAGGCAGAAGAAGAACATTGTGGCTTCAAAATCTAAGGGATTGGTTTGGACAAAACTCAGCAGCACTTTTTTGTGCGGCTGCTGATAAAAACATTATCGCCAACATCTGATAACGGATATGGCACAAGAAGAAGAAGAAGAAAAATTTGATTTGGATGAAAGAATAGATGGTTCTATTGAGAAATAGAAAGCTTTTAGATTTAGGAGAACATGACTTGAGATTTGGACCTCATGAATATTTGTGGTATGACAAAGTCAAGTTCAGTTTGGATTTTAAAAATCATTGTGCTAGACATACTATAATTAAGAATAGATACAAACCCAGGTTGTGCCTGAAAACCACCCTGTGGCTTTCAGCAAAAGAAGCATATTACAAGAGAGAAATAATAGGCAAATACAAATGGTTCACTTATTGTGAAATAATAGAATTTTGCCAAAGAACATTTAAAATAAAATCAAGAGAATAACTGGTAGCAAAGGTATATAATTGTCAATGGTCCTCTTATTTGCAATTACTAGAAATATTGAAACAATATGGTTTTAAACATCCTAAGATTGAGATTGTGTATAAATGATCAACATGTAATTATTAAAACGTTTAAACTTATTGAAATTTGTAATTTTTTATATTCTTAAAATTTTTAATAAAATTATTTTTTTTAAAAAAATTAAAAAATGACATTGAGGGATTTGTAGTATTATATATGCAATTCTATGAAATGCCATGCATCTTTATGATACTGAATTAGTGATAGTTGGTAGAGGATCTTGGTAAAACTTCAAAAATACTTCAGATTCCATTTTATGATTTGATATATTAGGATAAGAGGTACAAGAAAGGTTAAATATCACAGCCAGCTTAAGATAGGCAATGGTAATCTGCTGTAGTAAAAATTATGAGTCTTGTGGCAGGATGAAGTCTAATCAATTACTCTGCCATTCACTACCATTAATCATAACTTATTTTATCAGACTCATGAAGCTATCACCTTAAGCAATAAATTAAATAGCATATTATCTGACAACATAAAGAAAAGGAAGATAGAGACTGCAAAAAGGAAATATTTACACAGCATATCAAGTAACCAGTTCCAGCCTCAGGAAATTTTTTTTACAGAAGATAGAATCCAATCAGATAAACCCATTGCAATCCAATAAAAATGGTGGGAGGCTCCCTCCTCTTTTCATTATTATCATGACTATTAATTTCAAGATTACATTATTCTATGTATATGTACATTTCCTTTTATTATTAGTTGGTAACATACAAACAAAAGGAAAACTCAAAGATATGGCTACAACAGAAGATATCCTATAGCCAAGAGGAAGGAATTTGGTAATATTCCCGTTCTCGGTGCTTTAAAGAATTGCTACACTTTTCATGTGGATCAGTTTATTATGAAACCTGGGATAAATTTTACTGCTGGAAGAATTTGAAGAGGACAGTCGAGATTAAAGATGAATGTTAAGATAGAAATATATGTTATTTTAGAACAAGTATTGTATATAATACTTAAATGTATATGTAGAAATGAAAAATTGATTGTAAAAGGTGGAATAATCTGATAAGAATGTATATACTGGAATGTCACGTCAAATCCAATGTTTGTTTGTTTTTAATTGTATTATAAATAAAAAAAAGAATTGCTACACTTTTCTTTGTAAGCCAAGTTCACAAGAATGTAGTCTAGAATAGGTAACATACCAGATGCAAACCCAAGGATGACCACCACCATGAGCCAGCAGAAACGGAGGAGGTCTCCAAATATCATCTAGAAAGAAAAACATACAGTGACCAAGCAGCTCTTCTCTCTCACAAAACTACATTCAAGGAACAGCATTCTAGATCAAGACAAAGATGCTCTGGATTAGACTATAATATCATTCGAGCCCCATTCCAACTTCAAGGGATCCTTTATCTATTTGCTTCTAAAGGGTTTGCTAGCTAGGAACTGTGGCTGCTGAAGTCTAACCCATCTGAAGGGTCCCAGGAAAAGGTCATCCTGACCCCAAGCCTCAGGTCAGAAATCAGGATTTTGGAAACAGCCACTTCAACTTGAACATATTTAGTAGTTAAACTATAGCCCTGTAGATCAGGGGTTCTCAACCTTGGCAACTTTAAGACTTATGGACTTCAACTCCTAGAATTCCTCAGCCAGCTTTGCTGGCTGAGGAATTCTGGGAATTGAAGTCCACAAGTCTTAAAGTTGCCAAGGTTGAGAACCCCTGCAGTGTAGATAGAATAACCCCCGATAAATAAAAGTTCAGTAGTGGAGTGAGGAAACAGGATTATCTTGCCTGTAGCACTTAAATTATTTGTTCTAGACATTTTTGATGCTTTCTGTCAACCAAATTCCAGCTATTCTTCAACAGAAGTTTTGAGATGGCCTAATCAATCTTTATCTGCTGAGTTTTGACTGCCTCAGTTCTATCTTTTTTTGTTTGCAGAACTGGTATATTCTCATTTTATTGATTGTTCCTGTTTCAAGTTGCTATAGAAAAGCATATGAAGATGGGAAAAGTTCACACATTTGCTTCTTTTATTTGCATTAATGTTTTATAAAGCCATTATGGTTAGCACATTTGAACAGCCTCTCTCTCCCTTACATTGTCAGCGGATTTATCAAATTCATTTTCAGTGCCATTTAAGCTGGTGGCCATTACTGTAACAGTTATTTTACTGAATTTTTCTACTGAACTACTGAACTCCAGCTGCTCAATATTTACTTCTGTCTGTCTTGAATTTATTACCAATCAGGATAGAAAGAAAACAGCCAGGCAATCTAAACTCACAATGAAAATGAACTGTGCCCTTTAAATATTCAACAGAGTCATCCACAAGCTTCCAAAAGGGCCCTAGAATATTCAGAAATATTAAGTCCCTTTACCTCTGCTATTTCTTTCTACTCCCATCGCAAAAGGAGTGAAAAAAATTGCAGAACAGTCAGCATTCCAAGAAGTGGAGAGCTTCCTTGAAGATGGAAATGCCCAGAGCTTTTTTTCTCACAGAACGCCCAGAACAGAGTTCCAGCACCTTTTTTTGGATGGAACCTTGTAGGGTAGGAAAGGCGGGTTGTATGACGTGTGTGAGTTCTGACACCTTTTTTTTTTTTTTTAAAGAAAAAAAGCACTGGAAATGCCCATAGGGGCATCCTCCTTTGTAGTAGAAGAGAAATGAATGAATGATTGATAGCAGATGCTACACTGAATACTGAGTGAGGGAAAACTTACTTAAAGGGAAAGTTATGGGTGGGAAGTCTTTTTAAAGAGAGGCTGTACAGTTAATGGTATTATATAATAATTAGATGTGATTGCTATTTCATATAATTCATCTAGTTAGGAATTCAGAAATATTTGAATATATGAGAAATATCAGTACATCTCACTCAACATACTAGATCTGAAGGATAGCTGCAAAGATATGGAGAGAAGAGTCCTATTTTTCTTTATTATTCAATGGATGGTGACAGCAGATTAAGCTGGGGAGAGCTGGGGTAAACCTAAAAGCAATCTACAGATGAGGGTCAGGAGAAAATTCCAAGATAAATGATATCTACATCTTTCTTACTTGCTAAATGAAGACTAAAAATTAGATCAGAAAGTGATAGACAGACAGACAGACAGATAGATGATAGGTAGATAAAGATCTTTACTATCCTTATAGAGGATAGTATAAGGACTCCTGCCTTGCGTAGGGGGTTGGATCAGAAGACTTCCAAAATCCCTTTCTTCCCTATAATGCTATGATTCTATCACCTTCTATTTATGATGAAAAAATGTTGCCAGAAACTGTATCAGCATATCCTTCATCTATCTATCTATCTATCTATCTATCTATCTATCTATCTATCTATCTATCTATCTATCTATCTATCTATCTATCTATCTATCTATCTATCTATCCCATCACCATCTTCTTTTGTGGACACTCTCTTACTTTTTGTATCATGATGGTAAAGGGCCCAAGCATCTGAAATCCTCGTGCAAAGTACATAATATTGCACCAGCCAAGCACCAGAGCCAGAGACATGGGTACAACTTCTCCATTGGTGCTAGTGAGACGCATCACCATGGTCAGCAGAATCATACAGGCATACACAATGCTGCAGAGATAGAAATAGCAATGAAGAACAGAATTTATACAGTTCCCACCCCCCCAGTAACATTCAACAGCAAACCAACTACTAGGAAAGAACCTTACATGATGGCATGGAAAGGTCCTCCAAGGATAGTTTGCCCAAAGTACTTGGTTATTCCAAATCTGAAGATATCTGGAATCTGGAATAAAGCCATTGATCAATGGTGTACTCTGTTTAAAAACAATTGGCACATTTTCTCACCAACAAACAAAGAAAAGAAACCCAAAAACGCAAAGGAATTCAGAGACAGAACTCCCCCCCCCCATACTAGAATCTGAATGAATTATCTGGACTGCAATCACATGCTGAGGCCTTTTCTTTCATTTTGGAGAAGTTACTTCCTGATGCAAAAGCGACTGGTTCAAAACGCCTGTGAAAGCTTTAGGATTGGTTCAAAACGCATAGGGAAAGCTTTAGGATTACTTAGTTAAGCACTACAGTATCACATTAGATTAGCACTGTACTAGATTAGGCTCTAGTGTATACATTGTAGCAGCCTTTATATAGAGGTCAGAGGATCTAGAAAGATCTTATGTTAAACAATATTGCTAATCCTATTGTAGAATGCTTCTTCTGGTGCTCAGTTGCTTTCTACTCAATTTTTTTCACACAAAAATTGGAGAAGGAAAAACATTCCTCTTACCTCCAAGATCAATATCACGATGGCTCCAACAACAGTGATCAACTCACCAACAAGTCTGTGATTATCTTCAGAAGTAATGTAAGACTCCTGAAAAGGAAAGCAAACCCATATTGGTAGGAACATCACATTCTCAAGAATTAATATTTCAATTATCCAACTTCCTTGTTTCATGGACTTAGATCAAGATGACAGTGAGGATCAATAAAAGTGGTTGAGTTTAGAGTATATCCAGGACTGCATTCCATCTTCAAATCAGAGAAACAATATTAGTGACTACTCGTCTATTTGCCTTTTCCTTGGAGAGCTGTCCCAATCTGTACATCTCCCCAAAGGATAGTGGATAAACACAAGACTGGCACTGTGGAAGCCATGCCATGGTTCTAGAAGTTAATGAAAACTATACAATTACTTTGATGGACTGCCCAATTACTCTAAAATTTTGAAGAAAAGAAAAAAAAAGAGCAGGAAAGTTAGAAACTTGAATATAGCAGGATTACTTAATAACTTGAGCTAATGTGCTTTTCGGCTGGAAATCCCACTGGTAGTCAACTTTCAGAATTAATACAGTTCCAAGCAAAGTGAGCCAACTGCCTGACATTCTGATAATTTAAGAAAGTTTGACTTCTTCTCTGCTGTGTCCATCTGTCTTTCTTTCTTTAAAAAAAAAGAAAAAGTCTTCAACTTCCTCATACTCGGGAGATTAAATGCTAATGTTTCCTGTTATGACAATGGAAACTAAACCTTCCAGAAGTAAAATTGTGACAGATGACAACAGAAATTACTGTATTAGGTGACAGTGATATTTTAGAGAAAGGGAGAGGCCAAGTTCAAGGGAAAGAATCCCTCTCTATACTGATGAAAAAGTATGCTATTAAGAACATTACACTTTTCAACTTTAGGGATCCTTTGTTTATCAGATTATTGAAAAAGAGCCTTGTGAATTTAATGTGAAGCTTATAGTGCTATTTAAGACTAGGAAGGCTACTATGGGAGAAATCGGCATAAATGAATATACCCATATCTTCCAACCCACATTTACTGTCAAAATTTAGCGCTAAATGAATTGAAGCCTTGCTTATGGTCATTACACATCCACAATGAGGTTCGTGTAGAGAATCCCCTATTATTTGATCAACACAGAAAATAAAGGCTGTATACATATTAGTTACAAGCACAGTTTATAGTCAAAGAAGCTCTCAAGCGCAACAGCTGTGCCCTTCTTCTTCCTCACAGGAACATAACAGCAGTACATTGTTAATGGAAAACCTCCCACCATATTTCTGAACAAATTTCCATTTTGCCTAAAATGCATTCTCTCATAGTCGGGTCATTAACTGCCACACTCGCTAAAGAGCAATTTTCAGGGAGTCTTCTGAATTGTTATCATTTGTCTGGAAAATCCATGAACCGAACTAATAGTGTCCACACTTTCTCCTCTAACTACCAATTTGCCTGCTATTATTTGAGCTGATGCCAAGCTCAAGACTTCTGATTTCACTGCAGTGGGAATAAGCTCCACAGGGTACTGAGAACTTCTGAATGAATGTGCATAGAATGGCTGTATAGAGCAACATCTTGTTATAGTAGGGGTTCCCCCCAGTGGTGGGATTCAGCCAGTTCGCACCAGTTTGGCAGAACCGGTAACTAATTTTTTGTTGCCTAGGCCCAGAATGGACTTCCAGAAGTGGCATCCACACAGAGAAACGGTTGTTCACGTATTTGAATCCCACCACTGGTTCCCCCCCACCACAAGCTCACAATTATATTAAATGGATAATGCCACTACTTTTTGCCTCCCAAGCCAATTGTTCTTCAGCCCTTGGTTATGTCTGGTTGTGCACGATCTTCGGAGGAGTTGATATCTTGGAATTGAAAATTGTTAAGTGATTTTTACATTTTTAATAGATTTGTGTTAAAGAACCTACCTGCAAAAGTTTCTGAACATAGATGGTGTTGTCTCTTTCATTTGTTTTATTGCAGCTTCGCTCTTTCAGTGGCCGGTAGACACAACACATTGTGAAGCAAATCATGTACAGGACGTAGAATATGGCCAGGATACAAAAATATGGCCGTCCATATTTATTCCACTTCAGACTTACCAGCTCATTCACAGGAGTAAGGTCGAGGATTCTTCGGGCCTGGGGGATGTAAAGTAGCCTATGTTCAGCCTTTTTCTTAGAAATAAATAATTCTCAAAGACAGCAAAAGCCCTGAAAATGAAGGGGGTAATTGGATGGTTTTTAAAAGGGAATGTATTGAAATATTCAGTGTTTCTCATTACTTGGGGAAGGAGCACTGGAGTCCTGGAGTCCTCGGCATGTAAAAATGAAAGTGGATAATGCTAATTATGAAGTTGGTAAGGATGAAGATTCAAAAGCAGAACATAGCTTGACGATGTGTGAGATCTTTGAGCAAGGCAGATGACCATTCATGGCTGAAATACACTTAAAAAAATCCACCATCAAAATCAGTTCATATGCTGGTTGGTGGCATTATTTCTTTCAATTCTTTTAAACATTGTATATTCTAATGAACAATCAGCATGACCATAAGAGTGGCATAGGATAACACAAATGGTCCTTAGCTCTCAGTCAGTGTAAGACAGTGATGGCGAACCTTTCAGAGACCAAGTGCCCAAACTGCAACCCAAAACCCACTTATGTATCATCGGGTGCTGGGTGGGCATGGCCCATTGGGTGGGCATGGCCCATTGGGTGGGCGTGGCCTATTGGGTGGGCATGGCTGCAGTGGTAACAGCAGACTGGGTGGGACTAAAAAGTTCAATCAATCAATTCCAACTTTGCAAGATCTTTTTTTTCCCCACGAGAAGTTGAAATTGATTGATTGATTGAACCTTTTTTTTTTTTGCACATGGCGGCAAAGGCCTAAAGTGAAAAGGTTTTATAAAACCCAGCTGAAGGCCTAGGACTGGGGCGACGGCACGGGTGCCTACAGAGAGGGCTCTGCGTCCCACCTGTGGCACGCGTGCCATATGTTCACCACCATGGGTGTAAGACAGCAATAGCAATAACATTTAGACTTACATACTATTTCATAGTGCTTGACAACACTCTCTAAGACAGTGGTTCTCAACCTGTGGGTCGGGACCCCATTTGGGGTCAAATGACCATTTCACGGGGGTCGCCAAACAACGCAGTCCACCATTTTTCCCCCTTTTCCTTAGCTGTGCTACTCCCTTTTATTCTATTGGCTTTTGAAAACCAATAGAATAGACTCTCTTGAATAGTGTCTAATTCTATTGGCTTTCAAAAGCCAATAGGAATTGTCCAGGCTGTTTCTGCCCTGCTGAGCCCACCAAAAGTTCCATTCTGCAAATGGTGCTGCAAGTTGTCTGCAGCGAAGGCGAGCTGTCTGGAAGTTTCCACCCCTCCCTGCTGAGCAACTACTAAAAATGTAAGTAAAAGAGGGCCAGGGGTGGGAGGTGGGAGGCCAGCGGGCGCAGGGAGGGTTGCTGGCGAGCGTAGGGCCCGGCGGGTGCCTTACCTCTCTTGGGTTGGGCCAGCTGGTGGCCCAGCCAGTGGTCGGCCTGCTCCGTCTCTGCCGCTTGCCAGCTACGCCTCGGCCGGCGCAGGGGGTGGCACCATGCATGCGCGGTGCTCCCGGGTAGGGAAAGTCCTCGACTTATGACCAGTTTAGTCCTCGGCTTATGACCAGTTGTTTAGTCCTCGACTTACGACTGGTTGGGGGTTGCAGCATTAAAAAGGTTGAGAACCACTGCTCTAAGAGGTGGAAGGCTGAGTCAACCTTGAGCTGGTCAGGATCGAACACCCGGCAGTAAGCAGAGTCAGCCTGCAATACTGCATTCTAACCACTGCTTAAGTAATATTTACTGAAACCCTTTGTGGGTTTTTGATTACCGGGTGACATTAAGAAAGCTGCTCCCTCTTTCAAAGTGCACTGTTGGTAATGCAGAGATAGTCACTACAATATGTCTGTTTTAAAGGGTTGCTTTGAATAATATTGAGGGAATACACCCGAAGTTCTCTGAAAACTCAGTGCAACAATGGCTTTCTTCCTTTAGCTGATTAGAGCACTTGGATTTTTGAAATATTCCACTCTTTGTAGATCTTATTGTATGAAAGCTCATTAGTCATAAACTCTCCAGATACCCGCCGTAAAATCTCCAACCTATTGCAGACATTGGAGGCATCCCACACCATCTTATGGATACACTTTGAAAAATTAGTCGTAGAAAAGAATCTGTATTCAGAAAAGATGATCTGCCCTGACCAAATAAACTTGGATCTCTACTAGAAAGCCACTTTGAGAAGAAACTTTCAGCACCTTCTCCTTTCAACACAATACCTCTCTCTTTTTTGTAGTGACAATAAGTTCCAGAAGAGACTGATCATCGCCCCATGAATCAATTTCTGTAAGGTCATACAAAGTAGACATCAAAGACCCCAAAGTCCATAGGACATGTTTTCTTCTTTGCATGAGGTGGTTGAACATCTAATTTGGGGAAAAAAGAAAAATTTCAGTCAGCTTGGATGCTTGCTGTTGAAGGTGTGTTTGCTCCCATAACCAATATCTCTCATAATGCTTCTCTCTTTTAATTGATCAAAATCCAAGCTAATAGAAAAGTTAGAGAATATAATAATACCATCAATAACTTGGCTTACACAGTGGGATTCACAGAAGTTTCCCTACATTTAACTAACCTATTTGTCATTCCCTACGTTTAACTAACAGCCATTTGTCCAAAATGGTGTAGGGTTTCCTGCCTGAGCAGGGGGTTGGACTAGATGACCTCCAAGGTCCCTTCCAACTTTACTACTATTACTATTTGAAGGATTGTCTGTCTCCTGTAGTTTGTCTGTTCTGCGCATTCTACCCTTTTTTAAACTGAGGGTGATATGGGAGAAAATTATGTTTTTCTCTCAAATGAGTGTTATATTTTTATATAAAATATTGTTTCCTTTTTTAAGAATTTTGTGAAACAGCCTAGAGTTGGGTGGCCTGGAAATCTGATAAACTTCCACTTTGAAATGTAGATTCCTGTCCAGAGCATGTATGTCAAATATGCTATGCTAATACTTATAACTGAATATTTTATATGGCTTTAATGCAGTGTTTCTCAACCTTGACCATTTTAAGGCATGTGGACTTCAACTCCCAGAATTCCACAGCCAGCATTGCTGGCTGTGGAATTCTGGGAGTTGAAGTCCACATGCCTTAAAATGGTCAAGGTTGAGAAACACTGCTTTAATGTAACATCACAAACTAGTAGATTAGGGTCTCTAGCCTTTAGTTCTTTTATGCAAATAAATATTTGTCCTGATGCTCCTTTTTGGCCAGGTGTTTGGGGCTTCTTCTGTTAAATCAAATCATTTAATCTTTTATAGTACAACAGGTCAGAAAGGCTGATGTAATTGTGTGAATAGAGTAGAGTAGAGTAGAGTAGAGTAGAGTAGAGTAGAGTAGAGTAGAATAGAAGAGAAGAGAAGAGAAGAGAAGAGAAGAGAAGAGAAGAGAAGAGAAGAGAAGAGAAGAGAAGAGAAGAGAAGAGTTAGAAGGGAGCTTGGAGGTCTTCTAGTCCAGCCCCCTGCTCAAGCCTGCCAGAAGGGAGCCATGAAGGGGCTAATCAAGGTTGAGATACATTGTTTTTCTCCTTTGTGGAGCCCTTGCCAAGCTCACAACATATCCACCTCCATTTTTACAAGGAAGGAGTTAATTGATAGTCTTCCCTAGAAGATTTTATACATACACTTTCAAGAAGAGAAGTACTGGTGATGATAAGTAATAAGACTTGGCATCCCCATTATGTAAGCTGGGCTGAGGGCTTTCAAATGAAATATAGCAGGATTTCTCTGAAAGAGACCACTTTGTCGGCTCAGGGATCTTCCCCACCTTCATCCAGGGAAGGTTTGAAATCTGCAACATTCTGGAAAATGGCTCCAGATGTGAAACAAGATAACAAAACTCCTACTGCATCACTGGACTTAGAGACAACAATCCGAACCATCACGATGTTCATGAAATATACATCACTCATAGCTTTTTTTGTTTTGTTTTAGAATCTTACAGTCTTATTGTAGGCCTTGTTTGAACACCTTTACATCCTTCCTGAAAAGGGGGCATATACTTCCAACCAGGAATAATAAAAACAAATTGTAAAGAAAAACTTTACTCACCACGATGTTGCCCTCTACCCCAGCCAGTTTAAAAGGAGTGAGTCCCTCATAGTTGAAGACCGCATCCAGGTCCCCCAGACCCTTCTCTTTCTTGTCATAGCAAAGAAGAAGATCGTATATTTGACATGCAGAGGCCTTGTTAGGCTGGAGGGTTAAGATGTGGAAGACTGAATTACCTATCAGAAATTTAAAAAAAAAACAGAAATTAAGTTCATCCTTGTATCTTAAGGAGAAATGGATAAATAATTGATGCCTGTTCAGACTCTTCAATTTTCTTTTTTGGCTTATCAGGAAAAGGAGTCCAACGATTAAAAACTGAAGAATGGAGTTTCCTGCATTGAATATTTGTGCCAAGAAAGTTTCGGCTGCTGTATGATTTAGAACAGACTTTTTAATTTTTTTTAAATTAAGAGATTCCAAGCCAACTTACTTAAACAACGGAGTCAATCAAAACAGCAATAGCCAGTTTGCATCATTCTGGGTAACCACATTATAATATGAAATATTCAGTGTACAGCAATTCTCTTCATAAAATCAAATGCAACACCGAAAAGGATCTTCTACCACATTATGTATTTAAATCCTTGCATGCATTCTGAAGTGATAATTGTGGAACAAGGTGATTCTTCTGATCATGTAGGTTAGCTCTTTCAGTTAGTTTAGATTGTCTGCATTCTTGTCAGCATACACATATAACAATCTTATGCCTCCACCCACTGCAACTGAGATGATGGCTTTCCGTGACCAGCAAGGTTAAGTGAATATTTTTTGGGAGAGAGGACAAAGAAATGCAGCCTGAAGCCAACCCGCTCCCCCAATCTCCCCCAAACCTAATCCCTCTATAGGTCAGAAAGGGGCCTTGGTAATCTCTGCCAGAAGGACCACTATCTCTGCAAGACAGTATAGAGCTATGCAATTGACTCAGAAGTATTGTATCTGTCTACAACTGTGGTGTGATATTATTGGCAGGAGATAAGAGAAGGAGTTTCCCTTACTCAAGGGAAGAGTTGCATAAAGCACCTTCTCTTCCCACATGCATGCCCTTAACAAATGTGCAGAGCCTTTGAGGAAGGCATACCCAGGGAATCCTGCACTCGAATGTTAGCGCCATGTTCAATCAGCAACTGCACAATGGCTTCACTCCCAGCACATGCTGCAAAAGACAAGATGTGTTCCCCTGAGAAAGGAAGGAAGGAAGAAAAAGAAAAGAAAAGAAAAGAAAAGGAGGATTATTTTTGTTCATTATTTAAGCTTTAAAATATCATTGAGCAACATATCCAAGATGAAAATAGTACCTACATGCACACATACACCCTATGTATACATATATACCCCCTACATGTACATATATATTGTGATAACGTATCTATATTTCCTTACCACTGTACCAGTATTAGATAGAGATCTTTTTATTATTATACCATCAGTTAAGAAAGATGCCCTTTACTCGAGTCTCCACTGTCATTAAACTAATCCAAATAACCTCTGAGAATGTACATTTCCCAACAGAATTGGAAAGCAGTTGGAATATAAGCAGCCAGAGGAGGAATAGGATGGCAGTATCCACCTTTTATTCACAGTCTCACTCTGGAGTGTTACAATTTACTCACAGCGAAGATTAATGAGGAGTCATTACCAAAATGCTTGAAAATTGATCTATTAAGCATAGCTTAATTATGGCCTGAAACAGGTAATGAGAGGGCTCTCTAAGCATAGCATGGCCAATCTTCAGCTCCACTGCGGCCAACTGGGAAATCTGGATTACTGTTGGCTGGGTATTTAGCTGCTGTTGGAAAAAAAAAAAGAGTCCCTGAATCAAAATACCAGAGGAAACCAGAGGTAGAACAGCTTGCTAATAGCTAAAATAGATCCATTTATCTGAATTGGAGTGGAATTCAACTGAAGAACATGATGTCCTTAGGGAAAGTAAGAGATAATGGCACATGGACACACAACATATTGCTAGGGATGGGTCAACCTACATCTGCTACACTTGTAGTTCTTTTTTTATGGTCTTAACTATTTTTTTGTTCTTAAAAATGCACAAAATTATTACTCCAATAGACCTTTAAAACCATATTTTCTCTCAACATAAACAACTTTAAAAACAGCTTGATGCTTCTTTTGAAAAGAGAAGGTTCAGGAAGCGGATAGCAGATCACATAACAGATCAAATTAGCTCCTCTCTGGTTTGTACCAGATTTAAACCAATGTGGCTTATCCAAATAGGCTAGGAGTTGGTGGCAGAACTATGAATTCTCCATTAAGAGATCTTCAGCACACTTCACTCTTTTTAGCAATAGTTCCTTGGGAACAAGCCAACCCTAGCCATTTCAGAAAGGAGTGCAGATGCTTCCCTAGTCCTGACTAACTCTCACCTCAATCACAAATTCATTATGAGATCTTTCTTTTAGCCTCTTCAGTGGGAACAGTATCAGCCTACCTGATACAAGCATTGCAAAAGCCATTGAAATAATGCAGCTCTCCAGCTGTTTCAGAATAGTTTATTTTTAAAAATAGACAGTGATACTAAAAGTATAGACTACTCTGAGAAGAAAAGATACTTCTCTTCTACTTGATGCTGGTGTTTCCCTCTTATGTATGGGCTTCTTTTCTCTTAAATGAGAAAGCTCTGTTGACTAAAGATATTTAACACAAATTAATTCATTTTACCTTGTGGGGCAATGTTATCATTAACATTAATTTGTTAATTTGTTTTTTAAATTTACTTCTACTCTGCCACAATTAAATCCTTGGCAATCTACAGACTATATAAATAAAAACTGAAATAGCCATGCTGAGGTTAAAACCAATCAAAACAACCATAAGGATGATAACTGTTAAGTCCTTCGCGAAATGGCAATGAGACGAGAAGCAGTTGTAGTTCTCAGGAACTCTTTATTTCTGTTCAGCATACTGGTTACAAGACGCCGACAACGCCCAAATCTCCCTGCCCCTTTTATAGGCGATTCCGGGGCCAAACTGCAACATTTGGCACGCCAGCACCCGCGCATGCGCGCGAGTGCTGGCGACAACCAGTCTGGTCCCGGGCAGCTTGCACCTGCCCAGGACCGTTGCAATGCCCCGAGCCTGCTTCCACAGGCTCAGGACATAACACCCCTTCCTCCCCGGCTAAGACTATGATCATACAATAATAATATACAACCCAATACGAGCGTGGTGCCCATACTACTTTGTACCAGTTATCCCCTCTGCTTCTATTTTCCTATGTGTACAGGAATACTCTCTGTTAACTCTGTTTTGCCAGTAGAGTTACAAAATCTTCTAAATACTTAGGAGATCTTCTGGCTCTCCGTGACCTCCTGACTTCTGGGTACCTGCCAAGTACCCTTTGACTGAGGGGTGATGCATGCTTGTCCCCCTTGCTATACCCTGGTGATTCCCAAGGACTGTGCTCCAATGCCTGGCCTGCTTGCTTGCCCACCGGGCTCGTCAGCCAGGGCTTCTTTCTCTGTTTGACCTGGTTGTCCTGCCTGGCTGCAGGCTCTCTGGCCCTCTTAAGTGACTGTCACTGTTGGGCGATTCTGTAGAACCTCCCAGGTCTGTCCTAGACCTATCAAGAGGTTGCCTTTCCCCGTGTTCCTGTTCTGTACCCAGGCTTGTTGGGGTTTCAGTGCTGTCCCAAAATTCAGTTGTCCCCTGAGTGATGTCAGAGGTGTTGTAGTCGGGATTTGGTTCCTCGACCACCTCCCTGTGTGCTTGCCCCCTTCTAGGGACAGGGGTAGTGTCGGGCCAACTAGACGGAATGTGTGCCAGCTCTCTTGCAGGGTGTGGGTTGTTTGGACGCTCCCGGATATCCTCCCTGACTGGAGTACTGAGTGATGTGGGTGAGTAGTGATTATGCCCCCGGGGTGACTCCCTGGCTGGAGTAGGCACTGGTGCCTGAGTTCTAGTTGGGCTCCATGGATTCCTGTTTGGAGCACTCGTGGAATCTCAGAATCAGCTCTCTGTAGCTCCCTCGTTACTGATAGGCGGCAGCCCGCACTCTTCCCTTTGCCCAAAAGGGTCCCCCTCCCCCCCTGGAAAAGACCCAGGAGTCTCAGTGGGAAGGTCCCGTGTAGTGCAGAGCTGGTCGATGTGTCGGCGCAGGACACGACCGTTGTCCAGGGACACTTCGTAGGACAAAGGACCTGTGACCCTGGATACAGTGGCAGGGACCCATGAATGACCAGGCCCGTAGTTACGAGTCCAAACCGGGGCACCCACAAGCAGTTGTCTAGGTGTCCTGGGGTGTGTGATTGTGGAAGGTAGTCTGTCCGGGTGCAACTAGTCAAGCTTGGTAGTCAGTTTGCGCCCCCAACAAAGTTCAGCTGGGCTCCTCCCGGTAGAAGTGGAAGGTGTAATGCGATAAGAAAGGAGGAAGTCAGCCAACTTGTGATGCAAGTCTCCATAGGTAATTTTCTTCAAGGCATCCTTGGTGATGCGAACCATGCGTTCAGGCATGCCGTTGGTGGACGAGTGGAAAGGCGCAGAGGTGGCATGACGAATCATGTTGGCCTGTAAGAAAGCTTGGAATTCGGAAGAAGTGAATTGAGGGCCATTGTCAGATACGAGGACATCAGGAAGCCCGTGTGCAGCAAAAATCCCCCTCAGTACTTGAATAGTCTTTGCAGTGGTGGTGGAAGAGACAGGTACAACCTCAAGCCATTTTGAATGGCTATCAACTAGGACCAAGAAGAATTGACCCTGAAAGGGCCCAGCGTAGTCAATGTGCACCCTAGACCATGGAGACTGTGTTTCCTCCCATCTATGTACAGGAGCTTGGGGCATTTCAGGGCGCGAGCGTTGACAAAGGTGGCATGCATGCACCTTAGCTTCAATGTCTTTGTCTAACCCAGGCCACCACAAATGGCTGCGCGCAAGCGCCTTCATATGTACAATGCCAGGATGACTCTCGTGGAGGGAACCTAAGACCCTAGTCCTCATTGAGGTAGGAATGACAACTCTGCTCCCCCAAAGCAGACACCCCTGGAAGGTGGATAACTCGTTCCTTTTGGACCAGAAACTCTGAAACTCAGTGCCTGGACAGCTCTCTGGCCATCCAGATAAAACCCAAGAAAGGACACGCGAAAGTGTGAGATCTGTGGCTGAGTCAGCGACCACATCCCTGGCATCTAAAGGGGACTCAGGCAAGGCCTGAATGGAGAGGATATTGATTGTTGGTGCAGGGTCAGCTTCTATTACCGGCAGGGGTAATCTACTGAGGCCGTCAGCATGGCCCATTTCTTTCCCAGGTTTGTGAAGTAAGGAAAAATCATAGGCAGACAGAAAGATAGACCATCTCAGCATTCTGGGGGAGATGATCTGGGGAGTTTGTTTATGTGTGGTAAACAGCCCCAACAAAGGCTTATGGTCAGTGAAGACTGTGAAATGCCTGCCATATAGGAAATCATGGAATTTTTTGATTCCAGCAACAACAGCTAAAGCCTCCCTGTCAATTTGAGCATAATTTCGCTCTGCAGAAGACAAGGTTCTGGAGTAATATGCAACAGGAACCTGAGTTCCATCTGATCTGAGGTGGCTTAGTACGGCTCCCACCCCATAAGGAGAAGCATCACAAGTGATGCACACAGGAAGGGATTCATTGAAATGTGCGCGCACACTGTTAGAAGTGAGTAAGGCCTTAACCTCATTGAAACTTGCTTCGTGTTTTTGTGACCACTGCCACACTGCCTGTTTGTCCAAGAGCCTATGAAGAGGCTCGGCTACACTAGCCTTGTTTGGAAGGAAGGAGTTGTAGAAGTTCAGAAGGCCCAGAAAGGCCTGTAGTTCAGCCTTGGACTTTGGCCTAGGAGCATGCAAAATAGCTTTCAATTTGGATTCAGCAGGGTGAATCCCGGTAGCATTGATTTTGAATCCCAGAAAATCTGTAGAAGGCACCCCAATTTTACATTTGTCCTTCTTAAGTTTGAGGCCCGTTTTCCTGAACCTCAGCAGGACAGCCCTTAATCTCTCAGCTAAGTTGTGTGTAGAATCTCCTGCAATTAAGACATCATCAAAATAGGGGCAAACCCCTGGTATTCCCCCTAGTGTGTTTTCCATTACACTTTGGAAAATCCCAGGAGCGACATTTACTCCAAATTGTAACCTCTTTACCTTGAATGCCCCCCTGTGGGTCACAATGGTCTGAGCTACAGCAGCAGCATCATCAACAGGCAGCTGTTGATACGCCTGAGCTAGGTCAAGCTTTGCAAAAATGCGCCCCCCCCTTGAGGGAGGCCAGGATATCACTGACCACAGGAACAGGATAGGCATGTTGCTGCAATGCCTTATTCAGAGTGCATTTGTAATATGCACAGATGCGAATGTCCCCATTTGCCTTAAGAGGCGTGACAATGGGGGTCTCCCAAGGACTGGAGTCGACAGGTTCTAAAACCCCTTGCTGAATCAGTTTGTCCAACTTGGTGTCAATTTTTTCCTTTAAAGCAAAAGGGACCCTTCTTGCTTTAATTCTAATAGGGGTGACAGTGGGGTCTAACTTCAGTGACACTGGGGGTCCTTTGTACGTGCCCAACTGGGGGCTGAAAACATTTGCAAACTCTTTGCAGACTTCTTGTAGGTCAATTGTTTGCAAGCTATTGAGCCCTGTGACGTGTATTCCCAAGGCCTCAAACCAATTGAGTCCTATGAGACTCGTTCGTTCATCCCCTACTACTATTACATCTAGTGGACCTTCAAAATCCTTATACTGTACGTTAAGGGTGGCCTCCCCCTTAACACACACTCTGGAGTTTTGAAAGTCTGTTAACACAATATCAGAAGGCCTCAGCTTGGCCTGAAATCTGCTGCCAGAACAAATCTTCCTAAACGTGTGCATGGAAATGATTGAAAGTGCAGACCCTGTATCCAGTTCCATAGCCAATGGAACCCCTTGTAGCTTCACCTTAAGTGACAGCTTTTTCTTGATGGGCTTGTGTGTGCCTGTCCTATAAATGCTTCTTCGCGAAGCGCAGAAACCCACCCTGTTTTGGCTGGGGACCCTGGTACCTTTCAGGCGCAATTCTTCCCGAGGTTGTACCTTCTGACGGCCCAGACACAGCTGCAATGTGTCCCTGTTTTCCGCATGCCCTACAGATAGCGGAGCGGAATCTACAATCGGTCCTCTTGTGGCGACCTCAACAACCGAGGCACTTGGGGAGAGGTGAAGAGCTTTCTTTCTGTTTCCCTTCTTTCGTGGGGAAGAGACGGTCTACTTCATCGTCAGGATCCTCCTCTGGGTTCCTTTGGACTCCTTCCTGGGGCACAGACACAGCTTCTGGAGTGCTTCTGATCGGCCTCATGTTCTTGATGGCGCCACCCGCTGCCTCTTCTGCAGTAACCTCTCTCAAGGCATCTTGGAATGATAAGTCTTCTTTAGCAAAAAGTCTCTGCTGTAATTCTCTATGCCTCAGTCCGCATACAAATCTGTCTCTCAGCCGTTCTTCTAGATCCTTGAACTCGCAGTGTTTAGCGGCTTTTCTCAGCGCAGCAATGTATTCTTTGGCTGATTCTCCGGGTCGCTGATCCCTCTGCTCGAAGGTGTGGCGCCAAGCAATTACGGACAACTTGGGCTGGAAGTGTTCCTTTAGTAGTTTTTTGAGATCTGTGTAGTTAACAGATTCTAGAGGCACAGGTGCTGCTATGTTTTCAGCGATTTCGAATGAGTCTTGACCGCAAACATACAGCAGGGTGGCGGCTTTTAAACTATCTTCTCTTACTTGATTGACTTTAAGATAGTTTTCCACCCTGGCTACGTAGGACTCCCATCTTTCCGGATGCGAGACATCGAATTCTGAAAGTCTTCCAACTTTTGCCATTTTTGTAGAAAAGGAAGGGTCTATCAGCCAGCCTACCCCCGATGCTCGCTAGATTGGCGGGTAGCTGCCGAGTCAACACCGTTCCTACTGCTCAGGACTCTTGGGTAAGCTTACACCTGTCTTCGGTCGATGTAAGGCAATCCCACCTTCGTCACCAGTGTTAAGTCCTTCGCGAAATGGCAATGAGACGAGAAGCAGTTGTAGTTCTCAGGAACTCTTTATTTCTGTTCAGCATACTGGTTACAAGACGCCGACAACACCCAAATCTCCCTGCCTCTTTTATAGGCGATTCCCAGGCCAAACTGCAACATTTGGCGCGCCAGCACCCGTGCATGCGCGCGAGTGCTGGCGACAACCAGTCTGGTCCCGGGCAGCTTGCACCTGCCCAGGACCGTTGCAATGCCCCGAGCCTGCTTCCACAGGCTCAGGACATAACAATAACTATAAACAATACCCTCCCCATAGGAACAAAAACAACAAGAACAAAAAAATAAAACAAGAGTAAACTTTTTAGTCACATATATATCTCTAAAAACATACTGAATCTCATTGTTACTATCGTTTTAAATGCTTAGACAATCCTTAGTGTTGGTCTGGGCAGCTAGGTGCAAATGGGCAGCTGATGCATTTGGTTAAATGGGAATGAGAAAACACTCTTAGAGTCTCTTTTCTACAAAACTATTTTGGAAAGGATATACAAAAGTCTTGTCCTCTTTTACATCTGGTCACTTTTGGTTGGTTGATGACTTCATGCTCCTCAACTGAGGATTGAGTTGTGAAAATAGGCAGATAAAAGCTGCCCATCCAAGATCAAGTGCCATAGAATGAATTCCTATTATTATTATACCATTGAGAGATTTTCCATATAGCCTTGTGCCTCAAAGTAATTCTCCTGACCCACCAGTTGCAGGTTAAGTATGTGGATCTTTAGTGACAGAGGAATGATAGCTGAGAAGACTATGGTGTTTTGGAGGAGAGCACCTTGTATCTCAGGACTCAAGGGACAAAACGCTCTTCCTCACCATAGTGTTTCCTCTACATATGTAAAGTACAATGCAAATTGCAGATTATTCAAATAGAAGGTGTTTGACCGCCGACATACCAAAATAGAAAAGACTGTCATTTCTTCTCCTGAAAACATATCCAGTAGCACGAGGTCCATTTACATCGGCTCCCTTCTCAAGCAAAGCTTTCACCAGGCCCAGGTTTTTGTTTACCACAGCTATGTGAAGAGCTGTCTCCCCTGTAATACACAACATTAACAAAAAAAACTTTGTAGCATCTTGAAATTCCACGTGTGTGTATTTGTGTGTGCATGGATGTGTATGTTTATATGTGTATATAAGCAAGTGTAGTCATAGATTTACACGAACTATAATCTATTTCATCAGATTATCATGGCCTCTGGTGACACTGACTCCAGAAAGTCATGAAAGGTTATCATCAGTCTTTTTCAAATCAGATTCTTTGAACAGAATCCCATGTTGGATCAAGAAGAGCTATTAGCTACTGATCTTAATTAATAAAGCTCAGTTTTTCTTATAAAAATGGAGCCCCTGAGGAACTTTCCCTGTCCATTTTATTAAATCTATGCCCACACACCTAAACAAAGCTGGCATCTACAGAAAAAGCTCTGCAACAAGAAGCAGTAGACTTATAACAAGGCAAATATTGGTTGGATGTTCAAAGTAAAGAGTAGGGCTGAAATAATGTCCTGCACTCTAGCTAAAAGATTGGGTTCTGGACCACAGAGAATTTAGTCTGTGGTCTATCATATCTACAGAGACTAAATTCTCCTTTAATTCAGATTGCTCTATCTACTTCTTAGTAGCTCCCTGTTAGGACTACAACACAAATGAGGAAACCTGTACTCAATGAAGCACAAAGTTATGACAATACTGTTAAATTTTAAGATATCTGTTATTTCCTCTACAACAGAAACTGGTTATTCCTCTGGAAACCATGATCAGCCTTCTTGAGAGCTCATTATAGAATCAATGCAGTTTTTAGAATAGTATCTCATGAACAACATAAATACATATTTTAAATCACTTATAGTTTATATCAGCCTCATGCATTTTCAGAGAAGTTCATCAGGGTTAAATGCAGAAGGGAATTGAATTTGATTCAGTGTAAGTTTGGAGGCTGGATTTAATTATTAATGCAATTGCAAAGTTAATTGCCGTTAAAAATGAATACCCAGGTTCTCGTTCAAGAGTGTTAATCTTTAATGCACTGCTTAATATTCCATCTTGAATTTCTAAGAAGATATTTCTCAGGGGCCTAGTATGAGGCAATGGCAAAATGACCAAACTGTGAGGTCCTTGATTCAGGTCTCACCACAAGCTTCCTACTAATCCATTTTGAATATGTAGTGCTTTAAGTTGCACTCTTATGATATCAGCAATTATACTTTTTATTCCTTTCATAATAATCTCTTACATGGAATTAGTCTTTTTTTTTTCTGTTTGTTTTTTAACACTGGGGCTTCTTAGCATTTTCATCAGAATCACAAAAAAATGTCTTTCCACCAGAATCATAAACATTTCCATCAGAACTGCAAATTCTGTCAGTCCACCTATGAAGTTAGATTGCATTCACTTACAATGAGCCATTTTGTTGTCCATTCACATAATTTAGTTCTTTCTATTTCTTTTTGTTCCTAGTATTTGGTGTCATTTGAACATTTGAATACTTCATTGTTCATGTCATATTTCAAATTGTTTATGGAACAAGTAAAACATTGGTCTACAGTACAGATCAGGTTCTCAAATACAGTATATTCTTATTTTAAACGAGGCAAATTATAGTCTCAGTCGCACACACAGTTTATATGGCAAGTTATTAGCCAAATTAGCTATAAACGTGTCTTATATGTCTAAAACAAAGAGGTGGCGTAGCAGTTAGGGTGCAGTACTGCAGGCCACTTTAGCTGACTGTGTTCAGCAGGTCAGCGGTTCAAATCTCACCAGCTCAAGGTTGACTCAGCCTTCCATCCTTCTGGGGTAGGTAAAATGAGGACCCAGATTGTTGGGGGCAATGTAAATATATATATACATTGCTTACTGGTGTACACCGCTTAGAGAGTACTCGCACTTAAAGCAGTATATAAGTCTCATAAATAAATAAATAAATAAATATCTAATATTTCACTGTTTCTGGGCACTGTAGAAAAAAATTGGACTTAAATGGTTATATTATCAGAGTCTATTGTGGAATAAATGGTGGTCTGGATTCATTTATAGTCACTCTTTTTAACAACATTCTTATGCTCAATTAAAAAGTGCATTTTTCACATCGGAAAAATCAGCCTCCGTACACTAACCCACTGAAAAGGTCCACCATGCCCCATAAACATCTGAAGACCTGGAAGTGGGCCTGAATGGTAACTGGAGAAAAATAACAGAATATCTTGCCATGAGTAATCCCATTATCTTATTTTCCATAGCTGGGTATCATGAAAAGACCCATTTCAATAGAGTTTCCATACATATATTCCGGTATTATTTTTTTTCCTTTGATTGTGAGCTAGAAGGTGACTAATTATGTTTATGATAACTAACGGTTTCTTCACTGATATTTTATTCAAACAATGAGACATAAATCCAATAATCACAATAATTACCAGCATACAGCTCAGAGGTCACAGGTTCATTCACAAGTTCTGGAACAGCATTGATCAAGAGCTGAGCAGCTTCTAAGTTATTGTATAAGGCAGCTACATGAAGAGCTGTCTCCCCAACAGCACCTACAAAGAGTGTCAAAGAAAGAGAAGATGCCATGACATTGCAATGATCTTGGGATGTTCCCTCTAGAGATAGCCACAACTACTTTGCATATGGCAATTATGTTTACAGGTAGAATGCTGGACACATCTATTTCTGGGGTCTCTTGTATTGTGGCCTCTCTCCTGACAGACAATAAACGAGAGTGCCCATGCAATATGCCTTATGGATTCATGAGGAGCAATTTTTGTTTTCCAGAAGGAAGTTTAGGGAATTTAGCCATCCTGCTCCTTCCAGGATCTGATGCTGTCCTTGCATATGCCAACCAACCAACCAACCACACATTTCTACCACCATCCTTCCATCTCTTTTTTGCTCCTCAAATTGTGCTTTTTCTTAATAGGTAATGGGGCCATGATAAGTAGCTCAGACCACTACCTCGTTCATGAAGGTCACAGGTATGACTTGCTATCAGCTTCTGGATGGCTGAGAGATCATTTTCTTTTGCAGCCAGGAGGAGGGGAGATTCCCAGATCCTGAAGCAAGCAGGAACGAAAGGTAATCAATTCAGAATGCTATAGATTACAATTCACATAGAAATATCTTTTCACTATATCTGTTGTTATCTTTCTAAACTAGGAAAATTATTATTTTTAATCATAAGGCAACTAAAAAAAATCCCGAGAAATACAGATATATAAAACTGGCTATCATCTATAACAGGTTATCTTCAGTCAAAGGCCTGCCATTTTTATTATGTTTTAAAGGGGACCTTGTTATTGTGCCTGAATATTACATAGAGGATTTAACAAGAGAATTCAGCTAGACTTTTGGTTTAGTATCTACAAAAAGTTACAAATAAATGCAAGAGTCACCCAAAAATTAAAGGGCATACTCAAAAAACTATAAATGGTCAAGGTTTGTCAATATAGGCTACCAATCTGGAAAATTAAAAAAGAGATCATCAGTTAGCCCAGAACGTCCATTCCACTGTGTGATACTCCCTATGTTGCCTCAGCCTTGGGTGCCATGTTGCCTGCTTTTTAATTTACATTTTCTAAATTTAATTTTAGAATGGTTATTTCTGAAGTTCATTAGTTCTTCATTTTTATATTATTCTTTCTCTTTTTACAGAATATTGAAGTACAAAGACTTAGTTATTAATTGGATAACAACACCATGGAATGCCTTCAGGAATGGATTTTTTTTAAAAAAAACATGATAATTGATTGTTTTTATTTTTCTTACATAGAGCTCCACAGGGATTTTTTCAAAAGCAACAAATCAGCTGCCAAATAGCAAATGCAAAATGTCAATGTAAATCAATGCAGAGTTAATGAATGTTGGGGCAATACAGATAAATATGACAAACTCATATCAGACCCATGCCAATAGACACATTCTCTGAAACTTCTCTGATGCTTCGCTTTACACTACAACCACAAGTGTATTCTACTTTCTTTTGTTTTCTCAGAAGGTTCACTAAAAGTCTTGTGTTTAGTTAGTCTCAGTCAGAAGAATGATAAAGAGTTGCACTTGAGTAAATTTTATATAGCTCAGTCATAGAGAAAACTTAAATAAGATGTGGATCCTAGGAAAAGAAGACACCAGCTTTTACATTTTGGTTCATATCCACAGTAGATATTGAGCTAAAGAAATGAATATTGTATTGAGTACTAAAGTTCAGATTTAGTACAAACTCTGAATATATATTTATGTGCACACTTTAAATTTAAACTTTAAAAAATGACATGGAACCTATTTAAGCCATCATTAATTTAAAAAAATAAGTGTCGATGGCTGAAGCATTCTCAACTGCTGAACAAAATATTCTCAATTTTTAAAACTTAATTTGTAGTAAAAATCTGGTGAAACCTAAAATGTGGAAATCCATGAGAATTTTTGCTTGTCTTATTGTACAGAAATGTTATCTATATTACGGTTGTTATTCACTTTTTTTTACTTAGGAAATTGGAGGTTAGCATTATCCATTTCATTATAGTCACTCCATTACAAACTATAGAAATAGCATTTCATAAATATGTAAAATATTGCAAGCAGAAGTGTGCTTGAGTCCTTCCTTCTATTCTAAGCCAGCAGTAAATATTTAAAATCTGAAATCTATTAAGCTTGTCTTAATTCTGTCCTACTAACCATAACAGATCTTACACTGCTAAAAGTTAAACACATTTCTTATCTGATGAATGCACCTCCAAGGATTGATTTATTGAATCTATATGTTTCATCTAGCTGACCACCAGGAGTTCAATTTAGCATTTTCCTAATAACAGATGCAGCATAAATAGATCATGTTTCTGTGTAAAACAACGGTTCTCAACCTGTGGGTCGCGACCCTTTTAGGGTCGCATGAGCCTTTTACAGGGGTTGCCTAAGACCATTGGAAAACACATATTTCTGATGGTCTTAGGCAGGGCTTGTCAACCGCCTTCTCTCCCTCCCCCCTCCACTCTACCTCACTTGTTTGTGGAAAATATGCTGCTTGGCGGCAGTCTGCACGAACTCTACCAAATGTGCCCTGCAGGGGGCTCATGAAAAGCGCAGGCGCAGAGCAAGGCTCCGCCCTCCCTAGAGACTCATTGTGCAGCAACTGGATTGACTTCTTCTCGTGCACGCAGGTCAGCGAAGGGGAGGCCGCCGCAGCACCCAACTCCTGCGCCCATAAGCTGGCGACCCCCGAACTTGCGCTTTTCAGCCGGAGGGTCTGGCGATGGCTGCCGGTCTCCTTTGCCACCCCCCAATCCTTGACTCCTCCTCTGCCCGTTCATGTCAAGCCTGCTGGGGCTTGACAGGGAGAGAGGGAGGGAAGGAGGAAGGGACTCCTCCTCCTCTCCTAAGCTCAAAGCACGATCGGCTTCCCAACGGTGCCACAATCCTCACGAAAGCGGGGGGGGGGGAGAAGCAAAGGGGGTGAGAAAGCTCGTGGCGGGCTCGAAGGAGCACCTGTCAGCGTTGGTGATGAGAAATTCCCCACAAACCCAGGGAAGGGGTGGAGAAAAGGAGCCCCCTTTGGGAGGAAACCGCCACCTTCTTCTCCTTAGCTTTGCGTTCTTCTGTTCCTTGGCAGCCGGGCTGCCAAGCCTCTGCTGGCTGGAACTTCCTTTCCTTCCCTCCCTCTTGGTCTCTTCCTCCTTCCCTCCCTCTCCCATTGTCCCTTCCTTCCTTTCCTTAACCTCCCTCTTTGTCTCTCCTTCCCTCCCTCTTTCCCCTTGTCCCTTCCATCCTTCCTTCCTTCCTTCCTTCCTTCCTTCCCTCTTGTCCAGGATCGGGGCTAACCCCTACAGCTGATCCGCGCTTCTGCAGAGCAGCCAAGAAGCAGGTCAGCTGTAGCAGCTCTCCTTGGCTCCTGCCCAGCAAACTTGCTCGAGCTTTGCTAGAAAACATGCCGCTTGCTAATTTAGCAGAAGCACGAATCAGCTATAGCCCGACGCTGATTCTGGCGCTTCTGCTAACTTAGCAAGCAGCATGTTTTCTGGCGAAGCTGAGCAAGTGAGCTGAGCGGAGCTCTCCTCTGCCTCTGGCAGGCTGTCCCCCCTCCCCTTGTCCCTTCCTAGGCACGGAGGGGGGGGGAGGAAAGAAGGGACAAAGAGGGAAGGAAGGAAGGAACAATGGAAGGGAGGGAAGGGACAAAGAGGGAAGGAAGGAAGGAAGGAAGGAAGGAAGGAAGGAAGGAAGGAAGGAAGGAAGGAAGGAAGGAAGGAAGGGACTAAGAGGGAGGGGAAGGAAAGGAAGGAAAGAAGGAAGGGACAATGGGAAAGAGGAAGGGAAGGAGGAAGAGACTAAGGGAGGTGAAGGAAAGGAAGGAAAGAAGGAAGGAAGGGACAAGGGGAGAGAGGGAGGGAAGGAGGAAGAGACTAAGAAGGAGGTAAAGGAAAGGAAGGAAAGAAGGAAGGAAGGGACAATGGGAAAGAGGAAGGGAAGGAGGAAGAGACTAAGGGAGGTGAAGGAAAGGAAGGAAAGAAGGAAGGGACAATGGGTAAGAGGAAGGGAAGGAGGAAGAGACTAAGGGAGGTGGAAAGGAGGAAAAGAAGGAAGGAAGGGACAAGGGGAGAGAAGGGAAGGAAGGCACCCACCCCAGTCCCATCCCAGAGACCCACAGTTTCCCCCCCCACAGGCACTCTGCAACCTGGCCGCGCCCCCTGGCCATTGATCACGTGACCTTGGGACACTGTGAACGTCATAAGTATGAATCAGTTGTCAAGCATCTGAATGTAAATCACATGACCCTGGGGATGCTGCAACAATTGTAAGTGTGAAAAATGATTATAATTCGCTTTTTCAGTGCTGTTGTAACTTCAAACAGTCACTAAGTGAATTGTTGTAAGTCGAAGACTACCTATACTTTCCCATTTTTTCCTCTTTTTTTGGTCAAGTTTTTGATACTCCCCGGGCAGCTGGATGGGGGGGGGTTTGGGGGTCACCACAACATGAGGAACTGTATTAAAGGGTCACAGCATTAGGAAGGTTGAGAACCACTGGTGTAAAAGAAGCAATACATGTTCTACTGAGCCAGTGTTCCTCTTTTTACAAGAGCAAAGATGCTGCTTATATGCAATTTTCTAGCATCTACCAACTAAAATTGCTGATAGCATAACATTAAATCTGGTCAAAAGAGCTAAAACTCTTCACTATTTTAGCATCAAAATGCATAAGCAGCTGTTCAGTAACTACCATTAACACCTGGTAAGGGGAAATATTTTGGGGTGGCATTCAGATTAAATTCTTTCATTAATTGAGTTGATAACTTTATTCTGAAGAACTCATAGATTCTGAAGAAAACTCATAACAGGACTCACTCCCATCTACCTTTAAAACTATATTTCAGCACTACTGGACTTAGCCCAGAAAGGGGGAAAATCAGTTTTAAATGAAAAGAAAATTATAAACCATGGACTATAACAATTAGTCCATTGTTTCCAATCCCTGTTCAATGTGTAATCCAAAGTACTCTCATTTGAGAGATGATTGTCTGGACTAAACTTGAACATATCTCTCTGGTAATTGGTTCTGCTCTAAATTCCTCTTACAATTAAAACTTTTTGGGGAAAAAAATTCAGATAGAAGGTGGTTTCTTGTGGCTTAACATGGTTACTCGATGTCCTCAACGCTGGAATTAGAAAGAAAACAGATTTTGAATTTCCATATGACATATGTTGAGGTATTTGAAGTACTCTTACATTCCCTCAATCTTCTCAAGATGAAAAAGTCCAAGTCCTTCAAGCTCTATTTATAGGACTTTGTTACTATCCCCCAGAACAACTTTCATTTTCTTAAAACTAAAGTCTATAGAATCATCATCATCATTAGTAAAACAAGGAATTCCACTGTTCTATCCCAGCCTATAGCCATCCTTGTTAAAGGCACAAGGACCAAACCCCTGTTGATAAAATAGGCTGGAGACTTTAAAACAAAACAAACCCCTTTTAATATAGGTGACAAACCTGCCAAATAGTCCAAAACACAAACAGCAAAACTCAATCCAAATGAAGGAAATACTCCACAGGAAACATGATGCAAACAGAAGAGTAGTCACAAGCAAGATGAACAGACAATGCACAAAGTATGAACAGCAAACAGGGTGAACTAGAAATTCAGGTTAATGAGGGCAGATACGATATTGTTGCCATTACGGAAACATGGTGGGATGAAACTCACACATGGAACACACAGCTAGAGGGATTTAAATTATTTAAAAGAAACAGACCAAATAAAAGAGGAGGTGGAGTTGCTCTCTATATAAGAAATAACTACATCTCCACAGAAATAGCGTACAACAATGATAAAAACTCTCTTGAATGCATTTGGGTCAATATAAAAGGGGGGGGGAAATGACATTGCCATAGGTGTATACTACAGACCACCCAACCAAACAGAGGAGATAGATGAACTTTTTGCTAGTCAGCTAACTAAGGTATGTAGGAAGCACATCACAATAGTAATGGGGGACTTTAACTACCCTGACATCAACTGGGAGACAAACTCCGCACCAAGTGGAAGATCAAACAGGTTCCTGGCAAACCTAGCAGACAACTTTGTCTCACAAAAAGTAGAGAAGGGAACTAGGGGATTAGCCATTTTGGATCTAATTCTCACTAACAGAGATGAAATGATAGACGGTGTTGAAGCCATAGGAACCCTGGGAGGAAGTGATCATGCAATATTAGAAGTCAACATTATAGAAGCACAACCAATAGAACACAGTCAAACTAGAGTCTTGGACTTCAAGAGAGCTAATTTCAATAAACTTAGAGTGGGCTTGGGAAGGATTCCATGGATGAGAATCCTCAAGGGGAAAACAACTCAAGAAGCTTGGGAAATTTTGAAAAATGAGATAATAAAAGCACAGTCTAGCACAATACCAACAAAGAGGAAAAACAACAGCTCTCAAAAGAAACCAGCATGGCTGCATAAAGAACTCTCTGACAAATTGAAAGATAAAAAGGACAAGTATAGAAAGTGGAAAGGGGAACATAACTAAGTCAGAATATCAGCAAATAGCCCGAGCTTGCAAAGATGAAGTGAAGAAAGCCAAGGCTCAAAATGAACTAAGGCTTGCGACCAAAGTCAAAAATAACAAAAAAGCTTCTTTCAACATGTAAAAAACAAGAAAAAAGTGAAGGAAATGAGTGGTCCATGAGTGGGTGGAAGTGGCAAGAAGGTGACAAGCAACAGGGAGAAAGCAGAACTATTTAACTCATTTTTTGCATCTGTCTTTACACAAAGGGAAAAAACAGACCAACCTATCAAAAATAGTGCCACAAAAAACAAAACAGAAACACAAGTTAAGATAGGCAAGAAAATCGTTAGTGAGCACCTGTCCCGCCTAGATGAGTTCAAATCGCCAGGACCAGACGGATTACACCCCAGAGTTCTCAAGGAACTGGCAGATGTGATATCGGAGCCACTGAACTATATTTTTAAAAGATCCTGGAACACAGGGGAACTACCAGAGGACTGGAAAAGAGCTGATGTAGTTCCCATCCTCAAAAAAGGAAAAAAAAATGGACCCAGAAAATTACAGACCTATCAGCCTGACCTCAATACCTGGGAAGATCTTGGAAAAGATAATCAAACAACGAATCAACGAACACCTAGAGGCAAACAAAGTCATTACTAAAAGCAAACATGGGTTTGTCAAAAATAGATCATGCCAGACAAATCTTATTGCATTCTTTGACCAAGTGACAAAATTAGTGGATCAGAGGAATGCTTTGGACATAATTTACTTGGACTTCAGTAAGGCATTTGATAAAGTAGATCACAACCTACTACTTGACAAGATAGAAAAATGTGGGGTAGACAGAACCACCACCAGAGGGATCCGTAGCTGGCTGACCGGCCGTACTCAGCGAGTGGTCCTCAATGGAACTGCATCGATATGGAGGGAAGTGTGTAGTGGGGTGCCCCAGGGCTCTGTTCTGGGCCCAGTACTCTTCAACATCTTCATCAAAGATTTGGAAGAGGGGATAGATGGGGAACTCATCAAATTTGCAGACGACACCAAGCTGGCAGAAATAGCCAACACTCCAGAAGACAGGCTTAAGATACAGAAGGATCTGGACAGACTTGAACACTGGGCACTAACTAACAAAATGAAATTCAATGGTGAAAAAAAGCAAGGTTCTACATTTAGGCAAGAAAAACCAAATGCACAAGTACAGCATAGGTGGCACATGCTCAATAGTAGTAACTGTGAGAGGGACCTCGGAGTCCTAGTAGACAATCACCTAAATATGAGCCAGCAGTGTGCTGCAGCTGCCAAAAAGGCCAACACAGTGCTAGGCTGCATTAACAGAGAGATAGAATCAAGATCACGTGAAGTATTAATACCACTCTTCAATGCCTTGGTAAGGCCACACTTGGAATACTGCATCCAGTTTGGTCACCACGATGTAAAAAAGATGTTGAGACTCTAGAAAGAGTACAGAGAAGAGCAACAAAGATGATTAGGGGACTGGAGGCTAAAACATATAAGGAACGGTTGCGAGAATTGGGTATGTCTAGTTTAACGAAGAGAAGGACAAGGGGGGAAATGATAGCAGTATTCCAATATCTCAGGGGCTGCCATAAAGAAGAGGGAATTAAGCTATTTTCCAAAGCACTTGAAGGCAGGACAAGAAGCAACGGGTGGAAACTAATCAAGGAGAGAAGCAACCTAGAACTAAGGAGAAAATTCCTGACAGTGAGAACAATTAATCAGTGGAACAGCTTGCCTCCAGAAGCAGTAAATGCTCCAACACTGGAAGTTTTTAAGAAGAGACTGGACAGCCATTTGTCCGAAATGGTGTAGGGTTTCCTGCCCGAGCAGGGAGTTGGACTAGATGACCTCCAAGGTCCCTTCCAACTTTACTACTATTACTATTACTAGACCAGGATTCCAAAAAGTACTTTGCAAACAGTTGCCTTCAGCACCACCACCGCCCACACCTCCTCTTTTTATACAGCAGTCCCAACATGTTGCCTCTCAGTGCCTTCTCCTTTTACCCTGGAGTTGCCGTATTGACTGCTGCTGATTTACTCTCACTAATTGACGATTAATTGTGTGCGAGCATCAATTAGTATGTCCATCAGGTGTGAGTCCTCTGAGTCTGACTCATTCTCCTCACACAGCTGAGCTTCATCAGGAACACGATTGGAGGGTCCAGGCTCTGCATTAAACTGTGAGTCCTGTAATTCATCAGAGCCTCCCTCTGCCCCTGATGGCCCTTCAAATGCCTCCTCCACTTCCTCCTCAGATTTCTCAGATTCAGCTGTTGGGAGCACAGGCTGTCATGGAATACAACACCCACTGAGAAAACAGATTTGAAGGTACCATATTAACTAGGACATGATTATTATCACATTATATAGCCAATTTATATAGCCAACCTCTTGGAATTGCCATAGGCATCATTACAGTTTTTTTCTTCCTCTCTTAGATAATCTAAAACTCTATGAAAAAGTAGGGGATGAGATGATCAGATGAACTCACTGACAGATCATTTTTGGCATAATGGGCTCTCTGTCAAGACAAGCTCCAAAGAAACAATTGTATCAGAATGTTTAGAGTAGACCTATTTATTTGTAAGCTACTCCCTTGCATCTGTGACAACCCAGAAGAATCCGTCATAATATTCCTGAACCAATACAGCCATCCCCTTAAGGTTAAATAACTATATTGATTTATATGATAGCAGTGTTCCAATACCTAAAAGGCTTCCACAAAGAAGAGGGAGTCAAGCTATTCTCCAAAGCACCTGAAGGCAGGACAAGAAGCAACGGATGGAAACTAATCAAGGAGAGAACCAACCTGGAACTAAGGAGAAATTTCCTGGCAGTTAGAAAAAATAATGAGTGAACTTGGTTCCAGACGTTATGGGTGCTCCAACACTGGAGGTTTTTAAGAAGAGACTGGACACCCATTTGTCTGAAATAGGATAGGGTTTTCTGCTTCAGCAAGGGGTTGGACTAGAAGACCTCCAAGTTCCCTTCCAACTCTCTTACAGGGAAGAGTTTGCTCCATTCTCTCAGACTCTGGATATTTGTGAGAAAGAAACAACCATCCATTCCAGTATTGTTAAGTATAATGTTTTCAAGATTCAGGGAGAAAAATACAATATACCCAGGTCTCTCAGTGCAATAAGATATGGAGTATTAGAGAGTATGATTTATTTTGGATGTGCTCAACTCTCTGAGTTGTCCAGTTTCCTTACAAAACTGTAGGAGGACCTATTTATCAGGAGAGATGGGGGGGAGACATATTGTGTTCCAATATTCAACTGCAGATAATAAAACATTACATAATAAGATCTTGTACCTATGCCAATTGTGAAGTTAGGCACTGAAACACTGAACGACCCAAACATTATTCCTATAATTATTCCCCATAAACTGCCATAAATAAAAGGTGGAAGCGAAATAAGCTGAATTCTATAACTTGGTTGCCAACTGTATCTCTCTTTTAGTTTATTCAAAATCTATGAACAATAAAATGCTGCATTTTATTCAAAGGAAAGAATACAGAATAATTTTCTCCAGTCTCTGGCCTGCATCTCAGTTTCAATCAGAGCTGGCTAAGAAATTATGGGAGTTGAAGTCCATACCTCATAAGCAGTTGCCAAGTTTGAAAAAAAAAATGATCTAAATCAGGGGTCCCCAAACCTTGGTCCATGGATTGATACCGGGCTGCGGCATGCCAGCAACCGGTCCTCACAAACAAGCAAAGCCCCATCCATGGGATGCAGGCAGCACACAAAACCACACATCCTCCAATCCGCAGAAAAAGTTTTCTCCACATAACCAGTCCCTGGTGCCCAAAAGGTTGAGGACCTCTGATCTAAATGATTAAATTAATGATTATTAAATGAATACACAGAAAGCATATTTAGTTTTATGTATTTTCGGCTAAGGCCCTACAACTGAAAGTTGTGGTTTATAGATCTGTAAGGTTTTGGAATAAAGGGACATTAGCAAGCAGTCCATACACCAAAGGCCATCAGGTAAATATCACTGAAATGCCAATACATCATTTCAGAAAGAAGTATGTGGGCAAGCTTACTTAATTTCATTCTTGTCTCTAATGCACAAAACAACCCTGTTCTTGGCTATTTCCCACTTGAACTGTCTAATGACAGAATACCAGCCTACAGTCAATGGGTGTGTGGGAATAGCTGAAGAATGTCAAGTCCCAACACCAGGAGGGATCATGCATGCCAGGCCAAGATTGACTTCAGTTAAGGAAAACAGAACCTGTCAGAAAGGCAGGGGATCTACTGGGCTGAGTGCCATACCTCAGCCCTGATTCATTAAGCTTCTTGAGCTCTGTGCCAAGCAAATGCCCTCAAATGAGGAAATGCAATCAGCACTGGCTCCAAGCAGGAGCTCAGGATGAACTGAAGAGAGCCTGGCACTAATTCCTGGCATCCTATTCCCTCCTGTTTTAGAACTATCAGAATGTGCTGATGAGGTTTCTTTAACCCTCCTTCCATTTGTGGGAAAGGCTGGTGTCAGGGTTCTTTTATTGATAGTGCCTCTTGAGGGCTAGCCTCATGAATTTCCCGAAAGGAAGGCAAGAATGGGAAGCAGGCATGATGGGAAACCTGGTTTTTCTTAATTTTTTTAAAAAATTCCTTTTTAACATAAACTTGGCTGTCAGCAAGATTTAGTAACTATCGAGTCCCTTTAAAGCAGGGAGAGGGAGAAAACGCAGTTGGCAAGAGGAAGCAAGATACCTTCCTGAATACTCTTCCCTCAGCACCACTTTACTTGTAACACCCCCCCCCCATTTTTTAGGTTGGCCTTTATAAATAGAAGCCACATTATAAATGATTCCAGGAAGAAATGTACAAGTATTACAGGATTTAACATTTTAGATCAGGGATGTCAAACTCAATTTCACTGAGGGCTGCATCAGCATTGTGGTTGCCCTGGGGGTGTGTGGCCAGAGTGGGTGCAGCCTACTGGGTGGGCATGGATGGAGTGGGTGTGGCTACTGGGTGGGTGTGGCTAGTTCTACATCAATCACGTCAAGGGTGCCTATGGGGGCCTGAGCAGGAGTGGGACAGATCTGAGGGTCTCTGGCAGAAGGAGGTGGGACCGGGCAAGTGCCAAGGCATGGTCCACCAAGGCAAGTGCCAAGATGGCCACCACAAAATTGTACATTGGCTCCTGGCTGGCCTGGGCCAGGGCCAAGACACTGTTTCCAGGATGGCTTCGCAGGCAACATGAAACCACTTCAGGGGCTGCATCCGGCCCTAGGGCCTTGTGTTTGACATGTCTGTTTTAGATGCACACATGCACCCCTCTTCCTTCTCACCTGCCCCAAAGTTTAAATCTCCCTTTATTTGCCTCTTCCAGATTATTAGAAAGCAGCAAAAAAATAGAGGGAGCAAAAAAATGTGAAAGTATGGGTGTGTTCCTGGGTAAAGGAACCAACACTCCAAGAATTTTCTAACAGCAACAGGGAAAATAGCCTGGAAGTATATCCCAAAAGCACCAATCATGAAATTTCAACACCCCCACCCCATTCCTGAGTCTCAATGAAAAACAATGGTTACTGTTTTGCAAAACAGGCAAAAAGGGAGACTATTTCCTCTGTAATCTTTTTCTATCTGGTCTCCCCACAGATAGAAATTATAATTTATATTATAAAAGAAGAGGATGGATTTAAAGGGGTATCTTTTCCCTTAGCAATGTAGTTAAACGCAAGGGAGAAGATACCCCTTTAAATGAATTTAGCAGTAGCATGGAGCTGCACTTCCTCATATACTACAAAAAGAGAGAGTCAGGCTATGGTCAATGTTTCCAATGGTCACCAATGCCTCATTACTAAGTTTGCCCAGCAATGTCACTTTTCATGGAAACCAGATAAATGGACAAAAGCGACTTGAATTAATCTTTTTTTTTTTCCAGAATAGTTCTTTGTATTGCGTCCATACTCCTTTTCTCAGGCACCACTGAATGCTGAATGCTATTATTGGGCAGATAAAAGAGATAATGTGTTTGTCTGCATTCTCATAATGTATAATAATGAAATGTAAAAAAAATTATAATGATCAAATTTAGAAGACAACTTTGGTTGGCATACCCACGAAAAGCAATTTTTAAAAAAGGTAAAAGAACAGTCGGCATCTGAGGAGAAAGCATTCAGCCACACACAAACTCATAAAATCCTACAAGAGAGCCAACCAATCTAATTAAGGAAAGTTTTCAGAGACCTTTAAAAGAAAGCCAGGGTAGGGGCTATATTGACCTGTGGTGAGGATGCTAATTCAGAGGATCAAGTAGTGGCAAGAAGGTGTGTTTCCTGGGTCCCATTAGGTAACCTCTGTGAACGAGTTACCTAATGGGACTCAGAGCACACCCACTCTATCTGATTGCAATGGGACTCAGAGCACACCCACTCTATCTGATGGGTAGAAACAATAGGAGCTAGTTAGTCCCTCAGATACAATAATGTAGTAATAACTATCTCCAAGTTACTGTTATGCTGTAGAAGAAAGAATGGAAGTAAACTACAGAGTCCCAAACACAACTAATGTATTTGAGCAAAATGTTAAGAACTCACTGCCCAGAACCACAGTTTCTCAGGTTTCCTGAGCTGCAGTGGATTAAATGCTGCACCACAGTATTTCCCAACTTCAGTCATGGTAAGTTGAATTTTGAGAATTGGAGTTCACCTACTTTAAAGTGGTTGAGGTTGAGAAACACTGTGCTAGCACACATACCAGGGTCCTTCCTCTGTAGGGTGTTTGCCATTTGCATAAAGGCATTTTCCTTTGTGCAAATGGAAAATACCAGAATATATGTTCATTTGGGGTTGGGTTGGATGAGGGAGCAATACAACTCTATGGCACTATAACCAACTCCAGTTCACACTGACCAGGGCAAAACATGAGCAGGGAAGGGAGTTTTATGTAGAATTTTTCTTCTTAACTTAGTGGTTCCATTCAATTTAAGGGAACAGGAGATAATGGTGTATATTAGTTTCAAGCTCAGGCTAGATTGGTCTTTTTCAGAGTAGTTACAGATCTTGGAAATCCAGAACTGTTTTTAACTAAGATAATCAGTATAAAAACAAACTACATTCTATCAAATTCATGCTCCATCACAATCCACCTTAGTGATCCTGGTTCTGATCCATCCAAAGCATCTTATAGACATCATCCCTGCTCTGTTTATCTCCTCTTAGTTCCATCTAAGTTCTACCAGACTTTACTTCTAACTCTTTAATATTCTCCTTAGCTCTATTGGGAGCATCTCCCACAAGCTCTTTTGTTTTTTGAAAGAAATTATCACCTGATCTTTAGAATCTGCTGAATGTCTGAGGATTAAAAAAGGGCAACAACAACAAAGCAAGCTCATTAAAACTATATATCATACTGTTTTAATTAACATTTAATATAAAGAAGAGGAAATGTTCCCAGTCTGCTTTTAATTATGGGGTTTTATGGGAGAACTTGCTATAGGAATGACAATGTTTAGTTTCACATATTATAAAAACGAATAACTTGCCAATGCAGAAAGATAATGATGTAAACTACAGGAGTAATAATAATAATTGATATACTGAATTATTATTCTTTTACCTTCCGGTAGAGATTCTTCTCCTCTCTTTCCCTTCAATTTTTAGACATGATGCCAAGTTGGAAAATGTTCATTGATGCATTTTATTATGTTTTACTTATAAGCATATATATATATATATATATATATATATATATATATATATATATATATATATATGTAGAATGCTAATCAAAAACAAATGTATTTATATGTAGCTCAAATATATCTTTATTTAAACAGTCCAAAAGAAGTCTGAATAGATTTTTCAGCTGGATATTTAGTAATGAAAGAAAATATTATTATATTCAGTAGCTTTTCACCTAAGTAACTTAAAATCAGAAAGAATCCAGTGACATCTTTTTGGATTAAATTTCTCATTAACCGCCATTTGCTTTCATGAGCTCCATCTTACCTCATCAGAAGCACAAAGTGATATAATCTCTCCCACTATATTATCAATAATTCATCTTTCGTATTAGATTGGAACTAATATTTTGATTTTTAATTAGTTTTAGCTGCTAATGTCTGGTTTTTCTTTTTTTCCTAATTATCTGCAACTAGAAGTAGTCTAATTAATGGATTCTGTTATATAGAAATACCACATATCAATCTTAAAAAAAAGAGTTTAAAAAGATTTCCTCATTGAGAAATTGGATGATTTCATGGACATATTCTATATAGCTTGGAGTTAACAATATCAAAAATGGTTTGCTATTGCCAGTTGCAGAATCAGATTAGAAAAGATTAAAATAAATGTGAAAATGCCAACCTTTATTACTGTCCTGAGTAGCAAACGGCACCAAAGAAGATTGTCAAAGCTTTTGGCAGAAATTCATGTCTCCAACAGTGTTCTGGGAATTGATTTTGCCCAACCAAAGCCAAGATTAAAAAAAGTAAAGACATGCTTGAACAAGCTCAACCTGAGATGACTACATGGATCCTTCTCTGTAATATTCTTGGCAGCAAATCAATAGTGGGTCGCCATTGCTTTCTTTTTCAACTCTCTAGCCTCATCCAAATACTAACCAAACCCCCAAATGCTTAGATTTGGCTGTTAGCCAAATTTGACTAGGTCTTGCCATTTGCATGGGGAGAAAGACAAGAGTTTTGTAGCTGAAATCCTCTGAAAGGCCACAGAAATACCTAACGGGCAATTTTTCCCAGGTCCCCTGCTAATACAGACCTTTATTATTACTTGCTTTATTAATGAGATCAGCTTCTTTACTGCTTTCCTTACCTACTTATCATTTATAGGGAGCTGTTAGTGACAGAGTTGCCTCTGCCAAAGGACAACTTCAACATTAATAGTCCTTAAAATTTCATAGTACGTAAGAAAAAGTAGCAGAGCTGATAATTTGAAACTTGTTTTCCATTATCTACTTCATGAATTCTATCATTTCTTCCAAATTTCAAATCAAACGGATAAAAAATGTGTCAGTACTGCAGGTATAAATATACTGAGAACTGACTCAATTACTTTTCTTACCCTAATTTTTTGGAACATATATTTCTGTCAGTTCTTTTGGCAAAACCACTAGTTTGCTGACATTAAGGGCTTTGCTTCCTAAGCTATTAAGATTTTCCTTCTCCATTAAAACCTCTTGAGGCAACTGCTTTCACACACATTCAGCCTCATTTTGAAGCTAAAATGCTGCCATAAGTGCAAATTTGAAAGTAAATTCTATCTTGCACTAAATTTAAATACACTGGAGTGCATTGGACAGAAGGTAAGATCAGCAAGGTGACCGCGATGAATACACTGTAGCAGCCATTTTGAAATAGTCAACCAAAGTTCTTTTGTCTGAGAATTTCCCTTTTGTTGAACTCTACTTTTCTATCTTACCAACCACAAAAAAACTAGAATGGCTTCATGCCACAATGCAATATCTAATGTTTAAAATATCTGCTGATTTAAGACAAGTTTAAGCTATCTTATGCTGGCTCAAACTCCATAAAGAAAAAAGTGAAAGCTAAGCAGCTTTTTACAACAAATGAATATGTATTTATTCAGAAGATAAATACTTCTGTAAAATGTATGCATTACACAAGCAAACCAGAAATTCATTTTTACTCCAGAAGTGCACTATACATTTTAGTTATAATGTGTATTTTTGTGAGTGTGAGTGTAATCTCTTTGAGTCAGTTTTAATTCCTGGCGACTGCCTTTATAAATCCCTGCAGTTTTCTTGGCAAGGGTTTTCAGAAGCGGTAGGCTCTTTCCTCCTTCTTAGGGCTGAGAGAAGGTGAATGGCCCAAGGTCACCCAGCCAGCTTTGTGCCTAGGACAGATCTAGAACACACAATCTCCCAGTTTCTAGCCTGGCACCTTAACTACTATACCTGCTTGAGCAAGGGGCTGGACTAGAAGACCTCCAAGGTCCTATTCTATTCTATTCTATTCTATTCTATTCTATTCTATTCTATTCTATTCTATTCTATTCTATTCTATTCTATTCTATTCTATTCTATTCCTACCTTCTCATTGCTCAAGGATGAAAGCTCCACATTTTTTTTTCAACATCTTGAGGATGGAGGTTAAGGTCGAATGAAGTTCCACTTTGAAATGTAGATTCCTGTCCAAAGCACACATACCACATCTGTTTCCCAATATCTCGGCCTTCAAAGAAGATAAACCAAAATACCAATGAAAACTGGTGACTCAGCTCCAATTTTCATTCAGCCAGTTTCTGTAATTGGCCACAGGACCCCTCCTGAAGTTATGCTGGCTGCCTTTTTCCTCTCTCTTTTTCAACGCTCCAGGTATCACTCCTTCAGAGGCTGATTATTCTCTCTCCCCTTCATAGGGAGAACAATTTGCTGCTTAAGGAGAAGATAAGTATTCACAGGAGGGGGAGAAAGGGGGAGGCAATTCCACTGCCTCTTCCAGCTTTATGGATGATGGCAAGTACAATCTGAAATGCATCACAGCACCCAGTCATTGCACAAAATATATCCTGAGAGCACATTGCCCAATCTTACAGCAAACTAGTTGGCAAAACCATTACTGTATATCTCTGACGGTGTAGAACAGACAAGGCTACTATATATTTCCTTTGGCTCTTATTTAGAAATTCCTTTTACCAAAAGGAAGCAGTCAGGGTTCATGTGCATGGCTGTATTTGTTTGTTTTTTGTTTGTTTACATTACTGCATTTCATTAAATGGGTCTAGAGAATCTATGATGGTCACATTATTGCTGATGGAAAATGTTATACAAGCAGTCCTTACCTAAAGTCAGTCGCTTATCAACCATTCAAAGTTACAACGGATTTCCTTGTTGAACTACTCATGACCTAGTTTTGAACTTCTGAAGCTGCCACTTCCCCCATGATCATGTCATTGTGTTTTGGGTGCTTGGCAACCATCCCGCATTTATGGCTGTTTACAGCATTCTGCGGTCATGTGACTGTGACTATTGGTGTTTTTTTTTTTTTTGCCAGAAACTGGTGTTTATTTTTGTTTTCCATTAAAAAAAAACCGGTGTCATTAATGACTGCGGCATTCACATGGTGAACACGGCATTTATTTAATCCGTACCTCAAAAAAAGTTGTAAAAACAGGCACAATCACACGGTAACCCATTTAATGACAAGCATGACTTATATCTGTAATTCTGGGCTCAGTTACCATCATTAATTGAAGATCACCTGCATACCCTTGAATTTATGTTGTAAATGAATAAAACATTGTTTCCCAACCTTTGGGACATTTGAAAATCTGAGACAAGCTTGCCAAAATTGTTGAAGGAGTGGAGTAGTGATAAATGGTTTACAAAATAACTACCATGTAGGACAGAATAATCATAAATCTACCAAATGTTCCCTTCTACCTTGACTTATCTAGGTCATGTGGCACACTCCAAATACAAGCCATTGGGCATTAACTACCATCCATCATTTATTTTCTCAGAAAACTGTGAGATACCCATTTCAGGCAGAGAAGAATTATTTGAAACATAGCTGATTATATGGGAAACCTTGCTTTGCTGCACACCACCTTCACATATTTAATTAGTATGTAAAAAGGCAGGTAAGAAATCTAACAGGCATCAGAGTTACCTCAGAATCAGTATCTTAACTGAAAACAGCAACAATTAACTTAAGGTTTGTTAAAAGATGGGTTTGTTAAAACATACAATATTTGTATGGTATTGTATGAATGAGGACCCAGATTGTTTGGGGCAATGTGCTGACATTTGTAAACTGCTTAGAGAGTGCTGTAAAACACCATGGAGCGGTATATAAGTCTAAATGCTATTGCTATATTTGTCTTTTTTTTCCTGAGTATTGTATCTTTGAATCTCCTATAAGGTAACCCCAATTTTACCTGTGGTGGTTTCCAGAGTTGTGTGACAATGTCAGGAGCCTGCTAAAGAGATGGGACCCCATCGACAACAAATTGCCCAAAGAGTGACTTCTCTCTAAATGTCACTGCATAAGACTTTGTATGATAATGGTTCAGATGAGATGCCCACCACATCTTTCTGTTGTTGTTGTTGTTAATTGCGAAGTCGTGTCCGACCCATCGCGACCCCATGGACAACGTTCCTCCAGGTCTTCCTGTCCTCTACCATCTTCTGGAGTCCATTTAAGTTCACACCTACTGTTATGTCCCGAGCCTTTGCAAACGGCTCGGGCGTTTGCAGGCAGTCCCGGGCAGGTGCAAAGCTGCCCGGGACCAGACAGGCTGTCGCCAGCGCCGTGCGCATGCGCGGGTGCTGGCGCGGGAAAAGTAACCCATTTACCCGGGAGTTGCCTATATAAGAGGCTGCGAGGCGTTTGGGCGAGGCTGAAGCCATCTTCCTGTAAGCTGAACGCTGAATAAATGAAACTGAGAACTCCAGCTGCTTCTCGTGTCTGTTTTCCCGCCACGGACTCAACACTGGCGACGAGGATGGGATGCCTTGCACTACCTGGAAAGGAAGAAGTGTAAGCTTACCCAAGGAGTCCTGAGCGGCGAAAGAGGAACGGCGTCGACTCGGCAGCTGCCCGCCAATCCGGTGCGCATTCGGGGGTAGGCTGGCTGATAGACCCGTCTCCTGAAGATCCGAAGATGGCGAAAATCGGAAGGCTTTCGGAATTCGACGTCTCACATCCAGAGCGGTGGGAGTCCTACGTATCCAGAATGGAGAACTACTTCAAGGCAAACCAAGTGAGGGAAGATAGCTTGAAGGCGGCCACCCTGCTTTGCGTTTGCGGCCAAGACGCCTTCGAAATCGCAGAAAACCTTGCAGCACCTGTCCCAGTAGAGTCTGTAAGCTACGCAGACCTGAAGAAGCTGCTGAAGGAGCACTTCCCACCCAAGGTGTCCGTTATCTCATGGCGCCACACCTTCGAACAAAGGGATCAACGGTCCGGTGAGTCAGCCAAGGAATACATCGCCGCGTTACGGAAGGCCGCCAAGCCCTGCGAGTTCAAGGACCTCGAGGAACGACTGAGGGACCGATTCGTGTGCGGGTTAAGGCATCGCGAGCTACAACAGAGACTTTTCGCAAAGGAAGAATTATCCTTCCAAGACGCCTTAAGGGAAGTCACCGCAGAAGAAGCAGCAGGCGGCGCCATCAAAAACATGCGGCCGATCAGAAACAGTGCAGAGGGTGCGTCCGTGCACCAGGAAGACGTCCGACGAAACTCCGAGGAGGATCCGGACGAGGAAGTCGACCGTCTACACCCCGCGAGGGAAGAGAACCAGAAGGGAAGCTCTTCGGCTCCGCTCAAGTGCATCGGCTGTGGAGGTCGCCACAGGAGAACCGACTGCAAGTTCCGCTCCGCTACCTGCCGGGCATGCGGTAAACAAGGGCACATTGCAGCTGTGTGCCTGGGCCGACGAAAGGCACAACCCCAAGAAGAACGCCTGAAGGGTACCAGATTCCCCAGCCAGAATAGGGTAGGTTTTTGCGCTTCGCGAAGAAGCATCTGTAGAACAGGCACACACAAGCCCATGAAGAAAAAGCTGTCACTCAACGTGAAGCTACAAGGGTTCCATTATCTATGGAACTAGACACAGGGTCTGCCCTGTCCATCATTTCATTGCATACATTTAGGAAGATTTGTTCCAGTAGTGGGTCTAAGGCCAAGTTAAGGCCTTCTGATATTGTATTAACAGATTTTCAGAACTCAAGAGTGTGTGTTAAGGGGGAGGCCACCCTTAACGTGCAATACAAGAGTTTTGAAGGTCCACTAGACTTATTAGTAGTAGGGGGTGAACGAACGAGTCTCATAGGACTCGATTGGTTTGAGGCCCTGGGGATACACGTCACAGGACTCAACAGCTACAAACACTCGACCTACAGGAAGTCTGCAAAGAATTTGCAGATGTTTTCAGCCCCCAGCTGGGCACATTCAAAGGACCACCTGTGTCCTTAAAGCTAGACCCCACTGTCACTCCCATTAGGATTAAAGCAAGAAGGGTCCCTTTTGCTTAAAAAGTAAGATTGACACTGAATTAGACAAACTAATCCAACAGGGAATCCTAGAACCTGTTGATTCCAGCCCGTGGGAGACCCCCATTGTCACGCCTCTAAAGGCAAATGGGGACATTCGCATTTGTGCTGATTACAAATGCACACTCAATAAGGCATTGCAGCAACATGCCTATCCTGTTTCCTGTGGTCAGTCACATCCTGGCCTCTCTCAAGGGGGGGCGTGTTTTTGCAAAGCTTGACCTAGCTCAAGCATATCAACAGCTGCCTGTTGATGATGATGCTGCCATAGCTCAGACCATTGTGACCCACAGGGGAGCCTTTAAGGTAAAAAGGCTACAGTTTGGAGTGAATGTCGCTCATGGGATTTTCCAAAGCGTATGGAAAACACACTACGAGGTATACCAGGGGTCTGCCCCTACTTTGACGATGTCTTGATTGCAGGAGACTCCACACACATTCTAGCTGAAAGGCTTAGGGCTGTCCTGTTAAGATTCAGGAAATCAGGCCTCAAGCTCAGAAAAGACAAATGCCAGATTGGGGTGCCTTCTACTGAATTTCTGGGATTCAAAATTGATGCTGCTGGGATTCATCCTGCTGAATCCAAACTAACTGCTATTTTAGAAGCACCCAGGCCAAAGTCTAAGGCCGAACTTCAGGCCTTCCTAGGCCTCCTGAATTTCTACAATTCTTTTCTTCCACATAAAGCTAGTGTAGCTGAGCCTCTTCACAGGCTACTAGACAAACAGGCTGTGTGGCTGTGGTCACAAGCGCATGAGGCTTGCTTTAAAGAAGTCAAGGCCTTGCTCACTTCTAACAGTGTTCTTGCACATTTCAACGAGTCTCTCCCTGTGTGCATCGCTTGTGATGCGTCCCCCTACGGGGTTGGAGCTGTCCTGAGTCACCTCAGGTCTGATGGAACTCAGGTTCCTATTGCATACTACTCCAGAACACTGTCTTCTGCCGAGCGCAACTACGCTCAGATAGACAGGGGCTCTGGCTGTTGTTGCTGGAATTAAAAAATTCCACGATTTTCTATATGGCAGGCATTTCACGGTCTTCACTGACCATAAGCCTCTGCTGGGACTGTTTACCACACGTAAGCAGACTCCCCACATCATTTCCCCTAGAATGCTTAGGTGGTCTATTTTTTTGTCTGCATATGATTTTTCATTACTCCACAAGCCTGGGAAAGAAATGGGCCATGCTGATGGCCTCAGTAGATTGCCTCTGCCAGTAGTAGAAGCTGACCCCGCGCCAGCTGTCAACATTCTATCAATCCAAGCCTTGCCCGAGCTCCCTCTTAGTGCCAGGGATGTTACCGCTGAAACAGGTACAGATCACACACTTTCACGTGTCCGCTCCTGGGTCCTGTCCGGGTGGCCTGAGCACTGCCCTAGTCCTGAGTTTCAGAGTTTCTGGTCCAAAAGAAACGAATGTCCCTTTCTCAGGGTTGTTGCTTTGGGGAAACAGAGTTGTCATTCCCACCTCAATGAGGACTAGGGTCTTAGAATCCCTCCACGAGGGTCATCCTGGCATTGTTCGTATGAAGGCTCTTGCACGCAGCCACTTGTGGTGGCCTGCTTTAGATAAAGATATTGAGGCTAAGGTACACGCATGCCACCTGTGCCAACGATCTCGCCCAGAGATGCCCCAAGCTCCTGTGCATAGAATGGGAGGAAACACAGTCCCCATGGTCTAGGGTGCACATTGACTACGCTGGGCCCTTTCAGGGCCAGTTCTTCTTGGTCCTTGTTGACAGCCATTCAAAATGGCTTGAGGTTGTGCCTGTCTCATCCACCACCACTGCAAAGACTATTCAGGTACTGAGGGGGATTTTTGCTGCACACGGGCTGCCAGATGTCATTGTGTCCGACAACGGCCCTCAATTCACCTCCTCCGAATTCCAAGCTTTCTTACAGGCAAACCTGATTCGTCATGCCACGTCTGCGCCTTTTCACCCGTCCACCAACGGTATGGCTGAACGCATGGTGCGCATCGCAAAGGACGCCTTGAAGAGACTCACCTACGGGGACTGGCATCACAGGTTGGCTGACTTTCTCCTTTCTTATCGCACCACACCGTCCACTTCTACAGGGAGAAGTCCAGCTGAACTTCGTTGGGGGCGCCAACTTACTACTAGACTTGACCGGTTGCATCCGGACAGACTGCCTTCATCTACCTCACATCCTAGGGCACCTAGACAACTACTTGTGGGTGCCCGGTTTGGGCTCACAATTACGGGCCTGGTCATACATGGGTCCCCGCTTCTGTGTCCAGGATCACAGGTCCTCTCTCCTACGAGGTTGCCCTGGACAACGGTCGTGTCCTGCGTCGGCACATCGACCAACTTCGCTCTAGGCGAGACTTTTCTGCTGAGACTCCTGGGTCTTTTCCAGGGGGGGAGGGGGACCCTTTGGAGCAAAGGGAAGGGCAAGAGCTACTGCCCATCTCCACTGAGGGAGCCACAAACGGCTCGTCCCAAGGTTCTGCAATTGCTCCGAAAAGAAAGTCATGGAGCTTACCCACACAACAGGCACTCACGCCTACTCCAGCCAGGGAGTCACCCCGGGGGCATACTCACTTTCCACACACATCACACAGCACTCCAGCAACGGAGGATACCCGGGGGCATCCCAACAAATCATTCCCCGCAAGAGAACTGGCACACAATTCCCAAGGTTGGCCTGACCTTACCCCAAATCCTACAGGGGGTCAAACATACACAGAGTTAGTCGAGGAACCAAGTCCCGACTACAACAACCCTAGCACAAATCAGGGAACACCTGAGTTTTGGGAAAGTACAGAAACCCACACGAGCCCGAACACAGAATGGGGTTCAGGGAATGGACAGCCTCCTGACAGGTCTTGGACTGACCTAGGAGGTTCTACAGAGACGCCCAGCAGCGGCTATCACTTCAAGGGGCCTGAGGGTCTACAGCTAGGTAGGTCAACCAGGTCACAAAGTAACAGAAGCCCTGGCCTGACGAGCCCGGTGGGCAAGCAAGCAGGCCAGGCATCGGGGCACAGTCCTTGGAAGACACCAGGGCACAATAGAGAGAACAGGCTCACGCCTCCCTCCAGTCAGGGGACTTATGCCAGTAACCCAGAGCTAAGAAGGTCACAGAGAGCAAAGAAATCTCCTAAGTATCTAGAAGATTACATAACATTGCTGGCAAGGCAAAAGCCAGTAATCAGTGGGAGCACTGGGGAGCAAAATGTCATATAAAATAAATGTTGTATGTTGGTAGTAGTTTTAGCCCGGGGGAAAGGGGTGTTATGTCCCGAGCCTTTGCAAACGGCTCGGGCGTTTGCAGGCAGTCCCGGGCAGGTGCAAAGCTGCCCGGGACCAGACAGGCTGTCGCCAGCGCCGTGCGCATGCGCGGGTGCTGGCGCGGGAAAAGTAACCCATTTACCCGGGAGTTGCCTATATAAGAGGCTGCGAGGCGTTTGGGCGAGGCTGAAGCCATCTTCCTGTAAGCTGAACGCTGAATAAAAAACTGAGAACTCCAGCTGCTTCTCGTGTCTGTTTTCCCGCCACGGACTCAACACCTACTGCTTCAGTGACTCCATCCAGCCATCTCATTCTCTGTCGTCCCCTTCTTCTATTGCCCTCAATCTTTCCCAGCATTAGGCCCTTCTCCAGTGAGTCCTTCCTTCTCATTAGGTGGCCAAAGTATTTGAGTTTCAACTTCAGGATCTGGCCTTCTAAAGAGCAGTCGGGGTTGATCTCTTCTAGGACTGACCGGTTTGAACGCCTTGCAGTCCAAGGGACTCGCAGGAGTCTTCTCCAGCACCATAGTTCAAAGGCCTCAATTCTTTGGCGCTCAGCCTTTCTTATGGTCCAACTTTCACAGCCATACATTGCAACTGGGAAAACCATGGCCTGGACTATACGCACTTTTGTTGGCAGGGTGATGTCTCTGCTTTTTAGTATGCTGTCTAGATTTGCCATAGCTTTCCTCCCCAGGAGCAAGCGTCTTTTAATTTCTTGGCTGCAGTCCCCACCTGAGGTGATCTTGGAGCCCAGAAAAATAAAATCGGTCACTATCTCCATTTCTTCCCCATCTATTTGCCAGGAATTGAGAGGGCCGGATGCCATGATTTTGATTTTCTTAATGTTGAGTTTCAAGCCAACTTTTGCACTCTCCTTCTTCACCCGCATCAAGAGGCATTTTAGTTCCTCTTCACTTTCTGTCATTAGCGTGGTATCATCTGCATATCTTAGGTTGTTGAGATTTCTCCCGGCAATTTCTAGGTTTCCATAATGCAACCCAAGTTAATGCTTGACCCATTATAACAAAAATAATATGAGAGTCACCAACGTGGACCCACAACAGGGATATTTTTACAATGTTTTTGATAGTTAGAACAGACGGAGGTAAATCTGCCACCTGTCATTTCTTGAATAGGAGCATCAGTGACACTGAAGAAAGGTGTCAAGCACATTTTTAGATGACAAATGCCTACACACTCCATAAAAAGAATACAATAATGTTTAATCAAACACACTAAAAACCCCAAAATGATAAAGACAATATGCAAAACTATAACAAAACAAGTAAGAAAGGAAGGGTGAGAGAAAAGCCTCTATTCAGGCTCCCTTAATGCAAATAAGAGATTAAAACCAAACTTTCCAATTTATTCCAAAAGGTTTATCTGTTATGCATTCAGACAAATTCACTGTCTGTAACTGTGGCTCTCTCTCACCTCAGCTGTCTTCTTCGACCCACCAATTCACACTTGGAGAATGGATTGAAGCAATCCCACCAGCTTTCCCACACTCTCAGCTTGGTGTTTCCTAGCAATTCTGTAAAACAATTACTTTCACCAGATTCAGAAATGAAACAGAATGAGCTCTTGATGTTATCAATTCCTATAGGGAGTTTGACACAAAGGGGGAAGTTTCCATTGGTGTCACTCTTAAGAGAATTTGAAGATTTCACATCTGCTGTGTACATAACACGATTTTCCAGTAATTCTAGTCATTGCCCTGATATCATCTAAGCTCCACTGGCAGAAGTTTGGGTCATTCTTTATGGATAGGATTATATAATTTGTGGCAGGTTTATTGTCAGTTTGAATAAACTTTTACCTAGAGTGCCTATCATACCATTTATCAGAATCTATTTTGTTGCTTTTTGCCTGGAGAAGCGGATAAAATTCTAGGACAGTGATGGTGAACCTTTAGAGACCGAGTGCCCAAACTTCAACCCAAAACCCATTTATGTATTGTCGGGTGCCGGGTGGGTGTGGCTGATTGTGTGGGCATGGCCCATTGGGTGGATGTGGCTTGGGTAGTAACAGCAGACTGGGTGGGACTAAAAAGTTCAATCAATCAATTCCAACTTTGCGAGATCTTTTTTTTTCTCGCGAGAAGTTGAAATTGATTGATTGAACCATTTTTTTTTTTTTTTTTGCACATGGTGGCGGAGGCCTAAAGCAAAAAAATTTTATAAAACCCAGCTGAAGGCCTAGGCCTGGGACGATGGCATGCGTGCCCACAGAGAGGGCTCTGGGTGCCACCTGTGGCACGCGTGCCATAGGTTCGCCACCACAATTCTAGGATCTGGTTGTGCTATTACTGGCCCATTAAAACTTCTCAGAGTGCCTTCTGCAAATAGCTACTCAGATCGTTAATATATTTCATTGGTAGGTAGAATTTCTTACCACCCTAAAGGAGGAAGTAGTGATATCTTTGTTCAAGAAATTATTCCCATGCAGTCCTTTATTGAATAGGTCACTTTTTATAATGTCCTCCACTGACTGCAACATTCACCAATTCAACATTTTCTGGAAAGCTGTTTCTTGAAGCAATACCCCCTCTATCATACTATTTAGAACCAGCTCAAAGCAAATGCATTTTCCCAGGCTTTTTTATTTTAACTTTTGCTTCTTCTTTTTAAAAATGGATGTTTTGTTGAGCATTGCAGGCTGCCAAAAGCCATTGTAGCAGTGCAGAGAACATGCATTTCCTAAACAGTTTGGTCCAGTGGTAAAGGTTCTGGTCTAGAAATCAGGAGACAGTGGGTTCTAGGCCTCCTTTTAGTATGACAGCCAACTGGGTGACTGAGCCAGTTGCACTGCCTCAGCCCAGTCTACCTCACAGGGTTGTTGTATTGTAGGGAAAATAGGAGGCAGGAGTACTAGGTATGTTCACTGTCTTGAGTGTAGTCTGTCTGTCTGTCCGTCCGTCCGTCCGTCCGTCCGTCCGTCCATCCATCCATCCATCCATCCATCCATCCATCCATCTATCTATCTATCTATCTATCTATCTATCTATCTATCTATCTATCTATCTATCTATTTCATTAAGCAGCTTCTTTAAGAAGCAAGATTGATCCTTCTTGCTTAAATTTGTTCACTTACATGAAGTAAAAATGACACAAACTATTTGAAAGTATTACTATTTTGGCTATTTCCTTCTTCAGCAGCTCTAATACCAACATGACAAGCATAATTTATTGTCTTTTTCTCTTGTTAGAATAGGCTTTTAACCTTCTTGTTTTGTGAATTACTCTACTAAATATGTTTTTTCAAGAACAAACAGAACATTCTGGAATTTAGAATCTAATTGTTCAATGCCACCCCACCCCACCCCCAATATTTTAAACATGACTTTAAAAAAAAAAGCTTGTCCTTTATTTCTATTTTTTTTTTTTTTTTGTAGAGGAGTAAAGTAAAAATAATCTTGCTGACGTGTCCTGAATTCTTAATATACGTGAGGGCAAATCTGATTTCAAAGCATTTCAGATTTACAAAGTCAAAAGACTCAAGTAGACCTTGCATGTATAAAATTCTGTTTGAAGCATGGAATACGCAAATTTTAGAAGCATATCTTATGCCTTTTCTGATTGTGTATATGGATGAAAAGGAAGCTGTTTTAAGGATTTTAAGCTTCAGACTCCAATTTAATATGTATCATAAATATTTTTTTTCCTGTTAAGTGGAACAGGCAAAGCTCTTTCAGGATTGCAGAATAAACAGAGAGGCATAGGTGAGTTTTGTCTTGGTGAATTACAAATGGCACACCCACCAGTTACTTGCACTGCATACATTCTAATATTATTAGTATTAGATTAAGGTTTCAGTATCTAGAATTGAGTCTTACTAAGGTCAATATGGTCACAATTATACAATGAAATGAGCACCACATTTTACAATCTTCTCTGAGATTTAAATGTGATCTTTATTTACATTTTTTTCTTTCATTAATTTGCAATTCTTACCATACATAGCTACTGTGATAATGTACTTAATTTACTCTCTTAAAAAGCTGTTCTATTTGAATTCCACTTACAGAAACCGAAATGAGCCCTTATATTCAAAATAATTTTGATGGCAACCACATGAATTCCTTTTTTAACACGGTCACATTTTAAAGCCAAAAGGTGGCAGCAGAGATCTGCACAAAATCACCAAAGTAATCTCCAGAGTGAAAGGATTTCTTTGAAGCCTTCTAGTTATGCACTTAACAACCATCAGTGGATGTGATCTATTTTTCCCACAGGAATCATATGAAATGCAAATGATGAACGCAAATCTGTCTATTCCAAAGTACCTAACCCTGAAACCGTAATACTAAACTGGAATGGGATACTACAGGTTTTTGTTGATACTTTATTATCTTTCTCTATAATATCATCAGTGCGCTATTTGTGATGATGGTACCGAGGAAGATAATGAAGCATCTTCAAGACGAAAATCAAGTTTAGAGAATATTAAGAATCTAAAAAATTCAGTCCTGAGCTTTGTTTATTCTCCATTATTGAAACTGGACCTCCAGTACCAAGGAACTTTTTATTCACTACAACAATAACCCTCCATTTATTTTGATAATTATTTCTGGCTGGGTCTTAAACATATACAACATGTCTCCAGCCTCTGAAGATTCAAGGATTAGTTTAAAAACAATGCCTGAACATGATACTTCAAATATCTAGGGGCTAAATAAGACAGGCACATAGACAGGATGTAAGCATTTGTCGGGCTGATGTATGGCAGGGCTGAGTTAACTTTTTCTATACAGGGAGCCCAACTCTAGGAAAAGGATTGACAGAGCCTGGGGACAGAATCAAAAGAGGAATCAGCTTAGAGTCTCTACGTTGCCACAATCGAACTAAGTCCGACCCTTCTTGAATTCTGTTAACCCTTATCTAGCACCAAAATGGCGCTAACCTATTAGTTGAGTAGATTCCTATGTATAAGCATGAGCAATAAATCACTTTAATTGGAACTTAATAAGTGTCCCTGGTCTTTTCTATCTAATGCCAGCATACTTAACGTGTCACCTCTTGTGCTCCACTACTTTAGATAGGTTTCTTCCTGCCAGCATACTTCCATTGTGAGAAGCAGTCTGTAGTGTGCTGGAGCCAGCTTGCACTGACTCACAAGAGCTGATTGTTAGATTTTCTAGAATTGTGCAGACCCAATGACAGCAATGATGACCCTCGATGCCTAGCATGCCTATCAGCTGTTGTGCAATTAGCAGCATGGTATGGCAATGGAGCCAGCAGGGCTGGTTTTAAAACATTTAGTGGTAAGCCGTTGGAACCATGCCACAGGGTATGAAATGTTTCTTCTGAATCAATGGTTATTTACTTTTTAATGGCCATAATCTATTTTTCACTACTGCTTGTCAATTTACTCTAAATCCTACCATTATGCAAACATATGATAATAAAAGATGCCTTTGTTCAATTGGCATAAGCTGAAGAGACCAGCCCAAATAACCACAACTTACTGGGCACACTCCCATTAGCGCTCTTGGGAGAAAAAAAACAATGCCTTATTCATCTTCTGGCCTCACATTTCTTTCTGATATGTGCTAAGACTCAGAATCGCACAAACTGTCCTTTAAAACAAAACCTAGAGCTTCCTTAGTTGCATTCAGCATTAAAATGTCTTTGTGAGATCTTTCAGGCAGACATTTGGCAAACTTTTCTCATATTTCCATAGAGATTTCAGTTTACATGTTTGAGACAAATTCTGACAATGTTTATTTTTTTATAATGATTAGTTTGCATCTCACCACACAGGATTCGTTCAAAATGCTGTCCAGCTGCTACTCCAATGGCAGAGCTGCTGCTTAGAAGGACTGATGAATGTACAGTCTTCCCTTTTCTCTCTAATTAGCATTATTGCCCAACAAATTAAGATTTTTACGTTTTTGCAGACCTGTGAAAACTATTCAGAATCCTGTTGCTTTGTTCAGAACATTTCAAATATTTAATTTCATTTCTAGTTCCTAAAGTCATTCATTCATTCATTCATTCATTCATTCATTCATATATTCTAGCACCTGCAGACTGGCTCAATCAATCAATCAGAATAGAGCTGGAAGAGGCCTTGGAGGTCTTCTAGTTCAGCTCCATGAGGCCTTGGAGGTCTTCTAGTTCACCTCTTCCATATCATTTTATATCATTTTAGACAAATCATAGAATATCACCGCAAAATTGTGATGGCCATGGTTAATAGAAATCTCTGCAGATAGCCTTCCAGTATTTGAGGTCCTCAGCAGATGCTGCAATTTGTGATATTACAACATAATCACTAAGCATCAGTTGCTATTTGGCTGATTTAAGTCTTGGGAAGACAAGACTTATTATTATTTATTTCCAGCCAGGTAGACATCATCTTTCCAGCAGATGCATAGGTAGGTGTGGCACATCCATTCTTCAGACATGCCCGAACCAGCAAAGGAGTGATTGATGGATCTTCTTCTTAACAATTGGCTGTTGCCTGCATGTTATATTATCAGTCACGCAATCTCATTTCATCTGAAACATCTCCAACTTCTATAAGTCCCGAATAAGCAATGTCAATGTTTTTGCTACACAGAGCAATACTGGCATACTGGCTGCATGAGATAGTCAAATATTCATTTTTCATGTTTTTCTTCTTTCAGAGACACGACTGTATGCTGGCAAAAGTCTCTTGAGAATTGGAACACCACTCTCCATCATAGCATATACTGTATCTTGCAATAGAAGACAGCAAACATTTCCTATATTTCTTAGTCCCCAATGATGTGCCACTCAAAAAATCAAATTGGAACTCGGTTTCAACAGCCATTTGCTGTACAAGAAGATCCTTCTCTGCTGCACACTGTACACAGCAAGAAAATGTCTTAACAATACAATTATATTTTGACACAAATTTCTCCGTTAGGCAAACTGTCTCTCAGAGAAATTAGCTCTGTGTTTCTACTCCTTAGAGCACAATTTGAAAACTGAAGATTAGAAATGATTTGGAAGAGCTGCTTCAAAATGTGTAGAAAAAAACCCTCAGCATTCTTTTAAATCAGACATGTCAAACTCATGTCATGTCACGTGACGTCGCGCAACGTATCGGGATAGTTTTGCCATTGCCGGCAATGGGGTAGGCGCGGCTTCCGCATGACACGTCCGGCCCGTGGGCCGGCAGTTTGATACCCTTGTTTTAAATCAACCATACTTTCAATCTTCCATGTAAATCTAAAAATGAGAGCTACCTTGAATTGTCATCATCATCATCATCATCATCATCATCATCTGTGGGTAATCTACAGTTAGATACACAGTCTAAGAATGTGGAAACTAAATAGTTCATATCCTAACCAAGGACCTAAGAATGATTAAGGTAGCATCTGAGAATATAGGCATTATTAGATAGGCATTAATATGGGTGTCATTATTATTATTTGCAATGTGATTAAACTAGCTGTTCTTAAATTATTTTCATAGAATAACTATTTGAGGATCAGTTAACAATCTGATGAGCTAAAGAATTTGGGGGGCCCTGCTCTAAATGAAGTCTTGGAGCTTTCTTTTCAATGTATCTTCAAAAATACAGTGGTATTTAGTAATTCAGATGGTTCCCACACATGCTCCACTTTCCACAGCTGACTAGCCTGGCTGAGTTCCTCCTGAATAATCAGGGATCCCTCTAGCCAGATTAGCTAGTAGGGATGATCTGTTTTACTTCTCTGTACCAGTTTCCAAGAATATTTGACTGGAATTCATACCAGCCCATTCTCTTTCTCCAGCAAATCAAGAGAAGGCAACAGATGCTGCATCACCCACTTTGTTCCAAATGCTTCCATTGCACAGGCCTGTACCACCACCACCCCTATCATCCACAAGGAGACTCACAGCCTGAGAGGTTTAATCGTATCCTTCTTGACATGCTGGGGACGCTGATTGCAGAACAGAAGAACATTGGACACAGCATATTTCCACCCTTGTACAGGCACATAACAGCAAGAAAAATGATGCCACTGGGTAGTCTCCATATAGACTGATATTTGGGTAGGGAGGCTCGACTGCCAGTAGATATAGCATTTGGCATTTCAGTGGATGAGATCTCATTTAGGTCACACCACAATTATGTAGATAAGCTGAGGAGGAACTTGAAGATGGCATATGAAAAGGCTTCAGTCATTGCAGGGGTCCGGGAGCAGAGAAATAAGATGAACTATGACCTGAAGATGAGGCTTCAGGATTTGCAACCTGATGACTGGGTATTACTGAGGAATCTGGGCCTCCCTGGGAAGCATAAACTGGCAGATCGATGAGGCTCTCAGCTGTACATTGTCAGGGAGAAGTTACAGGGATTGCCAGTATATCGGATTTGACTAGAGGAGAGCTCAGGGCCACTGAAAGCATGGCATCAAAATCATTTATTGCCTTTAAATGAGGCAACACGAGTCCCCCAGCCAGTTGTTGCTAAAGCAACTGAACCTTGCTCAGTAGGGAGGAGACCAGAGACTCGAGCACAACCCAATCCACCCATGGAAGGAGAGGAGGATTCTGAAGAAGAAGAGGGTTGTATGGGCTGGTTGTGGTCATCGGAAGATATTGGAGCCACACACCCCCACACATTAGGTGTTGAGGTGGAGCTTGAACATCTGAGACCAGATGCCTCTGAGGTGATTAAAGCTTGGGAATGGGGAGAAGCCCTTAGAGAATCTGAGGCAAGAGAGGAGTCTGGGGAGCTGTCGGGACAGGAGGAAGTGCTGTTAGCTCCAGAGGCCCCAGGCTAGAAGAGTCTACAGAGATAGGCCCAGTTATTCTACATGCTACACAACTGCCAGAGTTAGATCATGAGCCCCCAGCCCCTGAGACCTTTACGGGTGGAAAGTCATGGGAGGATGACCCTCATATTATCGCCGAGCCCAAAGTACAGAGACCAAGATGGGTGATACACCCAATTAAAAGACTGACATACGATGCCCTAGGCCAGAGCATAGAAGAAATGATACTCACCACCAGGTGAAATTCTGACACCTCAGATTCTTGGTAATTATCTTATTCTTAGGAGACCAAATAATTTTTGGGTGGGAGGAATGTGTAGTAGAGTTGGGGTGAGAATGGGGCCAGGTGAAAGGCTTTGCAGGAGCCCTGCCAATTAGGCAAGAAGATGAGGAGCTCCGGCAGCTGCCATGGGTTTGGCGGCGTGGTGTGGCTCGGAGAAGGTAAGAAAAAGGAGGAGGAAGCTGATAGAAAGGAGGAAGAGAGAAGGCTTGGTGGAGCTTGTCATTCTGAGCCAGCTGATCAAAGACAGAGTAAGAAGGTGGGGTTTTTGCATTTGCTTTTTTTTGCTTACAGGCAAGCCGGATGAAAGGGGGAGGGACAGAGAGAGTGAGAGTAGTTGCTGGAGCTGTTTGCTTGAAGCAGGCCAGGCAGGGAGGGATAGAGGGTGAGAGTAGTTGCTGGAGCCGTTTGCTTGAAGCAGGCCAGGCAAAGAGAGGGGGTGGGGGGAGGGGGAAAGGTGAAGTTTTATTGTTTCTTTATCTTTCATTGTGAACAGGCTAGATGAAGAGAGGGAGAAAGGTTAGTTTGGGGAGTTTTAATTCCTTTCCCTCATTGGAGTAAGTTAGGCAGAGGGAGAATTAGGGAAGAGTTTGACATACATCTTTTAGTGGGAGGTAACGGGTTTTTTTCTTTATAGGGTCAGCTGGGGGAGATAAAAAGGGATTACATGGATTGAAGTCAGAGAGGGGCAAGGAGAACAGACAAGGGAGGCCAGTGCCAGAGATTGGTTGCCATTGTTCTAGGTAAGTTGTTGTCATCAAAGATGGATTAACATCGTCCTGGGCAAGTTGTTGCCAACAGAGACTGGCTGCCATTATTTTAGGCAAGTTGCTGTCATGAGAGACTAACTGCCATCATTCTGGGCAAGTTATTGCCACCAGTGACTGGCTACTATTGCTTTAGGCAAGTTGCTCTCACCAGAGACTGATCACCATTGTTTTAGGCAAGTTGCTGTCACTAGAGACTGACCGCCATCATTCTAGGCAAATTGCCATCACCAGAAGCTGATTAACATCATTCTGGGCAAGTTGTTGTCATTAGAGATTGACTACCATCTTCCCTGTAAGTTCATATTACCTGAGATCAACCACCATCATCCTAAGTGAGTCACCGTTGAGAGAGAGTGACCATCACCACCCCATGTGCATGGCTGCTGATCATGACTGAATACCACCATGTTACGTGCCCTGTTAGGCAGAGGCACCAACATAAGAGACCTCTTTGGGCTGGTGGCCACTTGGAGGGGAGGTCGGGAGGGCCCAGACTTAAGCGATCCCTACAGGGATGGCGCTACATCTGCTTTTGTAATATGCTCATACTTCATCATACTGATCTCAGTTCTGACATTTGTTTAGTGTTGGCTTTCCAAAAGCTCAACCCTGACCCTGTTAGAAAAAGAAATACACATACTTCAAAGCACTGGTTGGATCTGGACAACTTTTGTTCAGCTGCCATGCCAAATACAATCTGCAAACCCTCATAGCAAGAACTTAAAACAAAATTTTAATAGTTTAGTAGCGGTGATGCTCTACCTAGTCCACGTGTATTGAATGAATTCAAGGCTAGCAAATGAAACATAGAATTCAGTGCAAGGAAGCACAAGCCTCCTTAAGTTCAGCAAAATGAAATTAAGATTTGAAAAATGTGACTTCCTCGTGTTCTAAGCCACCTTTTGGAGAACTTGGCAAGCCTGTTCTGCTACTTGGCCCAGTCCCAAAGGAGGAAAGCTTCTGTTCAGAGAATTTTCTTTCCAAGAAAATGAGCTGAACCTCTCAAGTCATCCATATGCCAGGAATTACATAGCAAGGGAACAAAATCTACAGGGACTATAACTATTTTCATTGCATTTAATTGTTGATCATGCATATGTATATAAGGCTTCATGTTTTAAGAGAAGTCTTTTTTTTTTCTTCCTCATTTGTTGATGGAGTGCCATTGGTCTCCATTGTTGCACTGTTGTTGACTGTCTTTTAAACAGTCAGATGGCTCTCTCTGCCATTGACATATGCTACAGCTACTTGTTCCAGGGCAACTGCCAGCTTAAAAGTAGATAGGTGGATCTAGTTAGGAGACCAGGATTTTCTTATGCCTTACCTATAAACAGATAAGCAGGCCCAGGTAGACTAGGTTTTCTACGTCCCCGCTATCTCTACAAAGGTTTCCTAGAGAAATTTTTGCATTTCATGAACAGTCCTTCAACAACATTCAAATATTTAATTCAGCAAACTAGTCCCCAGGAATTCAATTAATCTGGAACTTCACAATGAACAGATGGCAGTGAAATGCTACTTCTCTTCAGTAACAAGTAAGCCATGACATTGTATTATCTGCTCAGTTTTCAGAAAATGTCAACATATTGGGAAATAAACGGATCTGAAGTTTACAAATGCACTTGGTAAACTGATAAAATATAGCAAGATTCAAACTGCTATAAGTAAGTTCTGATCCACCTGAATGAGTACCTTAACATCTCAACTGTTGTGTGATTGGATAGCCACGACATGCTAAGCATGAACATTAACTATGGTTTCTTGATTACATCTCAACAGGCAAAGTTTACACAATGTACTAGGCAAAAAGAAAATGTAATTACATATGCCTAAGTTTAATTCATTGTCTAAAAATTGAATCGTGATTGAAATTTCAAATTATATATTGAAATTCAAATATATAATTTTGGAATAGCCTAACATTCATTTTATCTTTCATATGTGCCTATGCATGTGAGTGTGTATGTAATATTTTTAGTTCTGTTGTTTACTTGTTTTTTTCAATATTTTTAATTTGTTCTTTTTAATTCTTTCTAGACATTTGTTTAAATTTTCTTTCTATTTGTATTTTAAGTAGTTTACAATACCCATGGAGCTAGCCATAATACAGATAGTCCTTGACTTACGATTGTTTGAAGTTATAACAGATCTACTTGGGGACTACTTATGACATGAGTTCAAAGTTCTGATGAGTCACACACAGACACAGACACAGACACACACACACACACACACACACCCATTGTCATTTGATTAAATTTCAGGCACTTGGCAATTGGGCCACATTTATGGCCATTTGCAGAATCCTGCAGTCATATCAGTACACTTTATGATGCTTTTGTCAAAAACTAACATTTACTTCTAGTTTTCAGCAAAACTGTGCCCATTGTGAACCACTGGTTCACTTAATGACTGAGGAATTAATTTAATGACCACACTTTAACAACTGCCACAGCAAAAGTTATAAAACCAGGTCAGTCAGGGGACCAACTCATCAGACCTGCCTCAGCTTGAACCTCTTCGTAAGAACGATCCTTAACTCCATTTATGGAGAAAGGTATAGTTTACTCGAAGTCAAGTGAGTTACAGTAATGCATAGCCATAACTGAAAATCGCACGCTAAAATCCCCAAGTCTAACTTCCTCCTCCCTTAGTTGCTTCCCCTCACTGGCCCCCCATGTCCAACCAAATTCAAATAAGATGTTTTTAGAACGGTCACTTCAGGTGTAGGTTTGGTATGCAGCTGCTTCTGTTCCCAGCTGATTGTCCTTGAAGCTCTTCTCAGAGAGATACAGTGAAGTTTCGATTCTCTAGAAACATCTCCCCAGTTCATGGCAGCTGATACTGAACGGTTATGAAGTGCAAGTGTGAGGTGGCAGACGATACCCGTTTTATGACTGTCATGACTTACAACTGTGATGGGCAGGCTCCATTAAGGTCAGGAGTTAAGGACTATTGTGTGGACGGTGATCTCTTTTTAAAAAACCCAAGCATTTCTTTGATTTGGTCTCTAGATATGGTTGGACCACAGCTCCCAAACTTTCTAAGCAACATTCAAAAGTAATCAGATCAAGGAAGGTTGGCGAATACCAGTAGAACTGCATGCTCTGAAAATGTGTCCCAGCATTTCAGATAATCAGACATGGCTATAGTTTCTCTTGGTGATCAGAAATCCAACATAACTGACCATTGTAACTCAAAGATGGTAGCAAGATGAGTTTTTTTAAATTATTTCCCTCCACTGGATCATATCAGCTTAGTATCACCTATCCTGGCCAAAATAATAGAATAACAGAGTTGGAAGACACCTTTGAGGTCTTGTATTCCAACCTCTTACACAAGCAGAAGACTCTAGACCCGTGATGGTGAACCTATGGCACACATGCCACAGGTGGCATACAGAGTCCTCTCTGTGGGCACATGCGTCATCGCCCCAGTCCTAGGCCTTCAGCTGGGTTTTATAAAGCCTTTTCGCTTTAGGCCTCTGTCACCGTGTGCAAAAAAAAAAAAAAAAAGGTTCACTCAATCAATTTCAATTTCTCACAGGAAAAAAAAAGATCTCACAAAGTTGGAATTGATTGATTGAACTTTTTAGTCCCACCCAATCTGCGGTTACCACCGCAGCCACATCCACCCAATGGGTCATGCCCACCTGGCACCCGATGATACATAAGTGGGTTTTAGGTTGCAGTTTGGGCACTCAGTCTCTAAAAGGTTCTCCATCACTGCCCTAGACCACGGGTAGGCAACCTCGGCTCTTTTATGACTCATGGACTTCAGCTATGACTCAGGAATTCTGGGAGTTGAAGTCCATGAGTCATAAAAGAGCCGAGGTTGCCTACCCCTGCCCTAGACCATAACAAATAACAAAGAAATAATAAAAAAGACCATCTCTGGTTTTGGTGCAGTGCCCACCTTTGCTGTGTATAGTGACCAATTTTTTTTTTAATCAAGTCACCTGGATATTTTCTTTGCTTTTCTCAAAAATTTCTTGGAATATTATTTTCCAGTACTCAAGTATGTCTTTATTTTTCTTCAAAAAGAGAATGACTTTGGGCAAAATTATTCTTATTTCCTAGAGTCCAGCTTTCCCTTTCCAATTCTACCAATGCTATGAAGAGCAATACAGATTCCAAGGGTTTTCAAGTTGTTGGGATCACCTTCAACTAGTGTCACTGCTTTGGTTTGTGAGAAGATTCCTGCACATTCAACATGCACTTCAAGGTAATAATTTATGCTTGAAGAAGAAATAATGGAGAAAATTCTTATGCTTGATTTCTCACAGGCAGGCATGAATAAGGCCACTTATAAAAACTTGTCAAGTGCTTTGAGCTGTATGCAGCACTTTATGTGAACACCCTGTCCCTTTTGATAAAACTCTAACAAAAAGAGCTTACACTGAATGTGGAGCTTTTTATAATTCTCAAGGACATTCCAGACATCTCTAGAAAGCCACTCATAATGTGAAAGGAATGCAGTAAAAAGTAAAGGAGAAAGAGAGAGAAAAATCAATGACCTCACAAATATCACTTGAAAAGCTTTCTTGAAATCCAGGAAACCCAGGAAAGTGTTGAACTAATTTCAACCACAGTCCAGCTCGATCCAAAAGCACATTCCAATGAATTGAATAAGACTTCTCAAAAGTCAATATGCATAAGAGTGGAGCTCCAATTTTCTTACTCTTCATTAGAATAATAAATAGCAAGGTGGCTTCATTTACAAATAACCCTAATAATAATGTGGCTTCACTTCTGAATCACATGTTGCCCTATCTATATATTTTGAGAAATGGGCAGATTTAAATTAAATCAGATCAGTAAAAAAAATATTGAGATAATTAACTTTTTAACATATAATTCAACTGACTATAAATGGGTATCAATTCATAAAATAAGAAATTTTCTCGGCTGTTTCAAGTCTTTGTCTACTAGTACAAAGCTTCTTTCTTTCTTTCTTTCTTTCTTTCTTTCTTTCTTTCTTTCTTTCTTTCTTTCTTTCTTTCTTTCTTTCTCCTGCTTTGGCTTGAATTACCCATTATGTCATCATAGAACCAATAAATAAATAATTTTCTCACTAATTATTCAAGTTGGAGCACTTGGCATTTTATTACCCAGACCTTTAAAATTTTGTACAACATGCCAAATAAAGTTTATGAAGTTTACTTAGTTATCTAAAATGTCATGTACTGTTCTTCACCCTTGTGGCAATTGACAGGATTCACATAGCACTGAAAAAAAAAATCTACTTTTGTAATAAAATGAGGTCACTATTCAAAACAAACGCAACTAGCCAAGTTTAAATCTAAAGAAAATAATCCTGTAACCTGGGACTGAAAATAACAATATGAGCTTGCATCATAACAACATAGACTTTTATTAATTATTGATATGAGAAAGAGAAAGAGAGAGAAATAACCTTGCAGAGGGGACAGAGATTTATAATATTCAGTACGGGTAGTCCTTGACTTATTATCACAAATTTATGTTGCTAAGGGAGAAATTTGTTAAGTGAGTTCTGTCCCATTTTACGACCTTTCTTGCCACAGTTGCTAAGTGAATCACTACAGTTGTCAAATTAGTAACAGGGTTGTTAAGTGAATCTGGCTTCCCCATTGGCTTTGCTTGCCAGAAGATTGCAAAAGGTGATCACATGACCCTGGGACACTGCAACCGTCATAAAGATGAACCAGCTGTCAAGCAGCCGAATGTAAATCACATGACCATGGGGATGTTACAGTGGTCATAATTGTGAAAAATGGTCATAAGTCACTTTTTTCAGTGCTGTTATAACTTTGAACAGTCACTAAATGAACTATCTGTACTTATGCACAAGAGATAATTAAAAAAATGTTTTGTGGCAAGACTGGGAAAAAATTAGAGTATGCTGCTTTAGAAGAACACGCCATCCAATGCAATGTCACTAATGGGCTGTAAGTCTTCCACCTGCCAAAATGCCACTTTCTACTATGGTGCAGGGTGACAATAGGGTATTCAGATGCTTACATTTCCTTGTTTTCTTTGTCTAGTCTCCATTCCTTTTTTCTTTTCTGTTTTCCCTCTTTAGACTGCTACCTTGACATTCACAAGCCAAGATCTTTCAGGCTGAGAAGCAAGGTATTAAATATTTGAAAGTGTGCTGTAAGTGCTCTAAATAATAAACAAGTCTCTGGGTCAGTTCTCAAACACAACAGAGAGCTTTCATCACAGCTCGGAGCCCAGCTGCTCATCTCCAATGTGTTCGTGCGTTATGCCCAAGTGTCGTTAAAGGTTGAATAATCTAATAATTGCTTTGCAAGCATGACTCAGTTCTTGCAGCAGCTTTTCCCCTGTGCTAATCTCTTCTACTGTTTATCTGCATAAACATCTCTGTGCCCTGTTACTAGGCATTCTGCCCTTTATTTGTTAGTGCTTTTCTGCAGTTTTGACATAAGAGGAGCCTTTCATATGAAGCTGATACATGGCAATAATCTTAAAAGCAACAAATAGATAACAATATATAAATGCAGCTCCAACAGCCATAGATTAAAAGTTCATTTTAGATCTCACCACCGCACTCTGTTCTCAATAAAAACATTAAAGATAGCCATCAAAAATTAACCAAGGTTAGAAATGCCTTTGTGAGACATCTTCTTGTAGAGTACACTGGCTGAGGAATTCTGGGAGTTGAAGTCCACAAGTCATAAAAGGGCCAAATGTGAAGACCCCTGTTGTAGAGGTTCTGGTGGCTTTTTAAGAAGGCTCAAGACTGAACCGGTAATCAATTCTTTGTGCTGCTTTCATGATGTAATAATGATCAGAGTTGATGTTCAGGACTGCATCACTACAACCCTGTAATCAATGAACTCCATATCCCCACCCAAATAATTCATTATTAACCCTAAAGTTATGCCTCTAGTTTTCTCCTGTCCTATTTTTTATGCTTAATGGGACTAACACTCTAGTTAAAAATTCCCTTATGCAATATAACGTCCAAAACTAACCTACTAATAAATCCTCAAACTCAGTTTACCAATGAAGACTGCAAACTTAGTTATTCAAGTTCCCCCTATCTTGCGTAGAGATTTGGCTCACCAAACAATGGCCACTGCAAAGAAATCTGGTGTCCGTTTTTTTTTCTTTTTTGGGGGGGAGGGAGGAATCTTCAAACTGAGCTCTTCCAGTTTTGCATCTTCTGCCTGAGCCTCCAGCAGTTTGATACTCTCTCTGTGCTGTTAAAGGTCTTAAAATTATCATAATGGCAAAAAACCCATGATCAATTTCTAAAATATTTAGACAAATATGAAAAGCCATTTGGGAAAGGAGTTACAACAACAACAACAACAACAACAGGAGTTAGTGATACTAGGTATGGCACCTAAATCGGTTTCCTTCATTTTATTTTATTTTATTTTATTTTACTTTGCTGTATTTCACCATTTTTCTTCTCAAAACAGCTCAGGGGAGTATAATTATTTCAGAATATCCAAATGAGAAAGTTTACGTTGAAGAAAGCAGATGGGCTGAATTGAACATACATTTCTAAATAGTCACATATCCAACATTTGCCGAGTTTTCTCTGAAAACTATAAATATTGAATACTTTAGCTCTGCTGCTACGTTTGTTTTGGCAGGCACTAAATATAAAAATCCTTAAACTGCCAGTTGTCAAACACTAAATGTTATCCCGTGCTTTCTTTCAAACATTCAATATCAATGCATACCGACTCTCAAATGCTGTAATCAAGTGACAAAGGCATGCATCAAGTATCATCAAGTGTGGATAACTTACATTTAAAATGGACTTACACTCTGTCCCATTAAGTATTTGGCATCAATACCTGCCAAGCAAAACTTTTGAAAACCAAATTCCCATTAGCTGGTTTCCAAAAACAGTAGTATAATGAAGAGGGGAAAGCATCTATGTCTAACTGTATGCCAATCCTTCTCTTACAAAGAAAAGCAAATCTCAACAGTATTAATGTATCTACCAGCTATCTGACACTTCTTGAAGACATCAAATTACAGGCATTGAGTTCCTCCCTTTGGGGACCTTCTGACTGAAACTCCGAAGTACAGGAAGCAATTCAATAAATTTCAATCGCGTCTCAAACAACACAGCCACCAGCAGTGAGCCAAAAATGTTAAGATAGTGGTTGCACCCCTGTGATTAAAGCTCTGTTCGTTTTATGCAAAAGGTCAGGATTTGATCATATGACTGTGTCCATCTTTACTTTTCTCATCTTCTCTTCGTGGACACCCTTAAGAGCCACTCTCCGCCAATCATTTCTACCATTGCTACTATCAAACTCTTCTTATTTATATCAGCATTACAGTGCATTTGGACGCAGCATTTTACTTGAATCGTGACTGAACAAGGATATAAGTCATAGGATAAAAATTTGAAGGTAGATGCATGAACTGCTGCAAGGAATCCTACAAAATTGCCAAAAGGTGGCTGGAAGTTGTCGATATCAATGATGACTGCAAACCCAAAAATCTAAGGTATTTGCACCATCGTGTTTGTTGCTGTTCTTGCCTGTCCAGAAGTTTAAAGGCACTGTTTGTCCTAATGGTTTTTAAGTCAGAAGTATGTCTCTTGCAAACGAAGTGATGCAATGCATGCTATTTTTGACCTCCATGACCTCAGTGTTATCTGCAGCTCTCGGAGAAGGGTTTATCTATCTATTTATGTGATTATTCGACACAAAATATAAAACCATAGTGCCATCTTAAAAATAGCAACACTTAAAGCACCAAAAAAGAAAAAAAAATGCAACTACAGTATAACAGTTGACTCTACACGCACATAAAAAATAATGCAGGAAAGAGTGACACTGTATTTTTTTTTTAAATCAAAACAGCCAGATTTCAATCTTTGCTATTGCTGTAATGGCAAAGGCCCATATAGGAAGCATACTAAGATCTCAGTCTTGTGTTAATTAGGGTCCTCCCTAAGCTTTGATTCAATAGCATAAAGCCAAACTCTTTAGATACAACTGGATGTCTGTGCATGAACAACAGCAAGTTGAATGCACACGTCTCTGTAAGGCTAAGTTGTGCTGATGCTAGGACTTACTCATTCTATGCCAAGGAATTTGGCCAAATGGAGGGCGCGGTTTCCTGAACCTTCTCTACTTTAATTAGCAAGTTATTTATGTAAGTGCTATTCCTGTTACTCATCCGGCTATGAATCTCTTCAAAACTATCAATACAATACATGTCATTATGACAAAGAAAGTACAAGTTTCTCTTATTATGATAGCCTTTTGTTGTTGTTGTTGTTGTTGTTGGCAAATTTAATGAAAGGTGATTTTAGACAACAGTACATGTAGTTCTCGACTTACGACCATTTGCTTAATGATCATTCAAAATTATGATGGATCCCTCAAAAGCTACTTACAACTTTATTTCAAAGCTATGACAGCCACCTCCACACACAAACACACTGCCGTAACACAATCACATTTTGGGCACTTAGTAACCACCTCACCTTTATGGTCATTTGCAGTGTCCTGCAGACATGAAACCACAATTTTCAATGTTTTTTTGACGGTTTCTGGCACTTAGTTCCAGGTTCCAGCAAAAACTGCCCATCGGGTAAAATGGATTTCATTAATGACTGTGGTATTCGCTTAATAACTGCTGCAAAAAATGTCATGAAATTGGGTCTGGTCACATGATGAACCACTTAAACAATGCAACAACTTACAACCATAATTCCAGCCTCAATTACGGTCTCATGTCAAGAACTACCTAAAAACTAACAGAACAAAAGAACAAACCAGGACTGAACAGGCGACCAACTTAAAGTATGCAGAATCTCAAATCACAGCAGCCTTCAAAGTGTGCAGCTCGTTTCCTTTCTTTTGGGAGCTCTTATTATTACTAACAAACAAAAGAGTGATCCAGAATGTAAGACGTTGCTTTCATTGTATTACACCAGTTTCAGTTATTCAGCCGTCTATTGAATAACAGTCTAGCATCTTGTTCCATTGCAACATCCAGTTTATTTACATGATTCTAATCCTTCCTCCATTTCTTCCTTAACACGTTTCTGATGGGGTTTGTGTATGTGCATGTGTGTGTTTGCACACGTGCACGTGTCTTTGATTTTAGTTTCCGTGGACTACTGAGTTATGTTTCTGCCAATTTCTGCAATATCATAGCTCTTCCCCAGTGCTATTGGTTTTAAAGCTGAAGGACTTGTTTTTCAACATTTCCCCTGGCTTCTCTTTTAATCCCAGGCAGGGAAGATTTGCAGACATGAAAGACATTGTCTCCCATTGACAGCATTGTTTAAACAGAGTACGTGTGGGAAGACATGGCAGCTCACCATTGAGGCTCTACCCTCACCTCCAAAAGCACCGCAATTAAACAGCGAAATTAGCCCTGTATTAAACTATACAACCCACTCCTCATAGCCCTTTTTTATATGGCTAGATTAATTACTTATTTAGGCACTTCAAACCATTCCCTTATAAAGTTCTCAGATACATCAAAGATAACATCCCTTTCATTCTGAACTTGACTCCTGGTGCCTTCACGGACACATGCTGGAGGGAGGGAGGCTGATAGCAGCACAGAAACAGTTTCCCACTGAGTTTTTCCAAGATTTTTTTTTTTTTTTTTTTTTGCTTTTCAATCTAGCTTCCAGTCCTGATATCCCCTAGAGTTCTCCCACACAATTATTAATCAGGCCTGACTTAGCTTTTATGAGATCCATCAGGGTCAGCTACATGCTGCCACCTACTGGTATATATTGTTAATAAAGGACACTTCAGTACTTTAGCTCTAAGCATAACCAATAATTGTTTTCTGATAAATATCTAAAGTAATTAAGTATTCCAATAAATAATAAGAATCACCTGAGGCCAGTGTCATGATTCTTATTCCAATAAATAATAAGAATCATGACATTACTTAGCACTTAATTTCCCGTTTGCTTTCCTGCTCCCCTACATTCTCACAGTGTATTTTGAATGTACACTTCTCTTCCTATTAGACTATGCCCTGTGATCTAGATACTGCAAGAGTGCCTTGAAATCACTTTAATCAAAAAACAAACCAGCATCCTAAAGCACATGATATCTTTTCCTCAGGAGAACTGGAAGTAAATGACAGTATAACATCTTTAAGGATCCAGATGAGCTGGAGCCCAAATAAAACACTTGAGTGTTTAAAATCCTTTGCATATATGGCAATGATTTAGTACTGCATCAGGTCTCAGCCTGGTATCCTCAGATAGCCTGGAATTACAGAATGGCTACAATTCCCATATATATCCAAATTATTTCATTAACCTGTGTGAGGAACACAGTACATTCAGAGCAAGTATATGAGCCAAGATAAACTTCTGGATTCAACAACCCTCACCTCAGCTTTGAATGTACTAGATAGACCTCAGGGCAAACAGGAGCCATAAATTTCAGTTTTCTTTACACTGTTTCCACTTCAGAAACAACCCATATAGCAGGGATGTCCAATCTTCTCAATTTTAAGACTTCTGGGACTTCTGTGCAATGATTTGATAATTTAAAACTGCTGTAGAAATGCCAGATCTTACCAGAGGGGGGAAAAGCCTTTCTTTATATATCTGAAACATCAACAGTTTAGTAAGTAATCACACAAAATACAACTCAGCACCTCCTTTTTTTCCATTCTTATTTTGCTTATTACCTTCTTTGCTTATTATCTTGCTCCCTTCTTCACTAGGTAAAGAGAAGGGAATAGTTGACTTCTCATAGGAAGAGTGAATTTAATCCAGTGGCTGATCCCTGTCTTTATACTCAAAGAAAAATGGAGCAAGGTTAACAGAAAAATAGAATAACAGATTTGAAAGGGACCTTGAAGGTCTTCCAGTCCAATCCACTGCTCAAGCAGGAGACCCTATACAGGGGTAGGCAACCTTGGCTTTTTTATGACTCGTGGACTTCAACTCCCAGAATTCCTGAGCCAGCATTGCTCAGCTTGGAAACCTCTCCCTTTCCCCTCAGCATGGCTGGCTCAGGAATTTGAGGAGTTGAAGTCCACGAGTCATAAAAGAGCCAAAGTTGCCTACCCCTGCCCTATACCGTTTCAGGCAAATGGCTGTCCAGTCTCTTTTTAAAAGCCTCCAGTAATGGAGCACCCACAACTTCTGAAAGCAAGCCCTTTCACTGGTTGATTGTTCTCACTGGCAAGAAATTTCTCCTTAGTTCTAGGTTGTTTCTCTCCTTGATTAGTTTCCATTGTTTCTTGTTTTGCCTTCTGGTGTTTTAGAAAATAGTTTGGTCTTCTCTTCTTTGTGGCAGCCCCTTAAATATTGGAGCACTGCTAACACTCTAATCCTTCTTTTCATTAGACTAGACAAATCTAATTCCTGTAACAGTTCTTTATACATACATTTTAGCTTCCAGCCCTCCAATCATCTTTGTTGGTTATATCTCTGTTTGGATAAAAACGGATATCCAAATTGCTGGGTGGTTCCTTTACATGAACGAATGGTAGCCATTGGGTCCTAGAAGGGTTGAATATCACTGAAAGGAGTAAATTGACAACTTCTTCTGAACTTCAACTTTTTTTCCTGCAATGCAAGTTGGGGCAGCTGGCTGGTTTAGGTGAGGAATTATTTTTATTTATTTATTTGAAAACCCTCTCATGTTAATTCCCCACTTAAATTCCATTTAATGGAATTTAAGTGGGGAATTAAGATGAGGGGGTGTTCAAAAAAAATCCATGCCCCCTGTAGAGCAGGGCTTTTCAACCTTTTCACCCATTGTACCACTTTTAGAATATGGCAACATCCGAGTACCACCAGTCACCTAGCAAGATGTCAAAAACTTGACCAAAAAAAAAAGGAAAAAAGTGATAAAGTACAGGTAGTCCTTGACTTACAATAGTTTGCTTAATGACTGTTCAAAGTTACAATAGCACTGAAAAAAGTCCCCCCCCCAAGGCACAGCCGAGCAAGACACCTGCCTGCAGCGCTCTTCCTCCTGTCCGAGGTTTTCATTGTTGTGAGGCATTTCTGTTGAGGATTGGCAGCAGGGATGGGATGGGAGGGTGTTTGGTTTTTATTCCCCCCCATGACCCCAGGACACTGTAACTGTTATAAATATGAATCAGTTGCCAAGCATTTGAGTGTAAATCATAAGACCCTGGAGATGCTGCAACATTCCAGCTGATCAGCGCTTCTTCTGGGCTCAGCAGAAGCACCAGGATCAGTGCTGCTTTCCAGCTGATTGATGCTTCTTCAGGGCTTAGCAGAAGCACCAGGATCAGCGTCGAGCTCCAGGTGGAGCCTGACGCTAATCCTGGCACTTTCGCTGAGCCCTGACAGTCCCGAAGAAGCGCCGATCATCTGGAAAGCGATACTGATCCTGGCGCTTCCGCTGAGCCCTGAGAGCCCTGCAGCTCCAGCCATCTCTCGCTCAGGCTTGTGCGGTGCTGCCACCGGTTCAGCTCATTCCCCTCCCCTGCTCTCCACTTTTCTAGGATGATCGCGTACCACCTGCCAGGTGCCAATGTACCACAGGTGGTACCCGTACCACTGGTTGAAAAGCCCTGCTGTAGAAGATAAATAATGAATTAAGATGGAAATCCATCTTAATTCATTATTTATCATCTATAGAGGGCATGGATTTTCTTTATGCGGATCAGCTCCTCATATATTGCCCAGTATAACTACTAGATGTCTGGTAGTTGTCATATATAAACCACGCTGATGGTTACACAGCTAAAGATGATTAATTTGGTCATGTTCAGGCATTCAGACAATGAGTTTTGATCTGAAGCTACTCTTGTCTTTTTCCTCTCTGGTTTGATTTGTAACAGTTCAACCTCCAAATAAATAATTTCTTCTCTGGGATGTTCTGCCACTTCTTCTTTAGTCATTTTTCTGATTTGATAGTAATTGCATGAGAAGTTATAAAGGAAAAAAAAGTAAAAATAAGTTCACTGTCATAAATATGAGAATGGGGCAATGTTTCCATAAATATACAACTTTTCCTATCCTACTTTATCTGTTCCAATTATAAAAGTTGCCTAAACAATATTAATGGCAGTTTGAAAAGAAAGGAATACCCATCAAAGTATAGCTGTCTCTCAAAAAATACCATATTATAAATATTCCTATATTCTGACTTTCTTCTACTGTATAGGTTTAATTCAGCAGCAACTGAATTGATACCAGCTTAATATCAATTTCCTTTGCAATCCTTAATAACATTTTGCATAGGAATGAATGTTTTTCCAGATTTCATTCCTTGGATATTTAGAAGTTAGTATACCAATGGAATGGGCATTTGAACTTGGTGTATGGAATACACATAGCATCTGCCTCAAGATGTGGCACTAATTTATATCAGGTCTGTTTTGGCTGCTTATAGCAAAAGGAAAAGACAACTTGAAGTTCAGAAGCTGTCAAGATTTCAGATCATAGTTTGTCTCCATATTACTCCACTAAACTTTTAAAGAAGATACATAGGTGCTCAATGTAAAGATAGTAAGGTTCTGCAATGGTGCATGAAGATTCCATTGATATTAGCATTTGGTGGGCTCCAGATTTGTCAAAGCCCATTAAAGACAGTAATTGACTGTTCACAGCACCCATTACAAGCTGTAGTAATATCACAAGTTTCAATAGCGTCACACGGCTGACGTGAATTATGTCATTTGTGCCATTCATACTAAGCAACTGATGTAAATTCACATTATTTGCACAACAACCTGTCAATTGCACTTCTCTTAGAGATGCTCATCCAACTGATAGCTACTAATACTATACCAGCCCCTGCAAGGTAGAACACGCTAAGAACGCTCTGTCATTTAAATCATAATTACATATATTGTAGCATCTTTAACAGAATCTTTCAAGTCCAAATGTATTTTCCCCTCCCACTATTTATATTTGTGTGGAGTGAAAGGGGAGGATCTTATCTGAGACGTTTATTCATGTTCCTTTCTTGGTCAAACCTCAAGCCCCTTTTATCTGATCACGGCCTTGGTAGTGGGTCACTCTTCTGTCCTTCAAGGCCATTCCCTTCTCCCTCTATGTCAGTGGTTCTCAATCTTTTTATACTGGCAACCCCGGTCATAAAGAGGCGGCGCGCATGTGCGGCACCGCCCCCCTGCGCAGCATGCATGCGCGGTGGCACCCCCTGCATGGCAGGCATGCGCGGCGGCGCCCCCTGCATGGCAGGCATGCACGGCGGCGCCCCCTGCATGGCACGCATGCGTGGCGGCGCCCCCTGTGTGGCACGCATGCATGGCCCCCCCTGCGTGGCACACATGCATGGCGCCGCCCCCTGAGTGGCACACATGCACGGCACCGGCCCATGCGTGGCACGCATGCGCGGTGCCGCCCCCTGCGCCGGCTGAGGAAAAAAATGGCGGATCACGTTGTTTGGCGACCCCCCATGAAATGGTCGTTCAACCCCAAATGGGGTCGCGACCCACAGGTTGAGAACTGCTGCTCTATGTACTGTGCTTTGTCAGAGCAAGTCAGAGCAAGTCATGGGGGATTCAGGTAGCCACCCGTTTTGAAAAAAATCTCTATTAAGTTATACGTGACATTTAGTAAAGCTGTATTAAACTTAATATGATAATGAGTATCTTTCCATTTTCTTATCTTTCCCAGAACCTTCTACCCCAGCAAAAAACTAAAGCAACATTTTGCTTCTATAGTTTAAAAGTTTTAAAAAATGTTACACCAATATGTTCTTGCATAGATGGAAAATATCTAAAATGGGCAAACTTTATAAACATTCCATAAGAACATGGGCTGGCTTGCTTTTTTATTTTCCGCCTTCTTATATTTTGGAAGACGATATAAATAGTGTCATAAGATAAACAGTGCCATTTATAGGTGCTCCAGATGTTGAGATGCCTGTTGATGCATCATTATGGTTTATCTCACAACCTATGCATTGGTTCTGAAAAGCTTAGGTGATAATAAGTTTGTTAGACGTGAAGTGAGTTTTGTTTCTTTATATCTCAATAAGCACTGGCTACATTTCCAGGAGTAGACTTACAAAGACAACCAGTTTGGTCTAGTTGTTAAGTCACCAGACTAGAAACCAGGAGACTATAAATTCTAGTCCTGCCTTAGGCATGAAAGCCAGTTGGGTGACTTTGGTCCAGTCACTCTCTCTCAACCCAACTCACCTCACAGCGTTGTTGTTGCGGGGAAAATAGGGAAAGGAAGAAGTATTAGGTATGATTGCAGGCTTGAATTATCTATAAGTATAATAAAGACATGATAAAACATCTAATCTGATCTAATCTAAATATCCAATCTGTTCTATGCAAGCAGGAATATCCACATGTATGGAATGGGAGGTTTTCTTGAACACAGAAACTATTTCAAGAGACCAAACATCTCATGCAGGGACAGGAATACACTACCACCTTAACCCCACCAAGGAACCCCACCAGTGTTACACATAGTGGGATATATAAATATAACTTCTTTCCCTCCACCCCTTTATTCTAATTCTGCATTCAGTATTCAAGCTGTGTCAGGTCAGTGAGTACTTTCCCCAGGGGCAAATGTTTGATCTGTAAAATACTTTGGCTTTGGGCTGTTTGAGCACTATAATTAAACCTTAGATTTTTATCAAAGCTAAACGATGACAGGAAGAGATAAAAACACAACTCCTTCTGAACAATTCATAGTTGAACGATTGTTGTGTCAACGCTCTGTAAATGCTATTGAGAAATGACGTGGAGAGCACCACATTCCTTAGCCAGCCCTTCTGCCTTGTTTTCTTTGCAAAGGAAAAAAAAAAAGCAAGTGTAACAGCTAGTTGCTCATGAAATTTGGTTTTTAAAACATGACTGGCCTCCCTGCTTTTCAGGTTTGTAGAATTCACATTTGGGTAGTTTTACGTCTTGGGGTTCGCGGCATTGAAACGATACACACTCACATTGTAACTAAGTTCTTCTTTATTCATTCCATGTTACCACTCAGTAACCCAACAGGCTCGCAGGCCTTTTATAGTTTCCCAAACAGCCTATCATAAATCTCCTTTGTTCACGCCTTGCGCCTGCACGCAAGGCCAGCGCCAACCAGTCTGGTCCCGGGCAGTTTTTGGGTTGCCCGGGACCATTTGCAACAGGCCCAGGACACAACAGGTAGACTTTAAGTTTAAGTCCACAAGCCAAAGCTAGCAACAGCCAGCAAAGAAGGGTATAGATTTGGCAAGCATACACTGTGGTTCAATTTGGGTTTAAAATCCCAATTAAAAGCTTCAGCCTTGGTAACCTGAATGACCCGTCATGTTTACAAAGCCATTCAATGCCATACATAACTCAGGATAAAACACATAACTTTCTGCCCTAGTGCATTTGGACATCTTGATTCGATTGCTTTACATTATTTCCCCAACCAGCCCTTTATGGCAAAGCGTCAGAAGTCTTTTTTTTTTTCCTTTGGCATAGGAAAGCTCTAGGTTTGATTTTCAGCATCTTCCTGCAAAATGAGAAAACACCATTTCAAATAGACAATTGGTAACTAGGTGGACCAAGAGTTTGCCTTGCAATAAGGCTGCAGCATAATGGCCATTACCGCGGTTCAAAATGCCCCCCTATCATGAACATGCTGGAAAGTTTTAGACATAGTGCAGTCTGTCCTAACTTATCATGGGACAAACAGAAAACATTTCTTCTAAGTGGTGTTCATTAAGGAACTGTACAAGGCCAAGAAATTACAGTTGGTTTAATCCTCTCCCCAACCTTTATGCTGGAATATATATTTTTTTGGCTTGGTGCTTCCTCCCTAGTAAAATTTGTTACAAGATGCCCTGCACCTCCAATGTCCCCTTTTCTATAAATCTTCCCAGAATATCTAGGTATATACAAATTCCCATTGCTTTTACAGCCTATTGACTGAAAAGAAAGGCAAGTCCTGCTTTGCCTTCAGCAAACACTTTCAGCAATGATGCCTGGACCAAGTATTTGCCCTTGACAAGTGAGGCATGCAAGGTGGATGTTGCTCCTCCAGAATCCCTCCAGACCACTACTGGACAACTGCTCATTCTCATATCTCCTTGCCTCATGGGTGGCATAACATCCACACTGATGTATGAAAATATTTATTGGTAGGTTTTGCTGGCCCTTGAGTTTTTTACTTAATCTGTCAACTGGGACCAGAGTTTTGGGCTAATCCTTGAGGTGCTTCACTTCTATGCATTTTAAGTATTTGGAGGCTGGTCTGTCAGGCTGTACCCCTCTGGTGGTGAGTTGGATGGCACTTGATATGTTCTTGAGTATAGACTGTAGTATAGATTTTATTAAGAACATAAGAAATGTTGTGCAAGTTTGAATCAAAGTGTTTCACTCCACATTACTTGGAAGGATCTCAGCACTGGGTCGCTTGGCAAAGAAAAAACAAGCTATGTTTTCTCAGGTCTTGGGTGTACATACCTTTCCTCCTGCCAGTGGTTCTTCTAGCTTGCCATTTCTTTACAAAATTGAAGTCTGAGGTCAAGTTTTGTTACTGCTGTCCATTCCTGGCATATTTCACAATGACCTGTCTAGAGTCCCACTTTCAGCACACTGCTTTTGTTTCCTGGTTCATTTCTGGTTCATTTAGCCTAGTTGCCCCTATTCTGTTGACCTGTAGATGTCCTGGAGGGAGGGGAGTGTGTGCAAGATGGAGAAGACAATTCAGTCATTTCTGCTGCTAAGCAGTATTAAGCAAGAATGTGGCATGAATCAATCAGAATCATTTACAATTCTGGCTTAGAGTCAGGTGTAAAATACAAAACATGGGGTCAGAAAAGGACAATATTTTTTACCCTCAAGAATTGTATTCCTTCAAAAATAATGTCTTGGGTCCCTGATGCCGGGTGGGGCTACGATTAAAATTAATGGTGGAAAAGTGATTCTCTTTCCAGTACTCCTGTTTATTGCTTTATAAAAACTTGTCTTTTGCTCCCCATACAGTAGACCGGCAGTGAAGGTACAGATAGACATCTGACCATTCTCCACAAATTGAGGAGACCATGAATGTAGCCCAGTGGTGGGATTCAAATATGTGAACAATCAGTTCTCTGTGTGGATGCTGCTTCCAGAAGTCCCTTCGGGGTCTGGGCAACAAAAAATTAGCTACCAGTTCTGCCGAAGTGGTGTGAACCGGCTGAATCCCACCACTGATATAGCCTCATCTATAAATCAAAGAATACATGGAAGCATTCTGTAAGGCTCACAACCATTCCAGGTTATTCTTATTACTGTTAGGTGGAAAGTTATATTATGGTTGCTTGAAAACCTCTCGGAGGATCTATAAAGCTCACAAGCATTCCTTGTGAGCTTTACAGATCCACTGCGGGGTTTTCAAGCAACCATAGCATAACTTTCCATCTAACAGTACTAAGGATAACTCAACAAAATTTTGCAGAAGTAGAGTTTTCCTATCAGGATTCAGTTATCTCCTTTTCCTGGATGTGCCATTATGTTCTACTCTGCCTTTAGAGTTACACTCCTCTTGATAGCCAGCTCACTCCCTGCCAATTACAAATGATAGTTCTCACTTGTTTGCTTACAGGAAGAGATGCTTTTAAATAATATGTTTGCAAACTTCACATCTCTCTAAGCCTCCTAGTGCCTGCCTCTTGTCTCGTTTATAGGCTCCCTTGGAGAATAATCACTGTTGCGTCCTTGGCGGGAAAACAGACACGAGAAGCAGCTGGAGTTCTCAGTTTCTTTTATTCAGCGTTCAGCTTACAGGAAGATGGCTTCAGCCTCGCCCAAACGCCTCGCAGCCTCTTATATAGGCAACTCCCGGGTAAATGGGTTACTTTTCCCGCGCCAGCACCCGCGCATGCGCACGGCGCTGGCGACAGCCTGTCTGGTCCCGGGCAGCTTTGCACCTGCCCGGGACTGCCTGCAAACGCCCGAGCCGTTTGCAAAGGCTCGGGACATAACACCCCTTTCCCCCGGGCTAAAACTACTACCAACATACAACATTTATTTTATATGACATTTTGCTCCCCAGTGCTCCCACTGTTTACTGGCCTTTGCCTTGCCAGCAATGTTATGTAGTCTTCTAGGTACTTAGGAGATTTCTTTGCTCTCTGTGACCTTCTTAGCTGTGGGTTACTGGCATAAGTCCCCTGACTGGAGGGAGGCGTGAGCCTGTTCTCTCTATTGTGCCCTGGTGTCTTCCAAGGACTGTGCCCCGATGCCTGGCCTGCTTGCTTGCCCACCGGGCTCGTCAGGCCAGGGCTTCTGTTACTTTGTGACCTGGTTGACCTACCTAGCTGTAGACCCTCAGGCCCCTTGAAGTGATAGCCGCTGCTGGGCGTCTCTGTAGAACCTCCTAGGTCAGTCCAAGACCTGTCAGGAGGCTGTCCATTCCCTGAACCCCATTCTGTGCTCGGGCTCGTGTGGGTTTCTGTACTTTCCCAAAACTCAGGTGTTCCCTGATTTGTGCTAGGGTTGTTGTAGTCGGGACTTGGTTCCTCGACTAGCTCTGTGTATGTTTGACCCCCTGTAGGATTTGGGGTAAGGTCAGGCCAACTTTGGGGATTGTGTGCCAGCTCTCTTGCGGGGAATGATTTGTTGGGATGCCCCCGGGTATCCTCCGTGACTGGAGTGCTGTGTGACGTGTGTGGAACGTGAGTATGCCCCCGGGGTGACTCCCTGGCTGGAGTAGGCGTGAGTGCCTGTTGTGTGGGTAAGCTCCATGACTTCCTTTTCGGAGCAATTGCGGAATCTGGGGACGGGCCATTTGTGGCTCCCTCAGTGGAGATGGGCAGTAACTCTTGCCCTTCCCTTTGCTCCAAAGGGTCCCCCTCCCCCCCTGGAAAAGACCCAGGAGTCTCAGCAGAAAAGTCTCGCCTAGAGCGAAGTTGGTCGATGTGCCGACGTAGGACACGACCGTTGTCCAGGGCAACCTCGTAGGAGAGAGGACCTGTGATCCTGGACACAGAAGCGGGGACCCATGTATGACCAGGCCCGTAATTGCGAGCCCAAACCGGGGCACCCACAAGTAGTTGTCTAGGTGCCCTAGGATGTGAGGTAGATGAAGGCAGTCTGTCCGGATGCAACCGGTCAAGTCTAGTAGTAAGTTGGCGCCCCCAACGAAGTTCAGCTGGACTTCTCCCTGTAGAAGTGGACGGTGTGGTGCGATAAGAAAGGAGAAAGTCAGCCAACCTGTGATGCCAGTCCCCGTAGGTGAGTCTCTTCAAGGCGTCCTTTGCGATGCGCACCATGCGTTCCGCCATACCGTTGGTGGACGGGTGAAAAGGCGCAGACGTGGCATGACGAATCAGGTTTGCCTGTAAGAAAGCTTGGAATTCGGAGGAGGTGAATTGAGGGCCGTTGTCGGACACAATGACATCTGGCAGCCCGTGTGCAGCAAAAATCCCCCTCAGTACCTGAATAGTCTTTGCAGTGGTGGTGGATGAGACAGGCACAACCTCAAGCCATTTTGAATGGCTGTCAACAAGGACCAAGAAGAACTGGCCCTGAAAGGGCCCAGCGTAGTCAATGTGCACCCTAGACCATGGGGACTGTGTTTCCTCCCATCTATGCACAGGAGCTTGGGGCATCTCTGGGCGAGATCGTTGGCAGAGGTGGCATGCGTGCACCTTAGCCTCAATATCTTTATCTAAAGCAGGCCACCACAAGTGGCTTCGTGCAAGAGCCTTCATACGGACAATGCCAGGATGACCCTCGTGGAGGGATTCTAAGACCCTAGTCCTCATTGAGGTGGGAATGACAACTCTGTTTCCCCAAAGCAGACAACCCTGAGAAAGGGACAGTTCGTTTCTTTTGGACCAGAAACTCTGAAACTCAGGACTAGGGCAGTGCTCAGGCCACCCGGACAGGACCCAGGAGCGGACACGTGAAAGTGTGTGATCTGTACCCGTTTCAGCGGTAACATCCCTGGCACTAAGAGGGAGCTCGGGCAAGGCTTGGATTGATAGAATGTTGACAGCTGGCGCGGGGTCAGCTTCTACTACTGGCAGAGGCAACCTACTGAGGCCATCAGCATGGCCCATTTCTTTCCCAGGCTTGTGGAGTAATGAAAAATCATATGCAGACAAAAAAATAGACCACCTAAGCATTCTAGGGGAAATGATGTGGGGAGTCTGCTTACGTGTGGTAAACAGTCCCAGCAGAGGCTTATGGTCAGTGAAGACCGTGAAATGCCTGCCATATAGAAAATCGTGGAATTTTTTAATTCCAGCAACAACAGCCAGAGCCTCCCTGTCTATCTGAGCGTAGTTGCGCTCGGCAGAAGACAGTGTTCTGGAGTAGTATGCAATAGGAACCTGAGTTCCATCAGACCTGAGGTGACTCAGGACAGCTCCAACCCCGTAGGGGGATGCATCACAAGCGATGCACACAGGAAGAGACTCGTTGAAATGTGCAAGAACACTGTTAGAAGTGAGCAAGGCCTTGACTTCTTTAAAGCAAGCCTCATGTGCTTGTGACCACAGCCACACAGCTTGTTTGTCTAGTAGCCTGTGAAGAGGCTCAGCTACACTAGCTTTATGTGGAAGAAAAGAATTGTAGAAATTCAGGAGGCCTAGGAAGGCCTGAAGTTCGGCCTTAGACTTTGGCCTGGGTGCTTGTAAAATAGCAGTTAGTTTGGATTCAGCAGGATGAATCCCAGCAGCATCAATTTTGAATCCCAGAAATTCAGTAGAAGGCACCCCGATCTTGCATTTGTCTTTTCTGAGCTTGAGGCCTGATTCCCTGAATCTTAACAGGACAGCCCTAAGTCTTTCAGCTAGAATGTGTGTGGAGTCTCCTGCAATCAAGACATCGTCAAAGTAGGGGCAGACCCCTGGTATACCTCGTAGTGTGTTTTCCATTACGCTTTGGAAAATCCCAGGAGCGACATTTACTCCAAACTGTAGCCTTTTTACTTTAAAGGCTCCCCTGTGGGTCACAATGGTCTGAGCTATGGCAGCATCATCATCAACAGGCAGCTGTTGATATGCTTGAGCTAGGTCAAGCTTTGCAAAAACACGCCCCCCCTTGAGAGAGGCCAGGATGTGACTGACCACAGGAACAGGATAGGCATGTTGCTGCAATGCCTTATTGAGTGTGCATTTGTAATCAGCACAAATGCGAATGTCCCCATTTGCCTTTAGAGGCGTGACAATGGGGGTCTCCCACGGGCTGGAATCAACAGGTTCTAGGATTCCCTGTTGGATTAGTTTGTCTAGTTCAGTGTCAATCTTACTTTTTAAAGCAAAAGGGACCCTTCTTGCTTTAATCCTAATGGGAGTGACAGTGGGGTCTAGCTTTAAGGACACAGGTGGTCCTTTGAATGTGCCCAGCTGGGGGCTGAAAACATCTGCAAATTCTTTGCAGACTTCCTGTAGGTCGAGTGTTTGTAAGCTGTTGAGTCCTGTGACGTGTATCCCCAGGGCCTCAAACCAATCGAGTCCTATGAGACTCGTTCGTTCACCCCCTACTACTAATAAGTCTAGTGGACCTTCAAAACTCTTGTATTGCACGTTAAGGGTGGCCTCCCCCTTAACACACACTCTTGAGTTCTGAAAATCTGTTAATACAATATCAGAAGGCCTTAACTTGGCCTTAGACCCACTTCTGGAACAAATCTTCCTAAATGTATGCAATGAAATGATGGACAGGGCAGACCCTGTGTCTAGTTCCATAGATAATGGAACCCCTTGTAGCTTCACGTTGAGTGACAGCTTTTTCTTCATGGGCTTGTGTGTGCCTGTTCTACAGATGCTTCTTCGCGAAGCGCAAAAACCTACCCTATTCTGGCTGGGGAATCTGGTACCTTTCAGGCGTTCTTCTTGGGGTTGTGCCTTTCGTCGGCTCAGACACACAGCTGCAATATGCCCTTGTTTGCCGCATGCCCGACAGGTAGCGGAGCGGAACTTGCAGTCGGTTCTCCTGTGGCGACCTCCACAGCCGATGCACTTGAGCAGAGCCGAAGAGCTTCCCTTCTGGTTCTCTTCCTTCGCGGGGTGTAGACGGTCGACTTCCTCGTCCGGATCCTCCTCGGAGTTTCGTCGGACGTCTTCCTGGTGCACGGACGCACCCTCTGCACTGTTTCTGATCGGCCGCATGTTTTTGATGGCGCCGCCTGCTGCTTCTTCTGCGGTGACTTCCCTTAAGGCGTCTTGGAAGGATAATTCTTCCTTGGCAAAAAGTCTCTGTTGTAGCTCTCGATGCCTTAGCCCGCACACGAATCGGTCCCTCAGTCGTTCCTCGAGGTCCTTGAACTCGCAGGGCTTGGCGGCCTTCCGTAGCGCGGCGATGTATTCCTTGGCTGTTTCACCGGACCGTTGATCCCTCTGCTCGAAGGTGTGGCGCCATGAGATAACGGACACCTTGGGGTGGAAGTGCTCTTTCAGCAGCTTCTTCAGGTCTGCGTAGCTTACAGACTCTACTGGAACAGGTGCTACAAGATTTTCTGCGATTTCGAAGGCGTCTTGGCCGCAAACGCAAAGCAGGGTGGCGGCCTTCAAGCTATCTTCCCTCACTTGGTTTGCCTTGAAGTAGTTCTCCATTCTGGATACGTAGGACTCCCACCGCTCTGGATGTGAGACGTCGAATTCCGAAAGCCTTCCGATTTTCGCCATCTTCGGATCTTCAGGAGACGGGTCTATCAGCCAGCCTACCACCGAATGCGCACCGGATTGGCGGGTAGCTGCCGAGTCGACGCCGTTCCTCTTCCGCCGCTCAGGACTCCTTGGGTAAGCTTACACTTCTTCCTTTCCAGTAGTAGCAGGTATCCCACCTTCGTCGCCAGTGTTCGTCCTTGGCGGGAAAACAGACATCGAGAAGCAGCTGGAGTTCTCAGTTTTCTTTTATTCAGCGTTCAGCTTACAGGAAGATGGCTTCAGCCTCGCCCAAACGCCTCGCAGCCTCTTATATAGGCAACTCCCGGGTAAATGGGTTACTTTTCCCGCGCCAGCACCCGCGCATGCGCACGGCGCTGGCGACAGCCTGTCTGGTCCCGGGCAGCTTTGCACCTGCCCGGGACTGCCTGCAAACGCCCGAGCCGTTTGCAAAGGCTCGGGACATCACCATTAAGGACCAGATGGCCAATGGTGTTCCAGTTTGGCAGGAAAGTAAATAATAGCCTGTAATAATTAATTTACCTATCACCACAAAGTATCATCTGAAGGAAAGTAAGAGGAGAGGAAAACATTGGTTTGGCTGAGATATCTGAACAAATGATGTGGGTCTGTCACGTAGTAATATTCCACGTTGCATAATATCATCTCAGCAGAAAGAAGCCAGAGCCTGCCATACTGGAGAAAACAGGCTTGATTCACTTCCTGAGGCAGATTACACAATCTGACAAAGCCTATATTAAAACACATAACACCAGGTTTCACACAACGGCTCCTTTTGGGGAAAGGGAAAGTTCATAACTGACTGCAAGGTTTCAATCAATCAGAATAGAGCTGGAAGGGACCTTGGAGGTCTTCTAGTCCAACCCCCTCCTTAAGCAGGAGACTCTATACCATTTCAAATAAGTGGCTGTACTTTTAAGTTGTTTCTTAAAAACCTCCAATGATGAAGCGCCCACAACTTCTGAAGGCAAGCTGTTCCACTATTTAATTGTTCTCACTGTTAGGAAGTTTCTCCTTAATCCTCAAGGTTGCTTCTCTCTTGATTTAGTTTCCATCCATTGCTTCTCGTCTTGCCTTCATGTGCTTTGGTAAATAGTTTGCTCCCTTCATCTTTGTGACAGCCCCTCAAATATTGGAATACTGTCAGCTGTAAGCATCACATCCTAGATTTAGACTTACCTAGGAATAACTTAAATATTAGCTAGATCCAGTTTTCCATCAGGGACGTGGCCACAGCTTCTCCTGGCTGCTGTGACTCACCCTTTCAAAAGGCTTCAAAAGTGGAGTACATAAAATTTGCCCCATTTGTACTGTCGGTATATGTAAGAAAGGAACACCTGTTAGGAAAATGGGACATCTCTCAAAACATGTGACTCAAAAATCTTATTCCCAAGTGCTCTTGAGTATAAGAGTGCTGGAAGAGTGAAGGAACATGCACATTACCATATGCACAAAAAGGAAAAATCTACTCACACCCAACCAAAATCTTGCACTACACATTAAACCCACCATAAAAGTGACCACTACTGAGGTACCTCTAAAGATTCACAAATACTTAAAAGCTACCCTCCAAGGAACAATGAGTTCCTTAGTTCCCAAAAGGGAAGCTTCAGCAAAAATAATAAACTAATCTGATGGCACCTCAAACAAAATGAAATGTTTGACTTTTATCTATTTGGCTGCTGTTAATGGGGTAAAGGGAATAGTAAAAGGAGAGGTCCAAGGGAAGTGAAACATAAAACTATAGGAAGTGAAATTAAGGAAAGAGGTAATTAACCAGGCAGTTGTTGCGTGTGATATATGCCCATTCTTGTACTGGTGAGCTTGTATTTCATATTTAAAATACCTCACATCAGAGGCTAATTTAGTTTAGTTTAGTTTAGTTCATAATGTGTTCTGAATTGAGATACCTTTTGCAATAACCCAGAAGCTGCAACTGGTACAAAGTGCAATGACAATATGCTTGATGAGATAGACTACAGGCAAGAATAAAATGATATAAGTCATTGCTTTGATAGCAGAGAACTTCCAGATCCAATTCGAGGGATTTTCTATCACCAAACTTTTATGATCTAGGATTGGGTTACATCAGTCAATTCCTTGCTAGCGTTGAATCTGTCCATCCAGCCTGTTCAATGAGAGAGGACTTGTTGCTGGTTCCCTATCCCTTTAAAATGTACAGGATGTGGTCCTTTTCTAATTTTTTTGTAATATATTTGATTTTTTAAAAAATATAAATCACTTAATAATTGGTGAACAGTGTGTTGTCTGGATTACATTTGTAAAAAATCACTAACAATTGATTTCTATAATCCATAATCCACACAATAGTTTTAGTTGATTTCCTCTTTTTCCAAAATATCCTCTTTTGCAAACATTGAGTTAATACAATTCTTATTGTTTTGCTAGATAACAGATGTGTGTGTGTGTGTGTGTGTGTGTGTGTGTGTGTGTGTGTGTGTGTAGGTCTTTGGTTATTTGGGTTTTCTCCCGTGTAAAATTGGAAGTGTCTTGGTGATGTTTCGACGAAATCTCATTTGTCATCTTCAGGCTGGTGTTTTCGGCTTCGTGCTTCTAGGAGCAATGTGTGATAGTAGCTGTTTCTTCCTTTTAACTGCCAGTGGGGGTATGAACTGATTGGATGAGAGCTTGGCTGTGTTCTGATTGAATGGAGGTGTGTTCTGATTGGTTAGGAGCTTGGCTGTGCTCTGATTGGATGGGGGGGTTGGCTGTGCTTTGATTGGTTGGGGGAGTGTTCTCTTTGGGTGGGGGCTTTGTTGTGCTCAGGTTAGTCTGAGTTGCATGGGGATGTGAGATGGTGAGCTGTATTGCTATTGTTTGGCTTCGCGTTCGTGGTCGTGCCTCATCTTCATGGTGGGTGTCGGTTTGCTTCATGTATGGATTGGAGGGGTTTAAAATGGCTAATGATGCAGCTGTGGTCTGGCTTCTGGTTTGTGGTCATGCCTCATCATCGATGTGGGTTTGGGTTTGCTTTTTGCGTGGACGTGTGGTGGTGACATCCTGTGTGGCTTTTGTGAGTGTGAGTCTGGTGTCATTCTTTGTGTTAGGGACTCGTTTGTCAATAAGGGCGGGTTTCCAAATGGCTGGTAGGTGGGAGGTATCATCTCGTTTGTTCATGCTGTGTGGGCGTGTTTCTATCTCAATGGCTTCTCTGATTATTCTGTTATTAAAGTGTTCAGTTTTGGCGATAGTTCTGGTCTTTTTAAAGTCAATTTCATGTCCTGTGATTTTAAGGTGTTGGACCAGGGAAGAAGTTGGTTCCTCTTTTTTTACTGAGTTCTTATGTTCTTCAATGCGTGCATTTATTATTTATTTATTTTTTATTTTATGAGACTTATATACCGCTTTAAGTGCAAGCACTCTCTAAGCGGTGTACACCAGTAAGCAATGTATATATATATTTACATTGCCCCCAACAATCTGGGTCCTCATTTTACCTACCTCGGAAGGATGGAAGGCTGAGTCAACCTTGAGCCGGTGAGATTTGAACCACTGACCTGTTGAACACAGTCAGCTAAAGTGGCCTGCAATACTGCACTCTAACTGCTGCGCCACCTCATCAACTTAACTTGATTATTGATCGACAAGGGAGGATGAACATGGAAGACTCCGTGACAGAGGGAAATGATATAGATGTTGCAGCATACCATACCCATATGGTAATTATACATGCAAACGAGAGTGGAGATGGGAGCGCACGGCAGAGGAAGGGTGTTAGATTACAGCTGGTAGAGCCCCGCCCCCACGTTGGAATACACAATGACATCGGGCTGGGTCCCCCTGCTGCGACGAGAACCATTGCCATCAGGAGAGAGAGGAACATGAGCTTGCAAATAACCCCGGAAGTCAACAATGGAGAAGTAAACAGAACAGCTCGAGAGAGCGATGAGAGAGAGAGCATTGCGCCATTTACTCTCCCTGCTTATCAGCTGATCAACCGGGGCCGGCAGCGCGATCTAGGAGCCGCGCGCGGACAGCTACCGAATCCATTTAAACCACCTTGTCAAAACGATCTCTCAGCCCTGACGATGTTGGGGAGTTTTTCCCAACGAAAGCTTGGCACCTTTTTAATATAGTGAAATACTTTCAATAAAGTATTTTTACTTTTAACTCTCCCGGTGATCGCGCATCATTTATTCTGTTTATATATATATATGTAGGTCTTTGGTTATTCGGGTTTTCTCCCACGTAAAATTGGAAGTGTCTTGGCGACATTTCGACGAAGTCCCATGAGGTGTATGAGGAAGTTGTCCAGTTTTTCTTTCCCATGTAGCCAAATTATGAAGGTGTCGTCTACGTATCTGAGCCAGAGTTTGGGTTTGTGTTCAGATTTTTCTAGAGCTTGGGTTTTAAAGTGTTCCATGTAGAGGTTTGCAATGACAGGTGAGAGGGGTGATCCCATGGGTGCTCCTTCTATTTGTTTGTATTTTTGTCCATTATAGATGAAGTATGTGTTGGATAGGCAGTGGTTGGTCAGATCTAGGATGTGTTTGGGGGAGGGGGGTTATATTTGTTTTGGATGCACCACTTGTCCCACCGATATATATATATATATATATATATATATATATATATATATATATATATATATTCAAGAATATTGGTAAAAATACGACTCCCGGGCATAATTATAAATAAAAGAATAAAACACGATCACCGGGAGAGTTGAAGTAAAAATACTTTACTAAAAATATATTAATACTAAAAAGTTGCCAAGCTTTCGCTGGGGGAACTCCCCAGCATCGTCAGGGCTAAAAGGCCATTGCAGTAAAGGTGGTTTAAGTAGGTTCAAGTAACGTTTGCGCACGGCTCTTAGACCGTGTTACTGGCCCTGATTGGCCAGCTGAAAGCCAAGATGTGTCTATAACGTTATGTTCTTTTCTTCGGATGCCCTTCCCTATCCCTCTACTATTGGTCTTTAGAGGCGTTAGTAACCTTACATCCCCTCCTCTTCCGATAATACCAACGTCTGCCGTGTCGGGGGGAGGACTTGATCTGATGTTTTCTTGTGTTTTACAATGGGGATAGGGCTCCACTAACTGTGGGTTAATATCCCTTCCCAGTTGTGTATCTCTCTCCTCCTTTGTCATGTTAACAGCTCCTATCCGGGTACTTTTTAGTATTAATATATTTTTAGTAAAGTATTTTTACTTCAACTCTCCCGGTGATCGTGTTTTATTCATATATATATATATATATATATATATATATATACACACACACACACACACACACACACACACACACACACACACACACATATATATATATATATATACACACATACACACACACACACATATATATATGTGTATATATATATATATATATATATATATATTCCCTATATATATATAAATATATATATTCCCAATAGTCCTAAAAATAATAATCATATCAATATAATATTCCTTTTCTATCCAATCATTCTGGTTGCCTTATCATAGATCATGTTACAATCCTTATTTTAATTTGTTTCTCCCACCAAATTCTAGATATTCTTATTGGTTAAGATTTTCTCAAAAATTAATTACATTTAAGAATTTAACTCTATTTTTCCATATGAACCATCTCAGACTTTTACATTTCTTAAGAAATAGATAAAACAGTAGAAAAAAAGAAAGAAAAGCAAGAGTAAAGAAGCATAAAAATAACATACTACTTAAAATATATATCCCTCCTAAGCTAATATGTATTTATTTCCTAAATTTTTTATTCTTTTTAACCATAATTAAAAATATGTTTAATCTTTAACATTGCATTTAATACATCTAGTCGTCTAGTCCTTTAACTCTTATTCAAAACATTTTTTATCCATTATAATTTTCTTAAATTCAATCACATTTAAATATCTAAAACATTTTCTTTATCTAAGTCATTTCAACTTTTTTATATTATTCATATCAAGAAAGATAACAAAAAAGGGAAAAAAGCATACTATATTATATTTGGAGAATCCATCCCTCTTAGAGTGACATATATATTCCAAAACTTTTCTATTTCTTTAACCATATTCAAACAAATGTTTCTTTTTTAAGTATTCTCTCTGGTAAGTCCCATCATTTATTTTCTTAGTTTCCACTTTGGTCTTTTTCTTTTGCCCAGTGTCTTTCTTAATCAATGTATTTTGCTGAATCAAAAAGTTTTTCTGTATGTTCATAAATGTTGCTGTAAATATAAAAAGTAAATCAAGGAGAAGTGTCTTTGTACGGGTCTTCTGCCTTTCCATGTTTGTTGATTTTTTTTCTTTTTCTTTCTCTCCGCTTCTCTTATCATTTCCTTTCTCTCCGATGTTCCTGACATCTCTATGAAGTCCATTTTATCCAATCTGTTTTCTTGTCCTCAGATTTATTTTGTAGTCTTAAGGGATACGTTTCTTCCAATTCTTGTGAACTGTTTTCCACTAGGATTAAATCATGTTTCCTTGTTTTGTTAAGTTCCATCTTTAAGCCTCTATTTTCAATTCTATATCCATTTATTTGTTTTATTTGCTCCTTCTCTGTTGTTTCTGGGAATTTTTTTGTTATAGAGTTAACTTGGAAATATATAGATTGATTTATATTTTCAAAGTTGTTTTGGATTTCTTTGTGGTTTAAATTCATTGTTGTTTAAATTAGTTGCAGTATACTATATATCTCCTCCTGTGACGTATTTATGTTTTCTTGATATGTTCTTTCTACATGTCTCTGATCCATGATGGCCAAGAATTTGAGTTTTCCTCTTCCTTTCTTTTCTTTGTAAATAGCTTTAGAATCCCAATCAGATAGATATTTGTAATCCAAAGAGTTCAAAAAATATTTTTTTCTGAAATGTATAATTCTCTCTTTAAATCTGTCTACAGCCCAGATTATTGTCTTTTTTTGTCACAGCTGTTCTTTATTGTTAAAGCTTTGAAGGTCACAGACATAGGCTTTCCCAGATTTTGCCAAGTCTTATATTAAAGTCATATCTGTCATAGTCTTCATCTGCCACTAGGTGTCAGCAACTATTTGTTTTTCAATTTCCAAAATGAACAATTATCTCTGAAATGAGAGTCTTAACTATTAAAACAATTTTAGATTTATCCAGATTTAAATTTTAAGTTTCAGGTTTTATATTTATTTCACTTCCATATATTTTGATCTTCCATAAAAAATTAATTCGCCGCTTCTGTTAGTATAAGGGTGGAGTGGAAATCTTTCTCATTCCCTTTCGGAGGTATTTTGCTTGGGGATCTTTTCCAGGATATTAAATGTAAAATAGAAAAGATAAGATCAAATTCCTCACCCAGTTTCAAGCACAGTTGTGCTGGTTAATGCTTTTGGACTTCAGTTGCAAATAGCTTGGGCTGGTCAATGCAATATGGCCAGCCTTTCTCCTGTTGGGTTAGAAGGCTTTCTCCAAGTCGAACGGAACAGCCGCCGCCATTCCAGAATCACTGGAGCACCCTTCTTTCTTCGTCGCCTCACCGGGGCAACTTAGACCCATTTAGGATCCCCTAACATGGCAAAATTAGCTGTGGGGGTGTGGAGAATCCGCAAGCCCGCAACCAGTTGCTACCGTGCAAAACAGGAAGTCCAGGATGTGGTCCTTTTCTAAATTGGTTCTCCCTTAATAGAATATCTGCCGGTCTCCCCCAGAGATATGCATGGCTCCTGCCAGCATTTTTAAAACAGGCAAAAGCATTTTCATGTCAGCAAGCACTTGGTTCTTACTTTATTTACTGTATGGGTGCCTTTGATTATATTTATAAATTGTTTATTGATGCTTCATATTAACGTCATCAACATATATCTTCATTCGTCACCATTTCAAAAACAGGTGAAAGAAAACAGGCTTATGCTGGAAATATATGTGATATCCTACTGATGCTATTAATTTAATGGTTTTATTGAGTATGTACAATATACAATAAATTTATATTTAATTGATATTTTGATTTGACTTTTCTGTATCCTACCTAGAGCTACAAAGATGTGGTCAGTCTATAAATATTAAAATAAATATAATAATAGTAATAATAAATAATTGCCACATGAGACTTGAAACTACATACAGTCCTTGCTTAGCAACCAAAATTGGGACCAGCAACTTAGTCATTAACCAAAGCAATCACTAACTGAAACCATGCCTGTACTTAGTATTTTATTTTAGCTTTCCTTTGCTTTACAGACATGTGAAGGTAAAAAATGCGCAAGTTGGTCAAAAAGTTACTTTTTCATCACTGTTGTAACTTTGAACTGTTTTTGTATGAGGCAGTTGTTAAATGAGGACTATCTTTAGAAGCCTTATATAACAGGAATTCAGGCTAAGGCACATATCATCTATTGTTTACTTGAGAAATGTTTGATTTATATTTCCTGTAGAGGCAAAAATTACCAGTAAAGCATATTGGCAGCAGTTGAAAATTATTTAGCAAGACCTGGTCTTGCCTAGCCATATTTTCTTTCAGATACTTTAATCCATCATGGGTTGATAATAACATCTTCCTGGGTGTTAGTGAAACTAAACTCTTCCATAACTTTAAGTAGGAGTATTATTATTGTAATGTCACAATACAATACTCCAAAGATATTCTCATTCCAAGCCATCATCTTATTTATGAGATCATTAATGATTAAACATAAAAGGTAACACCTTCCATTCTAAATGTATGCTTGTATCATTGTCCAAATCTTTAGCCTCCTAATCCTCCCAAATCCTCATATATCCTAATGAAACAACAAGTTTCTCCAAGAGTGGGATTCTTCTTCAGCGGGATTCCTTTTAGAGATATTTGGACTCTAACTTTCGTAGTTTATAGTCAGCATGATTAGTTAAAATGATAATCCAGCTAAACTGGGCTGGAAGTATGGGAACTAAAATCCCACACAGTTTGAGGGCATCAGGCTATGCTAGAGCAGCTTTAAGATTTGTGGACTTTAACTTCCAGAAAGCCAACTATGCTAGCTGAGGAATTCTGGACGTTGAAGTCCACAAGTCTTAAAGTTGCCAAGTTTGGAGAGCCCTGTGTTAGAGGGCTTTAGCAATGAAAGCAGAGCAACTGCACCCAAATCTTGACTTTAAAAGGATGCTAAGGATAAAATACTGATTCTATATGCCAGCCTACATAGCAGTGGGAACAGGACGAGAATCATCTGGGTTCAAATTTCCAAAGGAAAAGTCAAAGAGTGATTTTGGAACAATCATGGCTTTTCAGTTTAAACAGTTTGGCAAGCCAATGAATGGAAGAATCCCCAAGCAAATGTAACTTCATCTTAGGAAGGAAGAAACACAAAAGTTATAAAGTAGAAATCATGGATCGAATAAAAATGTTTAAGTAGGCCTTAGGATACTTCATGTTCTCAAGTGGAGGAAAATTACCTCAAGAGTGAGCACTATACTCACTCCTCATGTGATGGATCATCTGACAGATCAAAATGGTTGTTCAACCAGGCTTTGTCCCTTCCCTGTGTAGTCTATTATTCATTTCTTCACATCTCTTGCAGTGCCCCACAAGATATCAGAAACACAACTCTCCTTACAGAGATTCTGTTTCGGTCTTTCTTCTGCACCGTATCTCCACCCTTCATCACTTCAGTTACTCTCACTGAAGTGTGTGCAATTGCTTCTCCGCCTACCTGAAACCACGCTCGGAATGAATGGATGCACCACAGACTATCATAGAGCAGTGATAAATAATTGAGGGATGTTCCCATGACTATTTAATGAAAGGTGTTTTGTTTCCAGAGGCAAGAACGTGTAGCTTAGTGGTGCAGGAAATATTTCATTCAGTATTTTGGAGGAAATGAGAAGATGGGGTTCCTTGGCAGACTATAATATAAGACTATAAGAAATGGAAATAGATGATTAGAAACATCTAACTTGTTTTCACTGTTAAAGCACTGATATCTTATGGTTCATGCAAAAAAAAAAAAGCATCAAGAAAGCTCTTGCTCTGTTCATGGTACAAATAGAAAATCATAAATTGCAATAAGGTAACCAATCTGCTTTTCCCATCTGTCCCTACAGAACAGAATCTACGGCAGTATTAATTTGGATCCTGGCATCTATTGTAAGCAACAGAGAAATGAAAGGAGGTTAAAGAAAGGCAGCTTACATGATAATACGATGGCACTAAAAATAAAAAAGAATGAAATTCTCAGTGCTAAATGATGGGAAAGAGCCTAGTATCAATTCTCAAGACTCCTTGTGTTATTTTAAGAGGGCATATTCCAAACATTGTACAAAACAAAGTGCTGCCCCAAAATATATTATGATGTATTGAGTAGAATAGAATAGAATAGAATAGAATAGAATAGAATAGAATAGAATAGAATAGAATAGAATAGAATAGAATACTTTATTGTCACTTTAAATGTAGACTAGTCAACATACATTAAAATGAAATTTCATTGCATTCAGCTCTCAGAAAAAATACCATTATGCATATACTCACATACACACATATATGACACAGAAAAAGATCACAGTCTAGTTTTAATCTATACATATACGTGGTGGGAAAAAAAGAACCCTGAGAATTTATAAGACAGACGGCATAAGGAACAAAGCTGTTACAGAATCTAGTAGTTCTGCTATAAACACTTTGAAACCTCCACCCAGAGGGAGCAACAGAAACAGAACATGAAGTGGGTGTGTGGGGTCTCTAACAATGCTAAGCACATAACGCTTATAAGCAGTATCCTGAATAATGGGAAGTGCGCTTCCTATAATCTTCTCAGTTGTCCTTACCACTATCCGTATGGTATCTGAGGCACTGCTCCCACCAAACCAAACAGTGACGCAGTTTGTTAAAATGCTCTCAATTGTGCCTCTGTAAAAAGTGGCCAGGACAGAAGGAGAAAGATGTGCTCTCCTCATCTGATGCAGGAAATGCAAAATGCTGGTTTGCATGCTTCACCAAATGTGTCTGTCCCATTCTTTGAGTAGGCAATCCAAGGAAATGTTCAGCAATCATTGCCTATGACACTCCCAGCATCTCACTTGTCTCCCGAATTCACTCTGAGAGACTAAAAGCTCTTCATACTTATATCACCCCAAAAATTGATGACCTCACCAGTCTGCGTCACTTTGACAGTCCTAGTCTGGACCAAATACAAGTACCAGTATAGGTAGGATAAACAATATGGTTCCATATTGAGACCACTGGCAGATTCTAGTAGTGTTCTGCAAAGCTAGACACATTTAAACATCAAAAAGCCCACAATATGTATTTTGATTTACACCAACGGGTTTGTAGAAAAGTGCCCCTCAATCCATTCTTTCTCCTAATTTGCAACCATATCCCAAAGAAAGGGCAGTGGTGTAACATCTCAAAGCCACATTCTGCACCTTCATTAATACTATCAAGCCAACCAAGAAAGATGTTCAATCCTGTATTTCATTATGTATCCTCCTGAGGGTCCTTTTAAAGGAAAGGCAAAGACAGACAAACTCATCCATGCAGATTTCATGGAATTCTATGGCGGTAGTTTGCCCACCAAGCAGTTTGAAAGTATGCAGATGTGAGTAGATTAATAGGTACCACTTAGGTGGGAAGGTAACAGAGTTCCACGTGCCTTTCACATATAGCCATGCTGGCCACATGACCACAGAAATTGTCTTTGGACAACACTGGCTCCTCAGCCAAGAAATGAAGATGAGCACTGTGCCTTACAGTCAGATACAACTGAGGGGGAAATATTTACCTTTTTGAACCTTTAAAATGTTCAACCTTTACCATTGCCCTCTTCCAGAATATCCTTATTTCCCAGTCTTACCCAAAGTCATGGAATTCTCCAGTGGGTTCCAATCCAAATATTCATCAAGCTCAATCCTGCTTAACAAAGTCAGTGTTGGCCTTTCCAGGTAGACCAGACAGGAAAATGACCAGATGAGCTAATTCTATTTTATCTTGCAATAATATAATCTTACAAGTCTAACAGTACAAATCTCTCACTGCCTCTTTTACAGCCTGATAAGTTAGGGAGATTCTTTTCTGAGTTTCTTTCTCTTCCTGTTATACAGTTGTGGGCCTTCCTTATCTGATCATTCTTTAGGTAGAAATTCTGGGGAAACTGACTGTCCCATGAATAGCTCAGTGGTATGAAGGGCTTTATAGGTGACGGCCAGCACCCTGAATTCCATCTGGAAGCACACTAGGAGCTGGTGCAGCACATGAATAGTGGAGTATATCAGGATGCATCCATAAGTCCATGCTTTGGACTTTCTGGATATTCTCCAAGGACAGTCCCATGTTGCGCATTGCAGTAATCTATTTGGGAGTTGACTAAGCCCTCTCAGTCCACAACAAGAACACAACTGGCATGCAAGATTAAGTTGGCAAAAGCCCTCCCAATCACAACTACCACTTGCTCCTCCAACGTGAGCCACAAATGCAAACAAACAAACAAATCTGGAAAAGATGGTCCTTTTATTGGAGAATCAGCAGGGCTCAATTTCTCCAAAGGTCCTGCCTTCAACTCCTTGTTAAGCTATGTACCTCTAGCTTTCTCTCCCAAATCTGAGAGGAATAAATGCTGCTAGCTCTTTTGCTCAGAAGCATGACAAAGGTACACCACACATGCTTAGCAGCATTGCCAGACAGTAATTAATCCCCACATGGCAGCTTCGAAGAGAAGAAAAAACCCTTAAGAAGCTGTGATTAAATTGGGTCATCAACATATTCTTTCCTGACAAGCCGAGACTGTGAACAACACACAAAACATAGAAAGAAAGACTTTTTATTTTCCACACTCTTGTGACTGCCCTCTTCTGTCTGTGTCCCACCACAGAGTTCAGAAAAGAGGCTCCAACTGTGTGCTTGGGTGCCGGTGGCACAGAATACAGCCTTGTCTGCCTTTCAGGCAGCAGGTGCATTCAAGCTGGACTTGCTGGGATCTGGTTACGGCTTCTCTTCTGCCCAGGCATTTACCCTGCTCCCAATGGGGGAAAAAGGGTTTAAAAGTGGGGTTTTTTTCCCCCTTCCAGGTATAACTCGGATACGTGACCGGTCCTTTCTCCTAAAACCAAGGTAGAAGCTAGTAAAAATTGTGTGCGCGCCCACACACACACACGCACGCACACACCCTTGCTAGATGAGTTTCGACGACCTTCTCTCTGCATCTGCACCCAGGAACTCTCCTTTCCCATTAAGCTCGGTAACTCGCGGTCCGTCTCCCTCCCCGACCTGCCTTCGGGATCTGAAATGTGCTAGGTTGGACCCACCTCTTCTGTTGCAACAAGTTGGTTTCGTCAAGTTTTCTGGCCCAGGATTTCTCCCCGCGTATTCTGCGAAGGAGCGCAGCCCAGAGTCCCGGGAAAAAGCCGCGGTCTCCGGGCAGCAGCATCCCCATCGCCGGACTGGCTCAGTCTCAGCAGCGCATCCCCGAAGGGACGGTTCTCGTCGTCGTCGTCCTCCTCCTCCTCCTCCTCTTTCTCTCCTTCGTCCTCGTCCTCCTCCCCTCTGCCCGGCTGCTGAAGGCCAGCTCCAGTCTGGTCCGGAGACGGATGAGTCCGAAGCGGGGGGGTGGGGGGGGTGGCGGTTGCAACATCTGGCTGCTGAGCGAGGCCGGTACCTGGCGGAGTCCCAGGAACAGGATCGGAGGGACAACCTGTCGGGGAGGAACGGAGAGGAGGAGGAGAAAGGCAGGCAGACCCGCCCCGGCACGGCAGAAGTTTTATTGTTGGCGTTTAAAAGAGACCCGGAAAGTGTTTTTTGAGCTGTGGGATTTCCTTCTCCAGGCCTCCTCGATTATTCCTTTCAATTGTGTTTTGTTAAATGGACTCCTGCATCGCAAGTAGACCCGTTCGAGTTGATAAACCCACCTTTATGCCCAGGCCTAGCTAGAAGGTATCCCCTTCCTTTCAGAAACCGTGTGGTCAGCAGAATTATTTTTCATTATTTAGTGAGTAGCCCTCCCAGGTAGGTTAGAATACCACTTTTTAAATTGTTTATATTCAAGTAAGGGATGTATCTCCATGAAACCATGTTTTCTATGTTGTAAAGATCATTAAGAAAAGGCAAATATACCCATTGCAGGATAATGTTGCAGGATCCAATCTGGGTCGATCACAGGAACCTCCGAGCCCATCCTCAGGTTACTTCTGGCTCGTCACGCATTCTGATGTGTGATGGGTCTGAAAGTTCAGAAGACTAAACCTCTGGTCCCAGTGACTGACCCAGATTGGATCCTGTGACATTAAGACAGCCATTTGGATAAGTAATGATTAAGACATCAGGCTAGAAACTGGGAAACTGTGAGTTTTAGTCCTGCCTTAGGCACAAAGCCAGCTGGGTGAGCTTGGGCCAGTCACTTCTTCTCAGCCCAAGGAAAAAGACAAGGGCAAACTATTTCTGAATAAACTACCAGGAGTCAACAATGACTTGTCGGCATTCCCTCTCCCCCCCCCCCAAAAAAGGATTATAAGAATTGTGGTCAAAGTGCAATCTCTCACAAGCCACGAACTCTATTCTTGGTGATGGTATTGTACATCTGGTTTTCAGCCCTGATGGTCCCATCCAAGCTCTGACCAAAGCTTCTTGTTCTGCAAGTCCAGAGGAATCCCACTAGTCCTGTCATCACAGAAAGAGGGGTTATGTATGTATCCCTTCCGATTTTGGATTGAAAGATCAAGGCCAGCCAGGTAAATGTTGCCACTTGGAAATGAATCCTAGCTTTGACACTGCAGGAGTTAATGGCGCCATTTTTATAGGAAAAGCCAACATAAATTGAGGTGGGACTTCATTTGCTCGTGGCATCAGCTGACTTCAGCCATTGGGATTTTCAGAATTGCTGTGATCAATAAAGACCCGCCTTGCGTTTTGATTTAAGATGAGTGTGAAAACGATTATAGAACTCATAACAATATTTGTACTGGAGAGAAACGGCTGCGAACGAAGAACAACAAGGATATTCTGGGTTAACAGTTCACCTGCTTAGCTCAAAGCATTTAGGAAACACTAAACCTGCTGAATTTCTAGCTGACACATAGTTGTGTTTACTTGGCAGGAATAAAAAAACAAGATGGCTTGCTTTCTTGAGAGGTTCATGATTTTTATGGGACTTTTTTTTTTTTTTTTTTAGCCAAGGTGATTTTTCAATGGTGGCATTTCAGATGACTCATGCAGAGCATAAGGGAAGGAAAGTTTGCCTTCTCCTTGAAGTATTTGTACCTGGGAATGTAGCTAATCTCCATAAACACGGCCTCTTCTTTCTTCACAGACTCTTGAGCATTTGGCTGTTCCATGATAAGTTGAAAGACAGCCTAAGAAGCTTTTGTGTCAGGATCCTTCATTATGTAAGATTTCTTGAACCACTTTCAGCAGCCCTCAGACCTGACAGAACCAGGTAATCCATTTCCAGCTCAAGGCCGAACGGTATGTTACATATGAGAATGGCTACTACTTGGCCCTCAAAAGCCTTTTGAAACAGAAAAAAAGTACTTCAGCAGGAATATAGTTACCTTTTACTGAAAGTCTTTGTTAAGCCATACAAATATGTATTTTTGTTGGCCTGAAAATAAAACCTGTCTGTTCTCCCAAGTTTGGGGTTAGAGTGGCTGGAGTTCCTTGTTTTGTGTGTTTGTATATGATTTTCTGTTGTTAACTGGATTCATCATTTTGTGTTTTTTTTTTTTTTTTTTTAATCTATCTTGTTATTTTTTTAAAAGCTTGTTTGGTGCATTGTGAGCCACCCAGAGTCATTCTGGGAGTTGGGTGTTACCTAAATGAAATCAATCAATAAATAATTATTGAGAATGCAATGTGCACATTTATTTTCCATATTTATTGTTATATTTACACCCTATCTTTATTTTCTGCAACTCAAGGTGGCATACATAATGCTTCTCCCCCCCCCCTGCATTTCTCCCACAAGAGCAACCCTGTGAAGTGGTTTAGGGAGAGAGAGACAGAGACAGAGACAGAGACAGAGAAGGAGAGAGAAAAAGAAAGAGATAGAGACAGAGACAGAGACAAAGAGAGAGAAGGACAGAGAAAGAGAGACAGAGACAGAGAGAGAGAGAAAGAGAGACAGAGAGAGAAAGAGAGAAAGACAAAGACAGAGAAGGAGAGAGAGAGAAAGAGAAAGAGAGAGACAGAGAGACACAGAGAGAAGGAGAGAGAAAGAAGGAGAAAGACAGAGAGACAGAGAGAGAGAGAGGAGAAAGAGAAAGGGAGAGAGAGAGAGAAAGAGAAGAAGAAGAGAGAAAGAGAGAGACAAAGAGAGAGAAGGGAGAGAAAGAGAAAGAGAGACAGAGAAAAGGAGAGAGAGACAGAGACACAGAAAAGGAGAGAGAAAGAAAAAGAGAGAGACAGAGAAAAAGAAAGAGAGACAGAGAAGGAGAGAAAGAGAAAGAGACAGAGAGAGAGGAGAGAGAAAGAGAGACAGAGAGAGAGAAGGAGAGAGAAAGAGAGAGAGAGGCAGAGACAGACAGAGAGACAGAGAGAAGGAGAGAGAGAGAAAGAAAGAGAGACAGAGACAGACACGGAGAGAAAGAGATTTCGGGCCAAAGTCATTCAGCAGGCTTTGTTCCTTGAGGGAGGATTAGAACTCATGATCTCCTAGATTTTAGTCCAACATTTTAACTACTATGGCACACTGGATCTCATGAGCAGACACTGCTTCTAAAAAACAAAAATCCATCTTTGAAATGATTCCTTCAGAAACAGGTTTTCCCACTTAAAAGGTGAATATGGTTATGATTAACTTGTAACATGAAAACCGTATGCATTTCTTGATTTCTGAATAACACACATACAGGTAGTCCTCAACTTACAACCGTTAGTGACCGTTTGAAGATACAATGACACTGAAAAAAGTGACTTATGACCGGTTTTCATACTTACAACTATTGTAGCATTCCCCACGGTCATGCGATCGAAATTCAGACTCTGGGCAACCAACTCATATTTATGATATTTCCAGTATCCTGGGGTCTGTGCTCACCTTTTGCAACCTTTGGTAAGCAAATGGAGAGGCCAGATTGACTTAACAGCCATGTTCCTATTTTAACAACTGCAGTGGTTCACTTAACATTCTGTGGCAAGAAAGGTCATAAAATGGGGCAAAATTCACTTAACAAATGTCTCATTTAATAACAGAAATTTTGGGCTCAATTTTGCTTGTAAGTCGAGGACTTCCTGTATGTCCCTGAACTAAGAATTTGAAGAGGCTGAAGACAATCAGTATCCTTAAAGAAATTGTTTGAAAAATGCTTTGCTATGCATAGAATATACAGTATTCATAGATATTTCCTTTTTTTTTTTTGACATAGGGAGGTCTTTCAGATTGCTTTTTTTACCCTCCAGAGGAACAAGCGCCAGGCCTTTCCTGCCTTTCTTGAAAGTTCACAATTCAGAAGGCACTGAATTTATATGGTATCTTGAATACGTGTACAAAAGTAATTCTTAGCAGTGACAGCTTCAATGTGGTGGAATACACTGCCTCCAGGCATAGGCCTGGCATCTTCTCTAGCTTTCTAAAAGATTCTCAATATGATTTTGTTCGAATAAGCTTTTGGAAAGTGCCTTCATTGGATTATTTTGGTTTTATATTTTGTCCCTTTGGGTTTTATGGCAAAGTTGGGCTGCCATTTTTTATTCTCTTTCTGTCTAATTTCTTATTCTGAAGCAGCTAGACACCCTGATTTTTATGGAGTCATGCTGGGGTTTTCTTTGGGATAGTTTTATGATTCTTGGGAGCCGGGCAGTATAGAAACACATAACATAAATACGTAACAGCCTTACTCATACAGACCATCTCTAAATAAATAACTTTTGCATAGTCACAAAAAATACAATAGCCAGGTTTTAAAGGAAAGAAGAAAAACAGACAAGAGAAAAATGGCGGTGGAAGCAAAAATGAATGGAAAATGAACAGCACTAAAAATTTTGGGATTGTGACCTCCTCAATGCAATATGTCTTTAAATTAAATGTATGCATTTAACTGTGTTAGGTTTTAAATTGATGATTTAGTACAGACTTCAGAATAAAAAGATCATAAGATGGACTTAATACTGGATAAGGCCATTTCTGGGGGCGGGGGGGAGAGAGAAATATTTCCAGTGTTGTACAGAAGCTATAAAACCTACAAAAATCCTCAATTTTCCTGTATAATGCTTAGAAAGGAAACAGATAAGAGCATCACTTAAAGCAGGGCTTTTCAACCAATGGTACGGGTACCACTGTGGTACATTGGTACCTGGCAAGTGGAACGTGGCCATCCTAGAAAAGTGGTAGCAGGGGAGGGGAATGAGCTAAACCAGTGGCAGCACTGCACAAGTCTGAGTGAGAGATGGCTGGAGCTGCAGGGCTGTCAGGGCTCAGCGGAAGCGCCAGGATCAGTGCCGCTTTCCAGTTGATTGGCACTTCTTCGGGGCTGTCAGGGCTCAGTGGAAACACCAGGATCAGCGTCAGGCTCCAGCTGGAGCTCGGTGCTGATCCTGGTGCTTCTGCTCAGCCCTGAAGAAGCACCAATCAGCTGGAAAGTGGCACTGATCCTGGTGCTTCTGCTGAGCCCAGAAGAAGCGCCGATCAGCTGGAATGTTGCAGTATCTCCAGGGTCTTTTTTATTTTATTTTTTTTCCCATTTTTCAGTACATTTAATACTTTCAATACATTGTAAAAAATACCTTTAAAATAAATTCATACATATAACCTTAGGTGTCACTTGTCCACCTCCCCCCCAACTGCATCCGCCCTCTCTACCTTCCTTCCTTACTTCCCTCCTCCTTCTCTCTTCTCTTCACCTCTCTCCCCTCCTCCCTTCCTCCCATCCTACTTCCTTCCATCCCTTCCTCCTCCCCTCTCATCCCTCTTCAGATACAGTTCAGGGGAAATACCCGAGCGGCACCTCTATTTTATACATTAATATTTCTGTTTATCTAACCTACTTAATCCCACCCATCCCCACCCCCTACCCCCCCACACTTCCCAGAGCAGAATACAGGGTTATTGTAAACAAAACAAACAAAATCTACATAACTTTTAAAACAAAAAAAAATTATACAATAAACAAAGTCATACTTAACCCTTAACTCCCTTTAAACTTTAACATTATAATAATGTAAACAAATCTGTTATAAATCATTTATTATAAAATTCTATAAATAATCATTATTATTTCAAAAAAAATTAATCATAAAATAAATGGAACTTTAAAGTTCCATATTTATTCTGAATATAATCTATCCATCTTCTCCATACCATATACTTTTTTTGTGTATGATCCTTTAAATAAGCAGAAATCTTTGCCATTTCTGCTAAATTAGAAACTTTGAGTATCCATTCTTCTATAGTAGGCAACAAATCCTTCTTCCAGTATAAACCTACAAGTAACCTTGCTGCGGTTATTAAATTCAACATTAAAATAGTTTCATTAACATCTAAATCCATAAAAATACCCAGTAAAAATAATTGAGGAGTAAATTTTATCTTCTTTTTAAAAATCTTTTGAATGTTCCACCAAATCATTATCCAAAAAGCTTTAACATTTTTACAAGTCCACCAAACATGAAAGTAAGTTGCAAAATATTTTCTTGTCTTAATACATCTAAAGATTTTAACTGCCAATCAGTACCTGACCAAATTAATAATTCTTTATATGAAATTTTATCAAAATTCATCCCCTTAGGGGACTTCCGGTGGATTTTGCGCACGCGATGGCGGCTACTTTGTAGCCGTCTCTCCTGGGTAAGTGTAAGAACCGCTATGAACAGCAGACATCAGCTGTTCAGCGGTTCAAAATCCCCCTCCCGGGCAAAGGGGGGGGTAGAGAGTGTCTGAATAGTGGTAGAGCCTCTTTTGCACCCCCCAAGTTTTTTTGGGGGGGGGTGAAAGGAGTGCTCCCACGGAGTTCAGACTTGTCTCCGCTTCCCAGCTGTTTTTGTCCTCAGGGACAAAACGAGCCGCTGCAAACACCTCCGTGCTTAAAGAGAACTGGTGAGTTTTTTTTTATAAATGGACAGAGCTGAGTAGAGGATTTAGTTTTTCCTTTCTTTGATTTATTTGGATTTTAAGTTTTAAGACTTGCTTCTATTTTTATTCTCTCTTTTTATTTTTTTTTCTTTGTTGAAAGGGAAAGTAAAATGGCGATCGGCAAATCTCTCGGTGTTTTTTTTTCTGAAGTTAGAATGCTGACCGGCAGGCTTTTTGGTGTTTCTCTTTCTTTCCTTTCTCTTTCCCTTTTTATTTTCTTATGATTGGAATGGTTGTTTTTGGTATCTCTAAGTATTTTTTTTGGAACGGACTTTTTCTATTTAATTATTATTATTTTTTTCTCCCTTCTTTTTATTGTAATGACCCTTTTTTGAAGGACTTTTTTCTGTTTAATTTTTTGCAATTTTTAAGAAGGAGTAAAGCTTTTTTTAATTCTTTTTCTCTTCCTTTTTTTTTCTTTTCCCTTTTTTCTTTTTATTATAATGACCTTCTTTGGAGGGAGTTATGATTTTTGAAGGAATTTTTATAATTTTTTAAGAAGGGCTAAAGGTTTTTCTTTAAGATGGCTCCAAAGCGTCCAGGGATTTCTACAGCTTCTAAATCAACAGTTTCACCCTCTTCTGGGGGTCAGCTAATAACTATGAAGGATTTGCAAAACATGATGGGAGATGTTATAATTCAAATTAGGGCAGAAATGAAAAAGATTTTAGAGGAAAATAATAAGATCTTGAGACAAGATTTTGTTTTGGCTTTAGAAGGAGTTGCTTCTGTTCTTGAAAAGGTGAACTCCCATGTGGAAGAGGTAGCTGAAAAAGTGGACATAATGGAGGGGAAAATTGAAAGTATGGAAAAAGAAATGGAAAATGAGATTCTTATGCTTCAATATGGACAAATGGAATATGCCTTAAGAATCAGAGGCCTGGAAGAGTCTTTGCAAGGAGATTTGAAAGAGATGGTTGCAAAGGACTTTGCATTGATTTTGAATAAAGAAAAAGAGGGAATACTTAGTGAAATTGAAAAATTATTTAGGGTTAACTCTGTGGTGGCAGCACAGAAGAATCTGCCAAGAGATGTGGTAATTTACTTTGGTAAAAGATCTTTACGCAATGAAATTGTGCAAGCCTATTATAAGAAGAGATTTCAAATTGCTTCACAAGATGTCATAATTTTTAAGGAGATCCCATCTAAAATTTTAAGAAGAAGAAAGGAGTTTGCTTTTCTAGCAAATGAACTTAAAAAGAGAAAAATTCTATTTAGATGGGATGTTCCGACTGGAATGGTGGTGAACTACCTGGGGACATGTCATAGACTTAATACTGTTTCTCAAGCAAAAGATTTTTATACTTCGGTCCTGGGGGTATGTGCATCGCCATCTATTAGGTCTCAACAAGTCCAGATTGAGGAGCAGAAGACAACTTGTGTAGCACATAATTCCAAAGAAAAGCAGCAACAGAAGAAGGTTAAGGAAGTTTCATATTCAGTGGTCTCTGAATCTCTGGGAGATGTTGGACCTACAAAGTCTTTGGAGCAATCTTCAAGGGTGGAATTGCTGCCTGAAATGGAAATTGGGAAATCTCAGTTTGAGGGGCATCAACAAGAGAGGAACGGGCAGAGGATAACTTGTATAACTTACAATTGTAAAGATCAACACAAGGAGGAATTTAAGGAATCCTTACCTGTATTGGCTTCGGAAGTTAGACCTACAAAGTCTTTGGAGCAATCTTCAGAAATGGAAATTGGGAAAACATATAAATGTAAAGAGAAAGACCAACAGAAGAAGGAGGTTGAGGAAGTTTCACAGGTACTGATTCCTGAGCTTGGGGGTCAACCAGGACTTACAAACTCTTTGGAGCGATCTTCAAGGGCAGAATTTAAAAATTTTCAATAAAAAAAAAAAAAAATCATCCCCTTAGAAACTCCCTCAATTACATGTCCAGGAACCCCCCAAATAGGTATTTTATAATTTAACCTATAATAATACTTCTTCCAAACTCAAAGAAAAGCATTTCTTAAAATATGTGATTATCTCCAGGGTCTTGTGATTTACATTCAGATGCTTGGCAACTGATTCATATTTATGATGGTCACAATGTCCCAGGGTCATGTGAAGTGACCAAAACCTAGTGCAACCACCCAGCAGATGGGGGGAATAAAAACCAAACACCCCCCCCACCCCACCCCCACTGCCAATCCTCAACAGAAATGCTCACAACAATGAAAACTTGGACAGGAGGAAGAGTGCGGCCGGGCAGGCAGGCAGGTGTCTTGCTCGGCTGTGGCTTGGGGGACACTTTTTTCAGTGCCATTGTAACTTCGAATAGTCACTAAGTGAATTGTTGTAAGTCGAGGACTACCTGTACTTTATCATTTTTTTCCTTTTGGGGGGGGGTCATCAAGTTTTTGACACCTTGCTAGGCAACTGATGATACTCGGATGTTGCCATATCCTAAAAGTGGTACAGTGGGTGAAAAGTTTGAAAAGCCCTGATTTAGAAGAAACATTCTAAGCAGTACTGCATCAGGAAAAATCCTTCTAGAAACCCTGGAGAGAGAGAGAGATCACTCTTGCTAAACTTCTCTCACTCAAAATGAATGTTTCATCCTGAAAAGTATGCAAAATATATGATTCTAATTCCAGCAGATGGCAAAGCCTTACCCCAAGCAAGTAACCAGCTGTTTAAATCATTGCTCCGCCCATCTAAAAAGAAAACAGTCAATATTATGAGCTGATATTTAGTTGGTTTATAATTTTATTGATTTTTTTAAAAAAGTACAAAGTTAAGAGATAAACAAACAAGGAAAGATGAGTTTAAAAAAAACACTCAGAAAAGAAAAAGAGAAAAAGTACGGAGAAGAAAAAAAGTGAGGAAAAAGAAAAAGAATGACTCCCAACTTTCTTTGGTACAAGTACAGATTTTTTTAAAAAAAAATACATCAAACACTTACTTTAGGATTAACATTACATTTACGTTATTCCCATTGCCCATATAATCCTAATCATTCAATCCCAAAAACAGTTTTTCATTTCTTTCAGTGTCTTGTAAGATGTTCAGAAGTATACTTCCAAATAGTAGTAAAATTTTTCGAAGTCTTTTCTTTCATTGTGCCTGTCAATTCTGCCAATTCTTCCAGCTTCACCATCCATTCTTCCATTGTAGGTATTTGTAAGTCCTTCCACTTTTGAGAATACAAATGTCTCACTGCCGTTATTGTATAGAGATCTACTGAGAATATAGTCCTGTGGTTGCTTAACTGAGATAACGTTCCATTCAGGCCAAAGGAAGCTAATTGTAGAAATTATATAAAGGATTGCAGCAGGAGATTGTAGGGTTGTATGAATTGTTTATCTGAAAATATGTACCTTGAGTTTTGATTAGAAATCCATTGAGGTGTAATTAATAATTAATTATGCTAAAATTAAAACCACACTCTGTTTGAGTTATCAAGATCAAAACAATGCTGTGACAGAGTATTAAAATATATAGTTCTCAAAAAAAACCCTTTAATATATTGAGTTATGTTTTCTTCCCTACCAACTGTGCCAGTGCTTGTTTTTCTTCTTCTAATTCCTTCTTTCATGAGAATAAACCAGATGGTTCACCTCAATCAGCTAGAAATGACTAAGAAAGAAGATGTCAGATAGCAACATAACAGAGCTAAGTTTGATTGACACCATTTTTTGATGGAAAGGTGGGATATAAACTCTAAGTAAACAAACTGATAAATAAGGTTAGGTAATACTGCAGGCCACTTTAGCTGACTGTGTTCAGCAGGTCAGCAGTTCAAATCTCACCGGCTCAAGGTTGACTCAGCCTTCCATCCTTCTGGGGTAGGTAAAATGAGGACCCAGATTGTTGGGGGCAATGTAAATATATATATATACTGTTGAGTCCGTGGCGGGAAAACAGACACGAGAAGCAGCTGGAGTTCTCAGTTTCATTTATTCAGCGTTCAGCTTACATGAAGATGGCTTCAGCATCGCCCAAACGCCTCGCAGCCTCTTATATAGGCAACTCCCGGGTAAATGGGTTACTTTTCCCGCGCCAGCACCCGCGCATGCGCACGGCGCTGGCGACAGCCTGTCTGGTCCAGGGCAGCTTTGCACCTGCCCGGGACTGCCTGCAAACGCCCGAGCCGTTTGCAAAGGCTCGGGACATAACACCCCTTTCCCCCGGGCTAAAACTACTACCAACATACAACATTTATTTTATATGACATTTTGCTCCCCAATGTTCCCACTGTTTACTGGCTTTTGCTTTGCCAGCAATGTTATGTAGTCTTCTAGGTACTTGGGAGATTTCTTTGCTCTCTGTGACCTTCTTAGCTCTGGATTACTGGCATAAGTCCCCTGACTGGAGGGAGGCGTGAGCCTGTTCTCTCTGTTGTGCCCTGGTGTCTTCCAAGGACTGTGCCCCGATGCCTGGCCTGCTTGCTTGCCCACCGGGCTCGTCAGGCCAGGGCTTCTGTTACTTTGTGACCTGGTTGACCTACCTAGCTGTAGACCCTCAGGCCCCTTGAAGTGATAGCCGCTGCTGGGCGTCTCTGTAGAACCTCCTAGGTCAGTCCAAGACCTGTCAGGAGGCTGTCCATTCCCTGAACCCCATTCTGTGTTCGGGCTCGTGTGGGTTTCTGTACTTTCCCAAAACTCAGGTGTTCCCTGATTTGTGCTAGGGTTGTTGTAGTCGGGACTTGGTTCCTCGACTACTCTGTGTATGTTTGACCCCCTGTAGGATTTGGGGTAAGGTCAGGCCAACCTTGGGAATTGTGTGCCAGCTCTCTTGCGGGGAATGATTTGTTGGGATGCCCCCGGGTATCCTCCGTTGCTGGAGTGCTGTGTGATGTGTGTGGAAAGTAAGTATTGCCCCCGGGGTGAATCATGGCTGGATAGGCCGTGAGGGCCTGTTGTTCTGTGGGTAAGCTCCATGAATTACATTTCTTTTAGGAGCAATGTGTCAGACTTGGGAGGAGGCCTTGTGGCTCCCTCAGTGGGTGGGCAGTAGCTCTTGCCCTTCCCTTTGCTCCAAAGGGTCCCACTCCCCCCTGGAAAAGACCCAGGAGTCTCAGCAGAAAAGTCTCGCCTAGAGCGAAGTTGGTCGATGTGCCGACGCAGGACACGACCGTTGTCCAGGGCAACCTCGTAGGAGAGAGGACCTGTGATCCTGGACAAAGAAGCGGGGACCCATGTATGACCAGGCCCGTAATTGCGAGCCCAAACCGGGGCACCCACAAGTAGTTGTCTAGGTGCCCTAGGATGTGAGGTAGATGAAGGCAGTCTGTCCGGATGCAACCAGTCAAGTCTAGTAGTAAGTTGGCGCCCCCAACGAAGTTCAGCTGGACTTCTCCCTGTAGAAGGGGACGGTGTGGTGCGATAAGAAAGGAGAAAGTCAGCCAACCTGTGATGCCAGTCCCCGTAGGTGAGTCTCTTCAAGGCGTCCTTTGCGATGCGCACCATGCGTTCAGCCATACCGTTGGTGGACGGGTGAAAAGGTGCAGATGTGGCATGACGAATCAGGTTTGCCTGTAAGAAAGCTTTGAATTCGGAGGAGGTGAATTGAGGGCCGTTGTCGGACACAATGACATCTGGCAGCCCGTGTGCAGCAAAAATCCCCCTCAGTACCTGAATAGTCTTTGCAGTGGTGGTGGATGAGACATGCACAACCTCAAGCCATTTTGAATGGCTGTCAACAAGGACCAAGAAGAACTGGCCCTGAAAGGGCCCAGCGTAGTCAATGTGCACCCTAGACCATGGGGACTGTGTTTCCTCCCATCTATGCACAGGAGCTTGGGGCATCTCTGGGCGAGATCGTTGGCAGAGGTGTCATGCGTGCACCTTAGCCTCAATATCTTTATCTAAAGCAGGCCACCACAAGTGGCTTCGTGCAAGAGCCTTCATACGGACAATGCCAGGATGACCCTCGGGGAGGGATTCTAAGACCCTAGTCCTCATTGAGGTGGGAATGACAACTCTGTTTCCCCAAGCAGACAACCCTGAGAAAGGGACAGCTCGTTCCTTTTGGACCAGAAACTCTGAAACTCAGGACTAGGGCAGTGCTCAGGCCACCCGAAACAGTACCGCAGTAGCGGACCGGTAAAACGTGAAAGTGTGTGATCTTGTACCCGTTTCAGCGGTAACATCCCTGGCACTAAGAGGGATCTCGGGCAAGGCTTGGATTGATAGAATGTTTTGACAGCTGGCCGGGTCACTTCTACTACATGGCAAGGCACCTACTGAGGCCATCAGCATGGCCCATTTCTTTCCCAGGCTTGTGGAGTAATAAAAATCATATGCAGAACAAGAAGCCATTCTAGGGAAATGATGTGGGGGAGTCTGCTTACGTGTGGTAAACAGTCCCAGCAGAGGCTTATGGTCAGTGAAGACCGTGAAATGCCTGCCAGATATAAAATCGTGGAATTTTTTAATTCCAGCAACAACAGCCAGAGCCTCCCTGTCTATCTGAGCGTAGTTGCGCTCGGCAGAAGACAGTGTTCTGGAGTAGTATGCAATAGGAACCTGAGTTCCATCAGACCTGAGGTGACTCAGGACAGCTCCAACCCCGTAGGGGTATGCATCACAAGCGATGCACACAGGAAGAGACTCGTTGAAATGTGCAAGAACACTGTTAGAAGTGAGCAAGGCCTTGACTTCTTTAAAGCAAGCCTCATGTGCTTGTGACCACAGCCACACAGCTTGTTTGTCTAGTAGCCTGTGAAGAGGCTCAGCTACACTAGCTTTATGTGGAAGGAAAGAATTGTGGAAATTCAGGAGGCCTAGGAAGGCCTGAAGTTCGGCCTTAGACTTTGGCCTGGGTGCTTGTAAAATAGCAGTTAGTTTGGATTCAGCAGGATGAATCCCAGCAGCATCAATTTTGAATCCCAGAAATTCAGTAGAAGGCAACCCGATCTTGCATTTGTCTTTTCTGAGCTTGAGGCCTGATTCCCTGAATCTTAACAGGACAGCCCTAAGTCTTTCAGCTAGAATGTGTGTGGAGTCTCCTGCAATCAAGACATCGTCAAAGTAGGGGCAGACCCCTGGTATACCTCGTAGTGTGTTTTCCATTACGCTTGGGAAAATCCCAGGAGCGACATTTACTCCAAACTGTAGCCTTTTTACTTTAAAGGCTCCCCTGTGGGTCACAATGGTCTGAGCTATGTCAGCATCATCATCAACAGGCAGCTGTTGATATGCTTGAGCTAGGTCAAGCTTTGCAAAAACACGCCCCCCCTTGAGAGAGGCCAGGATGTGACTGACCACAGGAACAGGATAGGCATGTTGCTGCACTGCCTTATTGAGTGTGCAGTTGTAATCAGCACAAATGCGAATGTCCCCATTTGCCTTTAGAGGCGTGACAATGGGGGTCTCCCATGGGCTGGAATCAACAGGTTCTAGGATTCCTGGTTGGATTAGTTTGTCTAATTCAGTGTCAATCTTACTTTTTAAAGCAAAAGGGACCCGTCTTGCTTTAATCCTAATGGGAGTGACAGTGGGGTCTAGCTTTAAGGACACAGGTGGTCCTTTGAATGTGCCCAGCTGGGGGCTGAAAACATCTGCAAAATTCCTTTGCAGACTTCCTTGTAGGTCGGGTGTTTGTAGCTGTTTTGAGTCCTGTGACGTGTATCCCCAGGGCCTTCAAACCAATCGAGTCCTATATACTCTTCGGTGTCACCCCTACTATAAATAGTCTAGTGGAACTTCAAACTCTTGTATTGCACGTTAAGGGTGGCCTCGCCCCTTAACCCACTCTTTGCCGTTCTGAAAATCTGTTAATACAATATCAGAAGGCCTTAACTTGCCTTAGACCCACACTGGAACAAAGCTTCCCTAAATGTATGCAAGGTAAATGATGGACAGGGCAACCCTTGTCCTAGTTCCATAGATAATGAACCCCTTGTACTTCACGTTGAGTGACAGCTTTTTCTTCATGGGCTTGTGTGTGCCTGTTCTACAGATGCTTCTTCGCGAAGCGCAAAACCCTACCCTATTCTGGCTTGGGAATCTGGTACCTTTCAGGCGTTCTTCTTGGGGTTGTGCCTTTCGTCGGCTCAGACACACAGCTGCAATATGCCCTTGTTTGCCGCATGCCCGGCAGGTAGCGGAGCTGAACTTGCAGTCGGTTCTCCTGTGGCGACCTCCACAGCCGATGCACTTGAGCAGAGCCGAAGAGCTTCCCTTCTGGTTCTCTTCCTTCGCGGGGTGTAGACGGTCGACTTCCTCGTCCGGATCCTCCTCGGAGTTTCATCGGACGTCTTCCTGGTGCACGGACGCACCCTCTGCACTGTTTCTGATCGGCCGCATGTTTTTGATGGCGCTGCCTGCTGCTTCTTCTGCGGTGACTTCCCTTCAGGCGTCTTGGAAGGATAATTCTTCCTTGGCAAAAAGTCTCTGTTGTAGCTCTCGATGCCTTAGCCCGCACACGAATCGGTCCCTCAGTCGTTCCTCGAGGTCCTTGAACTCGCAGGGCTGGGCGGCCTTCCGTAGCGCGGCGATGTATTCCTTGGCTGTTTCACCAGACCGTTGATCCCTCTGCTCGAAGGTGTGGCGCCATGAGATAACGGACACCTTGGGTTGGAAGTGCTCTTTCAGCAGCTTCTTCAGGTCTGCGTAGCTTACAGACTCTACTGGAACAGGTGCTACAAGATTTTCTGCGATTTCGAAGGCGTCTTGGCCACAAACGCAAAGCAGGGTGGCGGCCTTCAAGCTATCTTCCCTCACTTGGTTTGCCTTGACGTAGTTCTCCATTCTGGATACGTAGGACTCCCACCGCTCTGGATGTGAGACGTCGAATTCCGAAAGCCTTCCGATTTTCGCCATCTTCGGATCTTCAGGAGACGGGTCTATCAGCCAGCCTACCCCCGAATGCGCACCGGATTGGCGGGTCGCTGCCGAGTCGACGCCGTTCCTCTTCCGCCGCTCAGGACTCCTCGGGTAAGCTTACACTTCTTCCTTTCCAGGTAGTGCAAGGCATCCCACCTTCGTCGCCAGTGTTGCGTCCTTGGCGGGAAAAAAGACACGAGAAGCAGCTGGAGTTCTCAGTTTCTTTTATTCAGCGTTCAGCTTACAGGAAGATGGCTTCAGCCTCGCCCAAACGCCTCGCAGCCTCTTATATAGGCAACTCCCGGGTAAATGGGTTACTTTCCCCGCGCCAGCACCCGCGCATGCGCACGGCGCTGGCGACAGCCTGTCTGGTCCCGGGCCGCTTTGCACCTGCCCGGGACTGCCTGCAAACGCCCGAGCCGTGTGCCCAGGCTCGGGAC